>NC_056737.1:581115750-581265750 GCF_019279795.1 Protopterus annectens
TTTACAGCATTGTTTTTTTTTTTTTTGCTGTCCTGCAAGAAATATACTATTAAATGTGATCTATTTTCTAAAGATGTAGCTTAATTTGCATGCCTTATGAAATCATGGGGCCTTTTCAGAAAGTGTTGAACTTTGTTATTGTTGTATTCTATAATGATTAACCAAAAATTAAATCAATAAAATCTTCTCTGCTATTGTCTACAAATTCATTGATATACATAAGAAAAGACAATGTATATTTTAGTCTATAAAAATCATTTTCCAACATCAGGCAATTAACATAGAAATGCCAGCCTGCTAGGTTAAATAAATACATCTGAATACTGTTTTGCATAAAACAGTGACATATACATAAGTGATGCTATGTTCTTTTTCAAAGAGATTTAAATTCACTGTGCTTTAGATCCCTGTATTCAGTTGCTGCATGGATCTGGTTGTCAGTATGTCAATCAAGTTGTTAATTTTTATTACGATAGCCCAATGATGTTTGTTAGTCATATTTGTTACAGCAGCTGTACTTTGACACTTTACCAAAATTACAATAACCAGTGAATATACACGTGTAACTAAAACAAATGCATTTAAATTACAAGTTGACTGGCTTAACAGATAGAAGCCTACTAGAATAATAAGTAGACAAACTATTCATAGTCTGTTAAAATTTATCCATGGAAGTATGCCCCTTTATCTCATAAGATACTGAACTCTGCAAGTAAATTGCCTAGTAAAATGATTGTCAGCTAGAAAACTAGCGTGAACTGCATGGAGATGGTAATATCGTTCATTCAAAAAAGTGAAATTGTGTAAGAACTTATATAACAGTAGAAGTCCTACTGCTCATTGTTGCAGTATTCTTAACATATGGATTTCAGACAAGTGCTCTGTTGGGGAACCTTCCTTTTTACAAGGTTTTTGATTGCACATACTGTTACAACTCTGATTGCAGACATCTAGGCGGACTACATAATTCTGATTGCAGAGCTCTGCAGCAACTGCATCTCCATTATGTTCAGTCATGAAGTACTTGTTCAAATTCTGGCTGCAGAGCTCTCCACTGACTGCAGAGTTTTGCAGGCACTCCAACTGCTTTACTTCCTAGCATGCCTGCTTCTTGTGCAGAACTTTGTGACAGTCCAAGCAGGAGGGCACCTAACACCAAAACATGAATGACAGCAGTATAAGGCATATGATCTGGACTAGCTTTCTTAGATGAAAGCAAGATGATTGCACAACCTCTGCTACATGGTCCTTTTATGACAATGATTTATCTAAATCCATGCCTTGACTGTGTGACCTATTGACTAACTTAACTCTCTTCTGCCTATAATGACTGGGGGGGGGGCAAGGAACCTAGTATTCATTTTGTTGTTACCTGTAAGACTATTAATTCCATTTTTTCTGGATCAGGCTTCAGTCTGCTAATCATTATCTGGTTAAGTATGTTTTTTTTTAGCTTGCAAAGGAATATCACAATGTCCTGACAGAGGGAGTGCAGGTTTGTACTGTCAGAGTAAAAATAAAAATGTAATGTCCTCGTTATAATGCGCAACAGGAACAGCATCTGTATGGTGTGCAATAATGGAGTCAAAATGCACTGAGTGGTGTGAAGAGGGTTTAGTACCAGGGCCATATTTCTGTGAACATCCCAAAGTGTAAAATGTGATGTGATTACAGGTTGCAGGAGGAATACCATATTAAGTTCATTAATAATCTAATGGGATACCGCAGTCAATGCTGTCAAACACTGCATAACAATCAGGGATGACCAGGACAGTAGAACACCTAGAGATAATTAATTACATTAAGTAGTGTAGTTTTGGTTGACAACCACTGAAACCAGACTGACATTTATTATTAGAAGATATAGCTATGTAAACAATAAACCTATTCATACATAATTTTCTCTATAATGTTATTAAGCACAAAACATTAACTATGGGTCTGAAATACCACAACTTAACAGATCCTGCAAAACCAAAGGCATTCTCTTAAGAATGCAGTAACAATCTTCTCTTTAATGAAAAAGATGAAGGACAGCCATTGCTACTTAAAACAGCAGAAGTTAGACAGTTATTGGACTGAGGGCCATAATTAAATTGAACAGTTATGGAGAGTCCTGAATTCAGCCCACATTAAGTGAAAGACAAGAATACATTAATTCACAGTAGATCAAAGTAGTCAGCAGTTTGAAACTCTGCTCACTACTTGTGTTTAAATGTAGGAGGTTTGAATCTAAAATAATGTATATTTCATCCTCCTTCCTTGGTGGCAGAAGGGCCCACATCCATAACTCTTACATTTCATCATTTAATATAGTATATTTCTAATATATGTGCCAACAGAAATGAAAATATGTGAATGAGAATGCTTGATGTAATTAATGATCTATCCATTTTAAGACATAGTTTCCAAGTCAGTGCTTCTTTTGCACAGACTACAATGAAACAGAGTATGGCAGAAATACTCAGTGGCAACCTGTAAAGTGAGAGAGAGTTGAAAGGTTAAAAATATAGCATTATGAAAAGGAAATAAACTGTTATGCGTAAAGAAAGCAACAGGGGAGGTAGGCAGGAGAGAGAAAAAAGCACTAAAGAAAACAATTTTATTATTGGACACATCAATTAATGGAGGTATAGCAAGATTTAGCACAACTAAAATATGGTTGGTAGAGAATGAGCATGAGATAGCAAAACAGAGACGATATTGCTATTTAAAACTCATAAAAGGCAAGAGAGACAGGACATTAAAAAGGGAATTTTTATTTATTTAATTATACTTTTTTGACCTGATTATTGCATTATGCCAGTAGCCTCTTTTCAGAGGAGACACAAGGTGGTATTTATACTGTTACAGAAAACTTGGCCAGGGCATTGGGGAACTTCCCCTACTTGTATCATTGTTGTTGTTGTTTGTCTTTTGGCTTTTTCATGGTAAGGGGTCAACACAGCAGAACTCCGGTACGCTAATGATTGGCAGTAGATTTTTACAAAAAGCCGAGGTTCCAGCTCGACGCCCAACCTTCAACGAAGGCACGCCCATTTACACACACATGTCTTTCGAATGCTACCCAACCGTGGGGAGGACATGCAGACTCCACACAGAAGGCCCTCCAAAGCCAAGCCAAGAATCAAACGGGAGAACCTCTTGCTGTGAGGTAACAATGCTACCACTGCGGCATCGTATGGGGCGCTATTGTTGGTGTGGAATCCAATTTCCTGTTTTCATTCTGGGTGCATAGGTGGCTTGGAGAAGCAGGAAGGAGTATGGAGAGTGTCTGTGAGGAAGAAGTTCATTTAGAAAGACAGAAGGGGAATGTTAGTATGAGGGTAATAAAGCCTTTATGAGAAAGGCTGTTAGTTGAAGTAGGTATGGAAGAAGCAGCAGAGAAGTCGTCCATATTGGTGGAGAAGGGAGATGTGAAAGGGGTGAATGAAGAGAAGGTTGTCAAACCTTCACAGGACTTTGACCATTTATTCCAGCAGAGATTATTTGAGGAAAATGGCAAGACACAGCAAGGATGTATTTATTACAGCCCTCCAATTGGGACGGTTGCAGGATGTTTATTTAAAAGACTTGCTAACCCAGAGTGAACCAGAGCATGAGATGGTAGATTCCTGGGGTGAAATTATAGACTAGAAACAAGAAGAGGAGGAGGTGAAAGAGGTAGAAGCAAGTAAGAAAACCTATGATCAAGAGGTAAGGGAAGGAAAAAAGTGAACAGAAGAAAAAAGAGAGACTTCAAGGAAAACGTTTATGGTAAAGTTAAGCAGCAAAGAGGAGAAAAGAACTTAAAATGCATGTGGTTTGGGACACAGTAGTTGCAAATCTTGGTATTTCACCTAAAGAAGTAAGAGCTTTTATACATATTAATAAAGAGACATACTGCCACATTTTGTTTGAAATTGGGCAATTAATGGAAAATTTCTTAGAGAAATTTGAAAGCAAAAAAGATTGTAATCCTTGGAGCTCATATGTAAGGCAAACATTTAACAAGGAGACAAAAATGGATTGTTATCCAATTTTGAATGAATAACAAAATGTTAAAATATTTAAAGACTGTAGAGAAGTGATGGACAAAAATTTATGAAGACAGAGGATTACGGACTGTAGGATGGGATTGTTGAGTGATTTTGAAAATGGACAATTAAAAATTATTTGAGTATGATAAATGTAGATAGAAACAGAGGCTATGTAAGATATAGAAGAGAACCAAAAACATGCTTTTCTGTGGAAAAGATGATCATTTAATTAACAATTGTGTTAAAAGAAAATGTTATATTAGTGGGAAGCTGGGGCATGAAACTAAGAAATGTGATGAGATTTGTAAAATGTGGTGAAATGGGGAATATATGGCTGGATTGTGAAGAAAAAATAGAGGTTAAAGGACAAGAGCAAATACAAGAATGTGCAGATGGAGATGTAGAAAAAGTCATTGTGAGCAAATTAGTAATAAGGGAACAGTAATAGATGAAAATAGATGGAAAAAGTAATGGAGTGGAATAATTGATAAAAGAAACAAGCAAAGACAAGGATGTAAATCGGAGAGTAGTGAGAGGTAAAAAGAATTCTATAGAGGAAAAAAGTGAAAGATAGAAAGTTTAAGAGTTTATTTATGAAAGAAAAAAGGCAAACGTTAATATAAAAGAAGGTAGTGAATTTTCACTAAAAAAAAGCTGAGGGTCTTGGGCTGTAAATGTTAATAGTATAAAATGTTAAGAGAAGAAAAGGTATCTTAGAATGCAGTGCATCTGTTGAGTTGCATATAATTATACTAGAAGATATAAGAATATTAACAAAAGAAAGGTTGCAAATAGAAAAACCATGGGGTATTCCAGTGTTATGTAATGAAGCAAAAGCTTTAGATTTTACTCTTATAGAATTTGGTAGGATAATAGTAATAGATATAAGGTGGAAGAAAGACATATATAGAGTTATTGCAATCTATGTTAAGATGAAAGAAGTAGAAATAATGTTTAAAAAATTAAATTATAAATTAAAATATAAAAAATGTCTTTTGGAATATCAAACTTTGAGAAACAGGAAAGAAAAATTAAAATATGAGCAACTAAGCCAGGAAGTGTTTAAAGAAGTAATAGAAAATAAGATGAATGTTAACCTTTTCTTTATCTTCCATCTGCTCCTGTTAGGGGTCGCCCCAGTGGATCATCTGTTTCCATTTCTTCCTGTCCTCTATATCTTGCTGTGTCACACCAAACACCTGCATGTCCTCTCTCACCACATCCATAAACCTTATCTTAGGCCTTCTTCTTTTTCTCTTACCTGTCAGCTCCAACCTTCACATCCTTCCCCATTATAATCAGCATCCTTCCTCAGCACATGTCCACACCAATACAATCTCACCTCTCTGGCTTTGTCCACCAAACCATCCAATCTGAGCTGACCCTCTAATATACTCATTTCTAATCCTGTCCATCCTTCTCATACCCAGTGCAAATCTTAACATCTTTAACTCTGCCACCTCCAGTTCTGTCATTGCCTTTTCAGCAGTCTGACCGTCTCCAACCATATAACATAGCTGGTCTCACTACCATCTTGTAGACCTTCCCTTTCACTCTTACTGGTACCTATATGTCACAAATTACTCCTGGCACTCTTCATCACCCACTCCACCCTGCCTGCAATCTCTTCTTTATCTCTCTTTCACAGTCACCATTACTCTAAACTGTTGATCGTAAGTATTTAAAAGTGTCAAACTTTGCCAACTCTACTCCCTGCATCCTTAGCATTTTTCTGTCCTCCCTCTTATTCACAGACATATATTCTTAGTCCTGCAACCTTCATTCCTCTTATCCCAAGAGCATATCTCCACCTCTCCAGGGTCTCCACAACATGTTCCCTACTCTCACTAAAAATCACAACATCATCCGTAAATATCATTGTCCATGGGGACTGCTGTCACATTTCTTCTGTCAACCTATCCATCACTATTGCAAATAAGAAAGGGTTCAGAACTGATCCTTGATGTAATCCCACCTCCACCTTGAATGCATCCATCACTCCTACTGCAGACCTCAACATTGTCACAATTCCCTCGTACATATCCTATACCACTCTTGCATACTTGTCTGCCACTCCCGACTTCTTCTTACAGTACCATAACTCCTCTCTAGGCACCTTACCATATGCTTTCTACAAGTCCACAACTCCTTCTGACCTTCTCTGTACTTCTCCATCAGCATCCTCAAAGAAAACAGCGCATCTGTAGTGCTCTTCCCTCGCATGAAAACATACTGCTACTCACTAATCTTCACCTCCCAATTAACCTAAATTCCACTACTGTTTCCCATAACATCATGCTGTTGCTGATCAGTTTTATCCCTCTGTAGTTACTACAGTTATTCACATCATCCTTATTCTTAAAACTTGTTACCGATACACTTCTTCTCCACTCCTCAGGTATCCTCTCAGTTTCCAAAATTTCATTTAAAAATCTGGTTAAAAATACCACTGCCATCTCTCCTAAACAACTGCATGCTTCCACAGACATGTCATCTGGACCAATAGCCTTTCCATTCTTCATCCTCACAGTTGTCCTTACTTCCTCCTTGCTAATCCATTGCACTTCCTGATTCACTATCCTCACATCATAAAACCTTCTCTGTCTCATTTTCTTCATTCATCAGCCCCTCAAAGTACTCTTTCCATCTGCTCAAGACTCTCCTCGTTTGTGAGTATGTTTCCCTCGTTATCACCTTTGCCCAACGGTTCTTGGAATTCATAAATTCCAATGCCTTGGATCAACTAATCCATAGTCCCACCAGGGGCTCCAATATCCTAGACCTGGTCATTACCAACATGGGAAATCGATGCTCCACACCTATGGTCACCCCCTTGTTAGTCAGGTCTGACCATAAGCTAATCACCCTTAACATCCACATCCCACCCCCACCCCCCAGTAAGGGAACCTCCATAAAAAAACTTCTCCAAAGCCAACTTCATGCTACTCAAGTCAGAAGTGACAAATGTCATGACATCCATGCAGACGGGAACTGAAAGTTCAACTGCTGAATCCTACACTTAGGCACTGTACAAGCACATCCACTCATGCATGAATCGTGCCATCCCAGATAGAACCAAGATGCTCTTCTCCAAATAAAGGAAGCCAATCTGGTGGTCCCCTGCCATAAACAAACTTTACAACAAAAGGAAGAAACTGTTGCAGAAAAGAGGAAAATCCCGGGATGCAAAAAACTCCCTTACCAGCCTCAGTAAGAAACTGAGATCCCTCATAAAATCCTCCAAAGCAAGTTATGAAAATAAAATTGCCAAAGATTCCAAAGACAACCACAAGGCATTCTATAACTATGTCAAGAATCTAAATGGCAATGCTCAGATCTGCCCTGAGCTAAAACAGAATGGCATTAAATATACTGTTCCCAAGGATATTGCCAATATCCTGGCAGATTGATTCAGTGCCAACTTCAACCCCCTCTCACCCCCTAAATGGCCCATCTCAATACTGGAAGATTGCCAAATTCCAGTAATAACAGCCACACAGGTAAAAAAACGCACTCTCCAAAGCTAAGAATATAGCATCCATGGGACCAGATGACATCCTGGGCTGTGTACTATATGAACTACAATATGAACTGGCACCTCATCTAAGTGTCATGTTTAATCATAGCCTCACCTCAGGTTTCGTGTCCACTGAGTGGTGCAGAGCTACAGTTATCCCACTCCACAAGGGGGGATCCACCTTGGATCCCAGAAACTACCATCCCATCAGTATGACAAGCCTCATCTGCAAGGCCATGGAGCGTATTATCATGGAACTTATAAACAAAGACATTGGCAACCTTCAAACACTGGACCCCACCCAGTTTAGGTTCATGAAGGGCCGATTTCGTCTCCTGAACCTGATTGACTTCTTCGAATCTGTCTCCAGAGCCAATGACAAGGGTAAGGTGGTCCACACAGCCTATATAGACCTTGCCAAGGCCTTTGACACCATCCCCCACTCTGGAATCATAGATAAACTTACTAAGCTGGGCATTAATCCCTACGTCACCCAATGGGTTGCTAACTGGCTTACTGATAGAACCCACACTGTAAAAATAGCCGACTTCAAATCCAGCTCCAGACAAGTGACAAGTGGAGTACCTCAGGGTTCAGTCCTGGGACCGCTCTTGTTTGGCATCTACTTCTCTGAAGTACAGGCCAACACTAAGGGAATCTGGCTAACAAAGTTCGCAGATGACTGCAAACTGGGAGCCATTTTTGATTCCCCAGATGATGTGGATATTCTACAAAAGGGCCTTACAGAAACAGATGTTTGGTGCCAGAGCCATGGGCTCAAGCTCAATGCCAAGAAATGTATAGCTATCCCCTTTGGGAAAAAACATGTATCCATGAATTAACATATAGGTGGCAGTACACTAAACACCGAAAGTGTGATAAGAGACTTAGGGACACAGGTGGACAGTGGTCTTACCTTCGATAACCACATCTCCACAACAGTCAGGAAATCCTTCTATGTGGCACACCTCATCACTAAGGGCTTTTGATCCAGAAAAAAGGAGGTCATTGTCCCACTTTACTCATTCCTCATTAGACCCATTATAGAATACAATGCCCCGTTTGGTATGTACCTCTCAAGACATCTGCAACAACTGGAAAGATCACAGAAATACCTCACTAAAAGAATCACAGGCCTAAAGCAGATGCCCTACGCTAACTGCCTTAAAAAACTCCAGCTATACTCTGTTGCATATCGTCTACTCAGAGGCAATCTCTGCTTAACATACAAGGCCATGTCAAACCCAGAGCTGTTGGACATGCTACACTTAAAGAAATCCCAATCCATCAGAGCCACATGCTCCAGGGATCTAAACCTTGTCATCACAATGAACAAAACATGCTGGAGGGATAGGTTCCTGACCCAGAGACTCCCCAGACTCTGGAATAGATTGCCCATACATGTCAAGCAGAGTGTCTATTTGGCCCTCTTCAAAAGGAACATTGATGATTGGATGGGAGAAAATGAATTCACCCCAGGTATCATGTCAGTCGCCCTGCTAGACAGGGGTCCAGGGAAGTAAATAGTGTGGGAAGAAATAGCCAAGGAATTGTTATGGCTAGGCCTGTATAGGCCCTAGGGCTGATAGCCTAGTATCAACCTATGAACCTAATCCTATCTTTCCCAGCATGGTCCCTCTGTCTACTCAATCAGTGCAGGTCTTATTCCTCCCTCCTTAGTGTCTTACCTTTCATACAGCTCACCATACACCTTATCCTTCACCTTTGCCACCTCTCTCTTCACCATATTGTCTCATCTACAGAGGAGAAAAGATATATGAAATGGATCAAGAAAATATTGAAAAAATGTTATTTAAGCAAAGATATTTTTTGAAGGGAAAAAAAGAGGTGGTGCCATATTTGAATAAGATTGTAAGACAGAATGAGAGAATAATAATGATATTAAAGAATAATGAAGTTGAGAAAGTGAATATGTTAGAACAAAAACTTGAGATAATAAGGAAATATATAAAAAGTACATTTAAAAGAAGGGATATTGAGAAACAGCAATGACAAGTTTAAAAAATTAAATGGCATAGAATATAAAAATGTGGAGAAAAATATAAGTGAAGGAGAATGTAATGTAATCTTAAAAGATTAAATATAGAAAAAGCCACAGGAATGGATGGTATTGAGTATTATGTGTATTACATGTTTTGCTATTCCTCCACATTATATTTCATGAGGGTATGTAATGAATTGTTAGAAAAAGGAATAATAAATAAAGAGATATATACAGGAGTTATGACATTTATATGGAGAAAGGAGAAAAAGAGGATATAAGAAACTGGAGACTGATAGTGTTGAATAATACAGATTGCAAGATATTTCTGAAAATAACGGGGAAATGATTAGGAAATAATGTAGATAAATTACTTGATGAAATGATTTTCAGTAAGAAAGGGAAAAGAAGTCAAGATTTATTATCGATATTGAGAGAAGTGATAATGTCATAAACAAAGGAGTGGAAACTAAAGTTATGGTAGGAGACATAAGCAAAACATTTGATACAATACAATACAATGATATTTTAAGAGGTTATGGTATAAGTGATAAAATAATTGCAATTTTTATGATGGTGTGTGAGAATAACAATGTGAAAGTGATATTAAATGGGTGAATAAGTGAAAAAATAAATGAAAACATGAAAATAGAATGTATGTTAAGGAAAGGATGTCCAGCAAATAGCATTTTATTTGCATTAATTATGAATGTTGTTATTAAAATAGAGTACTGAAAATAGCAAGAAATAAATTAGCTAGGCTTAGAATGATTATTATATTAAGAAAGCTAGCTTAGCAATTGGCTCTGAACTATTGAAACCACAGTTCTACGGAAAAGGGAAAATGAAACTTTGAGTGCTTTCTGTAAATGGGAATAGTATTAAAATTAATAGTAAGAAGAATTGGAAATCTAGAGTGGTGTAATACATATGATGTAGATGTAATTATATTAGAAGACACAAGATTTTTAGCAAATGAAGAAATATTACAAACAGGAACATTATGGGGAGGAAATGCAATCTGCAATTTTGGGAAATAAGAGACATTCTGGAATAGTTGTGTTCTATGGAAAAAGTAAAAATATTAGATGTAACTTTAGCAAAAATGGGAAGATTAACCATTGTAGATTTAAAATGGAAAGAACAAGTATATAGAATTATAACATTATATGCTTCTACTAACTGTATATAAATCGAAAGCTTATTTCATCAGATTTTAGACTATGTAGTGATAATTGTGATTTAAGAGGCAAGAGTAAAAAAGAAAGGAAATGATATAAGAAAAATGTCTGAAATTTTAAGATGTGGTTAGTTAAAACTTTTGGACAAAAGGTCATGGAATTACAAGACAGATGTGTGTATAGAACTGAAATATATTATTTTGTAGTATCAGAAGGTTTAGTTATAGGTAAGGTAGTTGAAACAGGATTTTCTGATCATTTTGCATTATGGGTAGAGATTAAGGAAGACAAGGAATATTTAAAAATAGGCAAAGAAATAAGGATAAATTAGAAAGCATGGAATGAGAAAGGAAAGAGATTAGTAATACAGTTGTGGAAAGATCATATTAATATGAGAATATTTTATAAAAATGGTCTGAATAGTGGATGATAGCTAACAAAAATGTAAAACATGTTTTCTTTTTACAGTGGTAATATGATGAGAAAAAAAGAACATATGATGATGCATTGGAAATTATATGAAAGAAATCAAGAAAAAATACAAGATAAGCAAAGATATTTTTACGAGGAAAATATGTATTTAGTTACTTAAGCAGATTACTAAAGAGAGATTGCTGTGTAATAAGAGAAATAAAACATGTCAAAGGAAAAATAAAAACAACTCATGAAAAGATTATGAATACTGTAGTACAATATGTACAAGAAATGTTTAAAGAAAAAAGGTAGTGAGAAAAAAATCATTTAACCTAAAAAAGTTAACACAAAAAGAGAATGAATAGTTTGAAAATAACATTTCTTTAAATGAACTACATAAAGTATTAGGACAAGTAAATTTAGATTTGGCTGCAGGACCAGATGGAACAGAGTAAAAAAATGTATAAAATTGTAAGGAATTGGCAAGTAAATAAAATAAAGATTTTGAAAGAATACTTAAATGAAGGTTGTATATACAGTATATAAAGAATTATGAAGTGCAATACTTAAATTCATATGTAAGAAGGATAGAAGACAATTAAAAAAAATTTAGATTGATAGTATTGAACAATGATTATAAGATCTGTATGAAAATAATACAAAAGAAATTTGAAACTAAAATGGAAAATATTATGGAATATAGTGTATGTGTATATATATATATATATATATATATATATATATATATATATATATGTGTGTGTGTGTGTGCGTCCAAACAGCAAAACGATGTAGGGGAAAAGATCAACTGGTATGTAAAACACAGCAATGTAGAAAAGTCAAAAACACACCAGTTGTTCACGGTAGAGGTGGTTCCAAAATGTTAATAAAATAGTAAAAATAAAGAACAGGTAAGTGCTTTCACATGTAGCTTCTTCAGACCTATTATCAAAGTAAAAACTCTAACCAGCTTTTAAATACCTTGTAACAGTTTCATCCAATCAACTAAAAAGCATTAAAAGTTGCTAAGCAACATGATTGCATTGAATATGCCAATTAAATAAACCAATTAAGTCTGCTTACATTCATATTACTAAAAACAACTAAATGTTATAATGACTATAAAAATGCATACACAATTAAATTAAATACTTATATCACCTATTACCTTATAATTCATGAAAACATTTAATCTAGTTCATAAACTCAATAAATAAGAAAATGTACATATTAAAATTGCATAACTGCTCAACTAGTGCGTGTACATTCCATCTACCCTATCTCCTCTTTGTCTGCCTCTTTTTTAGGGGTGTTGCTCTTAGTGCGGGTTGTATTGAAACATGTTCATTAAGGCCAGGGGAGTAATGTGCCTGTAGTATAAAAATCCATTTCATCTTGCCATGATATGTCTTGTTAACTCTATCCCCCATCCTACTATCTTGATTCAAGACTTCCAATACTAAAAACTTGAAATTGTGTCCCTCAGCGGATGTATTCATGTGTTTAGCCTTTGCACTATCGCTCATCCCTTTATGTGCACAATACAAATGATCACGTATACTCTCTCTTAGATGGCTGTTCATCTTACCAACATAAAAACTGGGAGAGGCTGCACACTATGCTAGATAAACAAAATATTTAGTGTTACAGTCAGCTTCAGGGAAATGTGTAAATATTTTGTTGTAAGTGGAATGTGTGAATGTCCTGGACTCATCTTTACAATTGCAAAATGAACAATTATTGCATTTGACAGTACATGAAGAAGTTGTTAACTCATTGCTCATGTGAGTATTCTAAGAAAAACATAGTGCCTGGCATAAAGATTTCTTATTTTTGTATCCAAAACTTGGCCTATCACCCACTACCCCGGCAATATCTGCATTGGTTCCTAAAATAGGCCAGTGCCTATAGATGATCTCCCTGACATCCCTTTCAACACTCGAAAAAGCTAGGTTAAAAAAAGGGGGCGTATTATCAACACTGTCAGTTGCGGATGTTTCCATTCTATGTTGTAAAAAATATGGTTTGCCTCTATTGTGCCTCCACATTCTGAACTTTCTTTTGTGTATGATGTATCTCCTCCTCATTGTAGCCTCTGGATCTGAAGTCAGCATCTATCTGATTCAACCCTCTTTTAAAATTATGATCATTACTGTGTAGGCGACTAACCCTCAGGTTCTGACCTTCCAAAATGTTATGAAACACATGACCTGGATGCATGCTGTTATGGTGCACGTATGTGGGATGATAGCATTCCTTTCTAAATAGTCTAGTCTCAGTATTATTAGTTGCATCCTTCACTAGCAGAACATCCAAGAATTCAGTCTTCACATTCCAATGTTTAAATGTGAATTTCAAAAAATGTGTGCTTGTGTTCAACATATGAACAAACTGGTATAGTTCTGTCAACTCCCCTCTCCAAAACATGAAAAGGTCGTCCACAAAACATCTGTAGAAGGGCACATAAGCTCGATAGAGTTCAGACACATACATCACATCCTGGTATACTGGTAAAAAGTGATGTTACATCCATAGTAACAAACAAACCTACTTCTGTATTCACTTTCAAATCAACAAAGGTACGTAATTCCTGCAAAAAGTGTTTGGTGTCAATCAACACCGACTTGCACTCAGATAAAACAGGTTTAAATTTTTTGTCTAAATACATGGAAATGGGTTCAGTGGTCCACCCACTCCCTGCGACGATCGGTCTAAAGGGAGGGTGTAATGCATCCTTGTGCACTTTGGGCAAACTGTTCAGAATGGGTATTCTCGGGTACTTGACCAAAAAATAATTAAAAAGCTCTCTTGTTACAATTGAATTCTCTAAACAATCCCTAAGTGAGCTGATGACATACTCATTCATTTTCAGAATTTCATCTTTATCTATCACCCTATAGCTATTAATATCTGAAAGCATCTGGTTCATGCTGTCCACACAGAAACATCTGGTCTGATAGTTATATTACTGTCATTCTACAAACTGTGCATCGCTTGGTTTTCATGTCTAGATAAATTAACAAAACCCTTCTTTTTCTATTATTCAGCAGCTCATATATATCTTTTTCACACATTTTTATAAATGTTGTCTTCCCCCTTCAAGAAGTCAAACGATTATTTCCACCAGCAATTCTGCTCTGTGAATTTTGTTCCAGTTCAATGATAACTGCAGCACCTTCTGCCATGTTTCCCCAAACAGCAAACAAACAAATATAAGTCCAAACAATAAAACAATGTAGGGGAAAAGATCAACTGGCATGTAAAACACAGCAATGTAGAAAAGTCAAAAACACACCAGTTCACGGTAGAGGTGGTTCCAAAACTTTAACCATCTTTTAAACACCTTGTAACAGTTTCATCCAATCAACTGAAAAAGCATTAAAAGTGTTTAAAAGCTGGTTAGAATTTTTACTTTGATAATAGGTTTGAAGAAGCTACATGTGAAAGCGCTTACCTGTTCTTTATTTTTACTATTTTATTAAAGTTTTGTTCAGTGGCAGAAGTTGAATCTCAAGACAAGTTTTGCATACATGCGACTGCTGATCGAATATTTTACACTGATTGAGAAAGAACTTATAAACCATATACGGAGAATGCAGGATGATATATATTTGAAACTTCCCATAGCCCTGGTAGACATTAAGGTCAGTGATGTCATTGATCCAGTTCTTACATATGAATGGAAATTGCTTGTTCAAAAGAAGAAAAAAATACAATGTGACACTAATGATTTCACAAACAATAATGTCTTTACATGGCCAAGAGAAAGGAATGATACAAACATGAATGAACGTTTTAACCCTGCCCAAAATTGAAATGAACAGTGTGTACAAAGGGGAAGGGTTAATTCTAATAAGAACAGCCCTGACACGTCTGACGTTTTGAGTCAGGTGCCTACATCAGACACGACTGTTATAGCCTCTAGTAGCAGCAAAAAGGAACTGGCAACAGTGGGGTTATCTAATGCCTCGATACAGAACATGGAAGTTACAGGAACTTTGACTGAGGCAAAAAGAATGCACAGTGAAGAACCTGTGGTATGTAGGAATGAAATGGAAGGAGCACAGGCACAGGTTTTTCCCAATTTACCATTGCCCTACTGACAAAACAGGAAATGATTGGTAGTAGGTTTGGACAATCGTCCCAAGAACAAACAGAGGTTTACAGGGTCAGAACTGGGCATGACCACATTAACATAGATGTGGAAACAGGATTAGGTGATTTAGTTTGGAATATTTCGAGCAGAGTATTGACTGATATGGAATTGCAGGCACTTAAGAAGGGTTTGTCTATTATCCCCGCTTAGTGTGCTGACTTATCAGAGACATTAACTGGTTTGAAACTGTATATGCGTAATGTCTTACTGAAACTTGTTTTTCATGATAGTTATGAGCATGATAATACTAGAGTTAATTATATTTTTAAAAAACCTAGTAACTATGTACCTCAACAACATCCTACCATTGAAACATTTATATAAATGTGTGAAAAAGATATATATGAGCTGCTGAATAATGGAAAAAGAAGGAAGGATTTTGTTAATTTATCTAGACATGAAAAACAAGTGATGCACAGTTTGCAGAATGACAGTAATATAACTATCAGACCAGCTGACAAAGGTGGTCAAATATTTGTGATGGACAGATATTTCTTTGTGGACAGCATGAACCAGATGAATAGATAGATAAAGATGAAATTCTGAAAATTAGTGAGTATGTCATCAGCTCACTTAGGGATTGTTTAGAGAATTCACTTGTAATGATAGAGCTTTTTAATTATTTTTTGGTCGAGTACCCAAAAATACCTATTCTGAACAGTTTGCCCAAAGTGCACAAGGATGCATTACACCCTCCCTTTAGACCGATCGTCGCAGGGAGTGTGTGGACCACCAAACCCATTTCTGTGTATTTAGACAAAAAATTTAAACCTGTTTTATCTGAGTGCAAGTCTGTGTTGATTGACACCAAACACTTTTTGCAGGAATTACGTACCTTTGTTGAGAAAAATGTGAATACAGAAGTAGGTTTGTTTGTTATTATGGATGTAACATCTCTTTTTACCATTATACCAAATTATAAAGCTATTCAGATGGTCAAAAGAGCACTATTAAGTAAGACCACGTATGACTCTAGGCACATTGATTCTCTATGTTTATTGATGAAAACGGTGTTAGCGAATAATGCATTCACATTCAATGAGATTTCTTACTTACAGATCTTAAGCATAGCTATGGGCACCTCGTGTGCCAGTAGCTAAGCCAATTTGGTTATGACCACATGGAAGGAGGATGTGATGTATGTGTCTGAACTCTATTGAGCTTATGTGCCCTTCTACAGACGTTTTGTGGACGACCATTTTATGTTTTAGAGAGGGGAGTTGACAGAACTATACCAGTTTGTTCATATGATGAACACAAGCACAAATTTTTTGAAATTCACATTCAAACAGTCGAATGTGAAGACTGAATTCTTGGATGTTCTGCTAGTGAAGGATGCAACTAATAATATTGAGACTAGACTATTTAGAAAGGAATGCTATTGACCCACATAACAGCATGCATCCGGGTCATGTGTTTCATAACATTTTGGAAGATCAGAACCTTAGGGTTAGTCTCCTAAACAGTAATGATCATAATTTTGAAAGAGGGTTGAATCAGACAGATGCTGACTTTAGATCCAGAGGCTACCATGAGGAGGAAATACATCATACACAAAACAAGGTCAGAATGTGGAGGCACAATAGAGGCAAACCATATTTTTTACAACATAGAATGGAAACATCCGCAACTGACAGTGTTGATAATACGCCCCCTTCTTTTAGTCTAGCTTTTTCAAGTGATGAAAGGGATATCAGGGAGATCATCTATAGGCATTGGTCTATTTTAGGAACCAATGCAGATATTGCCGGGGTAGTGTGTGATAGGCCAAGTTTTGGATAAAAGAATAAGAAATCCTTACGCCAGAGACTGTGTTTTTCTCAGAGTACTCACATGAGCAATGAGTTAAAAGCTTCTTCGTGTACTGTCAAATGCAATAATTGTTCATTTTGCAATTGTATAGATGAGTCTAGGACATTCACACACCCCACTTACAACAAAATATTTACACATTTTCCTGAAGCTGACTGTAACACTAAAAATCTTGTTTATCTAGCACAGTGCACAGCCTGTTCCAGTTTTTATGTTGGTAAGATGAACAGGCGTCTAAGGGAGAGGATACGTGATCATTTGTATTGTGCACATAAAGGAATGAGCTGTAGTTCAATAGCTTAACACATGAATACATCCGCTGAGGGACACAATTTCAAGTTTTTAGTATTGGAAGTTTTGAATCAAGATGTTAGGATGGGGGATATAGTTAACAAATCATATCATGGCAAGATGAAATGGATTTTTAGACTAGGGGCACATTATTCCCCTGGCCTTAATGAACATGTTTCGATACAACCTGCACTGAGAGCAAGACCCTTAAAAAGAGCAATCACCAACGAAAAACCCAAAACCAGCGAAACCAACAGCAAACAACCAAAAACACTGGTGCTCCAGAAAACCAAGCCAAGGAAATAATGTAAAATAGTTTATTCAATGTTTTCATCCAATAGACTTCTTCAGAATAAAATTGTCTGCAAAACCACAAGTATTTATACTAAGACATTCATTAACAACAAGTTGCAATTCAATTATATAATTAATACATTTTGGAGGGACCTTACATCAATTTAGAGCACTATTATAAAATTATAAGTATTGATGGAAGATATAATTGTATGACTAATAATGTTGTATACGTTGCTTTATGTTCAAACTGTGCTGCTTATTGCATATGTCTGACCACAAGAAGCCTTAGCAAATGCAAAATGGAACATTGTTATGCTATAAAGACTAAATACATCAATAATGCCCTATACAGGCACACAGTGAAATGTACATTATACAAAAAATTAATGTTTTCGATTTTAGAACGTGTCAAAGGTAATTTAAGGGGAGGTAGTATGAAAAATAAGGTGGAAAGAAAGGAAACTCTGTGGCAATTAAAGCTGGGAGCAGATGTTTCGCCAGGCCTTAATGATATGATAAATATTAAATGTTTTTTGGTCAACAATAAATTGAAAGTATAAAGTATATAAAAATGATGTTTATATTAAAGTTATAGTGTTATTTTTTTATTGTTTTTAAATATTTTTAATTAAGTAGATAATGAATTAATTAATCAGTTATATAATTGAATTGTAACTGGTTGTTAATGAATGTCTTAGTATAAATACTTGTGGTTTTGTAGACAATTTTATTCTGAAGAAGTCTATTGGACGAAAACATTGAATAAACTATTTTATGTTATTTCCTTGGCTTGGTTTTCTGGAACACCAGTGTTTTTGGTTGACCCCTAAAAAGAGGCTGACAAAGAGGAGATAGGGTAGATGGAATGTTTTTAAATCAACACGCACTAGTTGAACAGTTATGCAATTTTAATATGTACATTTTCTTATTTATTGAGTTTATGAAATAGATTAAATATTTTTATGAATTATTAGGTAATCGGTGATATGAGTATTTAATTTAATTGCATATGCATTTTTATAGTCATATCATTTAGTTGTTTTTAGTAATATGAATGTAAGCAGACTTAATTGGTTTATTTAATTGGCATATTCAATACAATCATGTTGCTTAGCAACTTTTAATGCTTTTTCAGTTGATTGGATGAAACTGTTACAAGGTGTTTAAAAGCTGGTTAGAGTTTTTACTTTGATAATAGGTCTGAAGAAGCTACATGCGAAAGCCCTTACCTGTTCTTTATTTTTACTATTTTATTAAAGTTTTGGAACCACCTCTACCATGAACAACTGGTGTGTTTTTGACTTTTGTACATATATATGTATATAGATAAATATACATATATATATATATATATATATGTATATATATATATATATATATATATATATATATATATATATATATATTATAAAGCAGATGGGTTATCAAGAATTATTAAGGATAGGAGAAATTGTAGATGATATTATGAATGGAAAAGAAAAAGAGGAAATAGCGATAGGAGACCTTAATAAAACATTTGACAAAATTGGACATGCAATGCTATGGGTAATAATGAAAAAATATGTGAGAAAGTTAGGAAATTATGTATGTCAAAAACTAGTAATAAAGAAAAAAATGCTTGTAAATGGCTGGTTAAGCCAAAAGGTACACATAAAGAGTGGTGTAAGGTAGGGATGTCCATTGAGTTATATACTGTTTGCTAAGAATGTGATAGTATGTTAAATAAATTACAAAATGAGGGAGGCAGGGTATATAACACCTGTGGGGTTAATAATTCCAATTATGTTGATATATGCAGATGGCATTATAATAATTGCAAAAATAAAAAGCAAAGTGTGGATAAAAGTAATAATTTGCACAAATCAGTCTGTAGACATGATAGGGGTGACTTTAAATAAACATAAAAGTAAAGGTTTACGTGATGTAGTGAATATTGGGAGTATATATTTTACAATGAATTAAATTTCTGTGTTAGATATAAAATTTGGAAATAAGGATGTGAGTAGAATTTGGTGGGAAAAAAACAGTAGAAGAAATAAAACAAGCCTGTATTTTTTTCTCATGAGCATATACATTATTCATAAAAAGGCTTATTTGATAAATTCAGTACTGATTGGAAAAATAGCATATTTAGCAAATGGATTAATGATGCAAACAGCATTTGAAAAGGGATTATTGCAGATTTTTTTCATTTATATAGTATTCTGGATTAAACCCAGTAAAAAGAGTTTTGTATTTAAATAAAGAAGAATGAGGTTTAGGGTTAGTTAATCCAGAGATATATGCTGCTTCATTAAATTTCTGCAAAGTGTTAAAGTGGATACATGAAAAAGATGAGTGGTTAGTAGAAAAAATGTATAAATGTAAGTATGACACATTTTGGTGCATGGTAAAAAAGAGTGTATAAATTAAGAAATAAGCTGTTACCAAGAGAAAATGTTTTTGTGGAAAATAAAATTAACTAGAAAATGATAGAAGAGTAAAATATAATAATAAGTATAAGAATGTAATGATAAAACATTACTATGCAACACCATAGGAAAATCTAACCGATGAAAAATTAAAGCTGTAAAAACACAAAGCAAATGGTATAATCAGATAGTAGAATATAAAGATTTTTATGGAGACTAGTACAAGATAAATTGCTACTAAAAGGAAATATACCATATAAGAAAAAAGTGATAGAATCTGTTTACATTGTCAAGAAGAAGAAACTATGGAACATGTGTTTTTGAAATGTAGAGGAGTAAAAAAAAAAAGTTACGGGGAAAACTACGTAAAGAACTTTATTTGAAAGTATAAAGGAAGTGGATAAAATAAACATAGCTTTGATTCAATGTGGATATTATAAGAATAGAAATAAAAAAATATGTTAAAAGAATAGATAAGTTATTTCATGTTCTGTGGGTGATATGGAATGAAAGACTAAATGAAATTATGTTTAATGGTAAATGGGTTTAGCGACAATATTAAGTAAAATTAGATGCTTATGGAAAAAGAAGTGGGGGTCTAATATGGATGAAAATTTAGTATAATTGTGCAAACAGATTTGTATAGCTATATATTTGTACATTTGTAAATATTTTAAATAACAGTTATTTTTGCATATAAATACAGGACCCCTACTCTTTTCATTAGTTGCCATGGGTTCTTCTCCGTCCACCTCAGCTATTACCAACTCAAGCAGGTGGAGCCTCGGTTTAACATCTCATCTGAAGGATGACACACTTAGAAGTGCAGCACTACCATTCTCAGCACTGCAGCAGAAACACAGAAATTATTGGATTTGAGGTGAAAAGTTAAATTGAACAGTTCTTGAGTCTCCTGAATTAAGCCCACATTAAGTGAAAGACAAGATCTACCAGGTGTAGGAATAGAACCCACAGCTTTTTGTACCAAAGGCAAGTGTGCTACCTATTGCCTCACTGACAGTATAAATATTAAATGCATGGATATTTTTTTTTTTGCAAAAAAGGGTTCTCAGAAACAATGAACATAGTCAGGTCAGACAGACACACACAGGTTTCTCCAAAGTTCTGTGAGAATTAATGGTATAGCTAATAAAAGCTCCTTATTGCCAAATTAAAACAACATGGAAGAATGAAGTGGTACTTTGTAGAGTTAACATGGGGTTCCATTTCACAATAAACCTTTTAAAGAAGAGGTATTAATTAGAGCTGAAGTAATTCAAATTCAGAGACTGATTGTAAATAGATTCCGTAGTGCAAGATGGTAGAATTTCAGGTATTGAACCAGGGGGATCAGTTGTGTGTCCTTTGTTTTTCCAAAAAAAAAAAAAAAAAAAAAATATATATATATATATATATATATATATATATATATATATATATATATATATATATATATATATATATATATACACATACATATATTGCATTATACATATTTGTTTGTATGTGTGTACCATTGGACTTAACCGATATTACTTTATAGGTGACATAAAAAATATTTGCATAATCTTGGCTTAGTAGAATAAACTGAGATATTTCATTGAAGAGGAGTTAGCAAATAACACCTGAAACAGTAGATTCAATATAGAAATATACAAAATAATATTGAAAGTAAGAGTGAAATGAAGGAGACCTGTACATTGGATTGACATGCTAATATGACCCTAGGAATATTCAGATGAGGTACAGTTGCTCACTTGTTGTCTGAGCATCAGGAAAGTTTTGGGATATTAAGAAGTACTACAACGGGTAGCAGCCAGTTCAAAAATGAAGTTTTGGTTTCACTCCCCCACCTCTAACATCAATAAAGTAACTCTGAGTTATGGGCAGCAGAGCCTTGGAGAAGGTTCTGTTTGTCTCCTCAGCTTGTATGATTATTTTATATTCAACAACTTGCTGATGTAAAAGCTTGAGTTGCAAAAGCAGGCATTTAACAAATACAGTTTCAAAAAAAGTAAACAACTAACTGAGGGCTGTGATTAATACATTATTATTTCTGTGAATGTTTTAGAATAAAAAAAAATAGCATTTAAGAATGCTTTCAATATACATAAAAAACTATGTTGGGATTTAAGAAGATGTAGGAAACTGCAAATGATCCTTTATGCATATCTGTCAACCACTAGACAGTACATTTCATAACAATGGCCTTTAAAAATCATAGCAGAGGGTCACAAAGAGAAGCATTTTATTATTTTTCACAAAAATATGGACTTTATATAAAAAACCTATCTATTTTGTGGTAGTGAATCTTTGTAGATGTTTAGTTTATACATTTAATAAAGTGTGCTCCCATGAACAGGTCTGACTTTATGAGGAATCTATAAGGAGCAAGGGCAAAAATCATAGTGCTATACCTAAATCACGATAGTTGAGAAGTATGCCTTTATGTAACTTGAGTACAGTGTAACCACATCAATGTTAGCAAATTATATGTTTCTGTACAACATTATCAGAACTATGATGCCTTATGCAGCAACAGTCATAACAATATTTTGTAATACTTTTTGAAATAGCTATTTTGAAGCCTTGATCAAATAATTAAAAACATATTGATTCTTGTACATATCTGAGGTAGCAATACATAATTTAGGAATACTGCGGATTTTGCTGTGAAATGAAATGGATATTGATTAAGAAATGCTGCTTCCAGCTTATCTCATTAATGTAAATAAATTAGAAATGACATATTCTAATGCTTAACTCAGGTGTCATTACCTGTAAGGCTTTACTTCACATAGAGAAAAAGTGACATATTTCAGATGACTAATCAATATGTTGGGCTGCAGACTGAAACAGGTGCATGCATGCTTAACTATTATAAGCCGGTTCTTCTCCTTTTCTGTAAAATGTTTATGAAAATCCAACAGCAAAGATTCAAAAAGTCCTGATATACTTTTACAATGAGTTTAAGATAGTATGAACAATTTGATGATCACAAACAACTTAACATTTTACTTGGGATATCAATAAATGTAATGCTGTTCAAGAAATTGATTAATTCATAATCACAGAGAAAGTCCTGGGTTTGTTTATGGTGTGATAGCTTTGAATGAAATTTGTAAATTAGATCCTTTAAGTGAGCGTGAAGGACTTTATATAGTACATCAAAACTGTACAGACCATTGGTTATTTATTTAACATATATGCTTCGACTGGTATTTAGGAATCAGGGCTAGCCACCACATGGTCTGAACACTGCTTCTAGGTGAAGGTCACTGTTGAAGATCCCATGTACAAAATGTGAAAAGGGGGGCTCCTGCCATTGGCATTATGGCTTGCATGAAGTCCAAAGTCATGCAATTAATAACACTAAACAACATTTTGATATTTAATTTAGGTGAGCAACTTTTAAAAATGCTGCTATTTTAAGAAAACTATAAACTTTGTAGGTTTTTACAATTTAGTTTTGAAAGCATTTTTTGCAGATTCCTGCTAATACTGCTTCACGTTGTAATGCTCTGAAATGCCTTATGGAAGAGTTAACAAAATCATTTAAGTGCTAGTCGGATATTTATCTCCCAACAGACCTGATACAATTATATGGTCTGTATTAGGTAGAATTTTAAGTATTATAAATGTGTTATTTTCATTAATAACATGGCAGTGATTTATGGACTTCATTGAGATACAAAGTCAGCCATTTGTTGTTACATTTTTTACCATGCCATTGTATTGTTTCTTGTTCCAATTTTACTTGTCTTTATTATCAGAATTATTGTGGAAAGATTTACATAAGTACATAAAATATTTATTAATTTATTAATTCATTCATTTTTATAATTGGTCTTGTCTGTCTAGGTGAGACCCATTTCTTGTGGAGACATAGAAAGAAAGAAAAAAAGAAAGAAAGAAAAAAAAAAGAGATACTCTAGAAATATACCCATTGTACTGCTAAGTTGCTAATGCATGCCTTACACAAAAATGTACTTATTTTTATTGCAGACTGAATATAGCCAATGATTTACAAATGAGATAGTTATTGCATTCCTGGGTTACATTCCTTCAGATTCCACTTATATACTGCATGACACCTCATTTAGAGTATCCATCAGATGAACAATATAAGGGAATTTTAAGGATAGGGAGTGGGACTGTAATTTTAGGATGAGGGTGTGGAAAGGGAATTTTGGTGTAAGGGAGCAGGAAGGGAGTTTTAGAGTTAGGGAGTGATCAGGGAATTTAGGATAAAGAGTGGTGGTTAGAGGTTTAGGTTTAGGGACTGAGTAGGGAATTTCGAGGTAGGGAAGAAGAGCAGAGTTTTATGGTAAGGGTGCAAGGATTTAGGTTTGGTTGGGAGTTTTATAGTTAGAATTAGGGTTTTGATAGTTCTGTATATTTTATATGATCAAGTGTTGGGAGGTCTACACAACAATGGGAAATTGTGCTACTCAGAACTCAGGCACTTGCTTTTTTGAGCAAAAGGCACAAAGGGCAAGTGTTCCATGACCTACTGGCATGTGAACACCAATCTTATGTCCCAATAACTCTATAAAACAGCAATAAAATCCCCAAGAGAGACTGGTGTTGGAACAAATTAAAAAAAAAATAAATAAATAAATCATACCTTACCCTCTAAAAGATCAAGTATGAGTGCAGTAAACTGCCTACATTCTTCCTATGTATTTAAGAATTTGTTTTTATTTGTGCTCAGTTGAATTTATTTCACTGTGGTTTCATTTAGTTTTTTTCTTACTTTATATTTAGCACTTTAAGTGCACCATCTGCTTTTCCTTTTGCTCATTTGTGTGTTAAAGACAATTGTAATTATGCAGAACATCGATAGGGATAAATTGTTACAGAGTGAGTAATCTTTGACTTCTTCCAGCACTTTTATGTGTCGTTTTCTGAAATGGTACTTTTCATCATTCTTTTCATCTCAGAACTGCAGTCAGTGACAACAGACTCGAAAAATTATTTGAGCTATATGCCAGTCCGAGGATTCAAAGGGGCTGATCTAGTGACTTTAGAGCTAGAGAGCCACTGAGATATCAGCCTATAAAGGATACACAAGTATGAGGAATAAACACAAAGAAAGCTGTAAGGAGGCACTTAGTATTGTGAAATGCATGTTATTGTGTAGCATATGATAATGCCATCGTAGGCGCTATACTTGGATCATTCTTTTCGGTCTGACTTGTTGAGTATTATGTAACAAAGCAGACGTGTGTTCTTTCAAGGTATATGAATTAAAAAAGCAGTATTAGTATACATGTTTTAGCAAGTACTGACCATTCTGGAAAATGAATTCTAACATTACCGTTGTGCAGGTTACAGAGATGTAAACCTACCACAGCATTCAAAGGATGCCCAGAAATTTCAGCAGTTTGGTTTGAGACCGTTAGTAGTGAATTAAATGAGTTTACTGTAGTGATCTGAAAAAAATATGAAGCTTTTGGTAATTTGTCCTGTTAATTTTTGCCGGTTCTTTTCTCAAAGGGAAGAATAATCTGAATTAGTTTTAATAATGGACATAGTATCATCAGTTAAATAACTGGAGTTTGCCTGGGGTTGTTTTCCTTGTTTCACAAGTGAACCTAAATAAACAAACAAACTGCAGGTGGGTTTCATTTAGTTTACATTCAACTTTTTAGCCTGTTTGTTGTATGGCACCATTGAACATGAGAGCGTATGCTTATATTGAATAAGTTGAACTCCTGAAACTGTAATAAACATCCTTATTTACAAACATATTCAGCACTATGATATGTTATGGTGTGATTATATAATCTACAAATAAAGACATTTTAACATATTAAACTTGCATATTATTATATATTTCAGTATTGGCATGTTTCACCACAATAGCTAATTATTCTTTTGGTAAAGTAAGTGCTTCCTATACTTAAATATAGGAAACCCCTTCCTGAAATATAAATGTTGCAGATTTGCTGAACAATAGGAGCTTTGGCATAATAGTTTGATTACCATAAAACTCAATAGTGTGAAGTCCATATTTAACAAAAAAATGAAACAAGATATCTCAGAGTTAGACAGCGAGGAAAATTATTTGAATCAATATTTACTAATACCCTTTCCTTTCCTCCCAAACTTCTGTGACCGGCAGTATTACACATATAATATTGTCCTGTGTTTTTATGCCAGGTATAAAGCTGGACTGATCTTGAGGAATTATTTGTGACAAGAAGATTTTTAAGTCTGTTGGCAAAATGTGCATAAATGGTTTATAATTTACATCTGCTAGTGATATAAGCCTAAAGGAAAATGTAACGTATTATTTCTGCTAGGTTTATGAGTGGTAAACAATCATTATGACTTCCATGCTTCAGTGTAAGAGGAAAAATAGCCAGTGAAATAATCTGATAACATGTTGGGAAGATATTTAGTATCATGAATTCTGGAAAGAGCTTATAAATATTCATCTATCTATCTCGCTAGCTAGCTGTCCTTTGTTTACTGGGTTAGTCCCACAAGGCTAGTAGCCTATTTTCAGGAGAGACCTGAAGTGGTATTTATATTTCTAGGGAAAATTTGGACAAGACATCTGGAATCTTCCCCTTCTCGTTTTGATAGGTGCCATGGGATCTTTTATATCCACCCGAGCTACCACCAAATCAGGGAGTTGGGGCCTCAGTTTAAAGTCTAATCTAAAGGATAGAACACTTAGAAGTATAACACCCCCTTTATTCTGCACTGAAGTGGTAGCAATCCATCTTCCTTGTTGGAATAGAACCCACAGCCTTCTGCACCAAAGGCGAGTGCACTTCCTTTTGCACCACTGATACTGCTAAAGTTGCAGTACTTGCACTGCTAAGTCACATAACACATCAACATCCAAACTTTGGGTAATACTGTATTTCATGTTTTTCATTTCAGTCTAAATATATGGAATTAGTTATTGTCTAGTATAACAAGTCTTTACAAATTTGGAGTTATACTTGAATTTTTTTTAGCTTATTAAAGTGAATCTAATTAAAATATACAATACACAAAAATGTCCTGTGAATAAAGTCCACAAACAACAAAGTATGTTTGTAACTCAACCCTATCTCAACTTCCTACATAAAATCTCTCCTTTTGAAACTTAATCCTTGCTCACCCTCAGCAGGCATCCTACCTCTCTACTTTCTCACGCTAGCAGCAAACTCTATTTCCTATCCAGTTTCAATACTTATTAATAGATCTATTAAAGAAGTTACTGCACCTAACATCTGGAAATCTTTCTGCATTGTTCCCCTCCATAAAAGTGGCTACTTCACTGACCCTGCTAACTACAGATCCATTGCTATACTAACCCCACTGTCCAAAATACTTGAAAAATGCATACATTGCCAATTAATGAAATTCCTCATCCACAATATCCTCCTACCCAACATGGATTTCGACCACACCATAGTACTTCACCAACCCTTCTGTCCTTTACTGACACTATTGTTGAAGCTAGAGATTACAACAAACTGATCTCATGTCTGTTCTTAGACCTCTCGAAAGCATTCAACACAGTATCATGCAATATACTACTTAACAAACTGGCTAACTTAAACCTTTCCACCTTAACCCCCTCTTGGTTCTCTAGTTATCTCACAGGCAGACAACAGTCAGTCAAATGGCAGTCATCTTGCACTACTTTTCTTCCTATTCTCACTGGCATACCACAGGGTTCTATCCCGGGACCCCTTCTTTTTAACATCTTTACCAATAATCTTCATTCCTCCACTACCCACTCTACCCTTATACAATACACAGATGACTCTACTTTGATCACATCCTCAAACTCAATCTCTCAACTTCTTGAATCCCAAAAAACCCAAAAACTCCTCTTTCTACCTAAGGCAAGTGATCACCTTAAGCTCTCCTTCTCTATCTCTATCTCTTACCTAAATAAAACCATCATTAATGCTGAAACTCACACAAAATTACTAGGAATGACAATTGACAACCAACTAAAATTTGACTTACACATCCAGCATTCGATTAAGAAAACAAATCAAAAACTTGGACTTCTATATTGCAACAAAAAAGTCTATCAAACTATTCCAGACTCTCCTTAGCTCAAGCCTATCTACTTCTTAGCCTCCTGTATGGAACACTAGTTCTTACTAACCTTCAGTCCTGCCTTGTCTCCAAACTGGAACAGACTTGAAATAAAATTGCTAAATTTGCAGCTAACCTACTGGATTGACCTTCCCCATAATCTCAAGTTATCTCAACTCCATATATCCCACTTCCTTCTAAATAAACCCACAGCCTGTCCTTCTCTCTCCAACTTAGTCACTTGCTATACACCTTCCCTTCCCTTATGCAGTAGTGAGAAATTCCTTCTCGAAACTTATAGGTCCAAAGTGAACATTGGCAATCTTATATAAAACCACCTTATCTAAATTCTGGAATAATCTTCCTGCCAATTTACTTTGCATTACACACACAAGCAGATTCAAAAAAGAATTAAAAAACATTCTTCAGAAAACATGGGTATACCCCTGTCAAGACCCTACCTAATCTTGACTATATCTTGTATCTTTCTCACTTTTAAGTAGAAAGTTCTTTGGCTCCGCTCTAGTTAGCTGATGCTATTAAACTATATTTTCTGTTTGGAATGTAACATGCCTATAACAATATTATTACTTGTTTATTCTTAAGTTACTTTTTCTATTTTTAATATGCTTTTTTAAAGTTGTACTATTTTGCTATGTTCATATGCTGCAATATTATCTTTGTCACACCTATGTTAAACCTATATTTGTCCCATCCCACCTTTAAAACGAATCACACCAAACACACAAACCCATTTGATGACCTTTATTGATTATTAATGAATAATAAACTTTATTCACAACAGACATAACAACTATTTTCATTGATAACGATCTCAGGGCAGTGTACCTACTCACCCTGGCTGATTCATACCTCAGGGCAGCGTACCTACTCACCCTGTTACCTCCTCCACCAGGGCAGCGTACCTACTCACCCCACCAACCTTGAATAGGCAGCGTACCTGCTCACCTTCTGCCAAACCAACCATTAACCAATGAATTGTCCTTTATTCAAGTAGTGTCCAGAAGCTCACTTACTCCCCATGCAATGCATGACCACATTCCTTAGAGGGGGAACCGAAGAGGACAATCCTGTCCCTCTTCTCCTCTGGCTTAATCTTCCAAAATCTTCCAAACAAGAATTCAAATAGAGGGTGGGAGGGACACCAACTCACGCCAAAATGTGCCTACTTCTCTAAGCCCTACCACTTAACACCACTCTACGTCCCTCCCCTCCCCTACATCACTTCCACTAAGCTCCCTTTATAGAGAGAGCTCAAGAATGACACACCAACCTCCTGGCTACCTTGACCCAAGGTTCCACACCTCTTCTGGCAGGATTTCCAGTACTTCCTACGCTCCTGGAGCCAGCAGCCGAAACCTGCAAAACTGAAATCAGGACAAGCTATCAGCAATATCAGGCACATGCACTCATGTAATGAAAAGATTATCAACAGACTCTGCAAAACCAGTTTACATAATACCAACAATAGCAATTCCAACTTAGCTGTCTTCTTTTGTAAAACCGTCACCACAGCCATATTGTCAGAATTAAAAACTACTCGCTTGTCCCGTACATGATGATTCCAAACTACAAAGCTACCCATTTAGGCATAAACTCTAGAAAGGCCATGTCATGTCTCCATTCTTCTTTCCAAGCTTGAGGCCATTTAGCCCCAAACCACTGTCCTCCAAAGTAGGCCCCCATACCAATGCCCCCAGGTGCATCCATAAATAACTGAAGTTCCTCCTGCCCCACTCAGTCTGACTGCCAGAAGGAAATCCCATTAAAATGTCGCAAAAAATAAGCCCACAACAACAGATCCTTCCACACCAACTTGGTCACCCTAACCCAATGATGTTTACTCTAGTCCCCTTTCAACATAAATGCCACCGACCTACAAAAGGGATGCCCCTGGTGTAACGCTCAACAGGCAAAATTCAAAAGCCCCAACAACTCCATGACTGACCGAATCCGTATCTTATCTTTGTCCATCACCAACCTTATAGCCATCCTAAGCCTTTCTATCTTATCCTCAGGCAGACAAAACAATCCCCGCTCTGCATTCTACTGTTAATCCCAAAAATTCTAATGCTCTCACTGGACCTTCCATCTTATGCTGGGCCAATGGTACCCCCAACTCCTCACACATGCTCATACTCCTGCAGATATTCCTGGGCCCCTGCCTGTCCTTTACCCACTAGTAGAAAATAGTGAACTGCCTTCTGAATTTCCACCCACTGCTGCCATACCCAGTGTAATAGCATACTGAACTTCTCAAACGTAGCACATGCCACTGAACTACCCATAGGCATGGCTTTGTCAAAATAGTACTTGTCACCTACCATCATCCCCAGCAATGGCCAATCCTCCAGCCTGATTGGCAGCAAGCAATTCCTTAATCACCTTGACAGCATCATCCAAGGTTTCATAATGCACCCTGACCTTCTCCTTTGCAATAAAATCATTAACCGAACCCCCTTCCAGATGAGTCAAGTGATGTATCAGTCTAAATTCTCCAGTTTGTTTCTTTGGCACTAACCCCAAAGGTGACACCTCGTAACTACTGAAGGGTGGACTGTCGAAAGGTCCCAATAAATGGCCAGCCTGCTGCTCCTTCTCCCCCCCAATATGTCCTCTTTACCTCTCACTGATCGCAGGTTCTTACAACCCCCCCCATTGTTTCCCCTACACTAGACTTAATAGGAAACCCCCAATGAAACCCCTGTAATATCTCATTCTTAATTGCAAGGCCAGGAAACCCCCAGAGCATGCCCCGCAGGACCTCCACCTTAATGGGGAAAGGCACCTCTTCCCCTATTCCCTCTAAAGAATCCACTTCCCCTGGACCCATGAAAAATATCCCTACCCCATACAGCTTAAAACCCTTGTGCAGAAGGGAAACTCACCCTCCCGATCCATAACATTGGAATTCAATGTTGAAAGGTCACGGCAACCACAAAAAATGGCCGAATGACTCCCTCCACATCTTGAGAAAGTGGTGAAAATTTGCACCCTACCCAAGAATAAGAGCCACTATTGAAAGACCAACACACACCAACCATCTCCCTCGCTTGCCATTCTGCTAAAGCCACCATAACTATCCATCATCGTGGCTAACCATATAACCAGATGATGCACCTCCCAATGCAGCGACTGGTACACAGCCTTCCATTTGCAGAAACGCTGACCATACCAAAGCCACACATTCCCCAGCTTTAACCATTGCACCTCCCGAATGGTAAGGAAATAACCCAGAAATAGCATGGGCGATGACCCATCTTTCTCCAGCTGCATAGTAAATAAAGCCTACCACCCAATTATCCCGTGTCCTAGGGTGAATTTTACCTACTCTTTTTCTCCCCAAAGCCACTAATGTTGCCAACAAATCCTTACTATTAGCCAATTTGGCCTCCACTAACCACTGCACCCCTTCCACATCAATCAACTCAAATACATCTACATATTCCCCTTTCTAAATTTATTCTTTCACCGACCCTAGAATGTGCGGAGTCAAAAAGACAGTTCCTGCCTCTTGTCCCAAGGCTTGGGTGGCTAACCAGTCCCCTGGCCACAGCCCAAATTCAGGACCTATGTCCGAGCCTAAAAGCCAGACTATCCCCTGAGCCTGCACTAACCCCAGTCACATCCCCTCCAGCATACCCAGATACCTCTGTCGCCCCCCCCTCTGTGCACTCTCTGTCGCATGCCATCCTCTCCCGAGATCCCCACCTAAGAGTTCCCCTTCATCTCCACTCCCCTCAAAATCCTCACTGCTCACTTCCTCAACCAGAACTGATGAAGCAAAATCATTGCCTGAACCTCCATCTTGAGACATGCTGGGAGCCGATGCCCCCACTGCGACCACCTGTTTTGATGTCTGCTGCCTTTTCCCCCAGGCCGGAGTTCTCGACATGGAACATCACCTCTTCTGCCCTGGTGTCTGATCTTGCTCTGTTACTGCCTCAGACATCGGCACCTCCTGAAATAATTCCTCCACCTGGGCCACAATAGCTTGCCACTGCTGATGTAGTCCCAGTAAGTTAGCCATCTGCAAGAAGAGAAGCAACACATACATTAATACCACTCCCCGGCCCAAAATACCCTAGCCCACCTATCCCACCCCTAACCCCCTTAGCCGCATTGCCCTACATTTGTTATCGCATTCGCTTACCTACTCTACCCCTTAGCCTGTGGGGGGGGGGGACTTGTCATACTATAAATGTCTACAATTAGCAACAGCATGTTGTGAGTGTTGAAATCACTTGGAATAATCGACCCTGCCAGGTATCGAATCCAGGACCTTGTACACTATAATCAATGTAATGTACAACTACACCATTTGAGCTGTAGCCTTAACAAACTATTATGAATCCTCTGAATGGCACTATACTAATTCACTGTTTCCCAAACAGACTAAATTAGAGTTATACTCCTTTGGAATATTTATATACAGAAAGGACATAACTTCATGAATACCCTTTTCCAAAATTTATAATCTCTCTTAACATTTTCTCTCAAAATATTCTCACATAAAACATGAATGCGGCTACTACATGATAATGCAGGGTTAGTGGCCATTCATATATTATGTTGTCACCCTTCTGTGTTCATTACAGCAGACATACATGAACGGGAATGTCCTGTATTTGAATTTAGCCATTTAACCCAAAGTTTTGGAGCTTTCAGTTGCATTCTTGCAATCCCCTTCCTGCTGCTGCCATAACGATTCCCAATCAGTCCATGCAAGTCTCAAAACCCAGACCCATACCTGTCGACCTCAGTGAGCAAAGAACTCTGGACACAGCCTGAAATGCTGAGGGGACCAATAGGGAAAGATTTTAAATATTGCTCTTACAAAGATAGAAAGTTGATAGAATAATAGGTTTTGCATTAGCATGAATTTCTGAAGGATGTGGAGTCTTAAACTCCAGTGTCTGTCATTATTTAATGACTTTAGTCCTCAGCTGCCTGTCAGAAAAGCACAGATTTCCAGAGGAACACACCAAAACAATGAGGCAAATCTGGACATTCTGCAAAATCAGTACAGTGAGAGGTATGCCAGGACCCCCACACCCATAGCCACAGCAATCTACCACTAATCCCTCCGAGCTGCCACTGCCACTACAAATGCTGCTCTTGTAATTATTATTATTATTTTTTTTTATGTTAGCATATCCCGTGAACTCTTCATGTGTAAAAGGGAAAGTATTCCGATAGTTCGCGCAAACGGCCACTACCCCCAACGTGCATGCGCAAAGGCAATGGCCATGCAAAAATGTTCCCAGCCTGCCTTAATGTGAACCACTACTGGAACACCAGAAACACTGCGGCGAGGACCCAAACAGCCACACAAACTCACCCGGGCATGGAAAGAGCAGCCCCGACCACCACACCACCAACGCTGGCTCAAACCTGTAAGGCAACCCACCATAGCCACCAACCACAACCACCAGTTCATCAACTAGGCCGCAAGCACCAGGCCAGAACCAAACTGCATGGCCCTACCATTCCCCTTTGGATTATCAGAGCCATGACCGAGAAGGAAGATCCACTGAACCACAACCGGACAACCAACGACCATCCTCAGCACCACCCACACACCACCAGACCACCGGGGAACCAAGAAGCCAAACAACCACACACACCACCAGATAAGCCATGCACCACACACCCACAACTCACGGCTCCTCCAAGACAGCAGACTCCTGCCCCTTCCATAAACTCCTTCTCTCATCTCCCATACCGGCAATCGCTCCCCCCACTCCTACTATAAACTAAAAAAAAAAAAAAAATATATATATATATATATATATATATATATATATATATGTGTGTGTGATATATGCGTGAACAAGCATGTAGGTGCTTCTTTGTAGATGATTGGATGTGTGTGTTTATGAATGCATATGGAGGACTGTCTATGCTACTGTGATACATGAACTAGTAGGGAGAACACTAACTCTCTTAGGTCATACATTGCAGTACCTGATTCATAGGCAGGGTAATGGACAACTAAATTGGCATTTTGGGTGTCTTTATCATGTTTATGAATCTGAGCTTCTCTGGGTTGCACTAATTGACTAGACCTACCTTTGCTGATTATCTCAGGTGGTGGGAATCTTTGTAAATCCTAGCCAAAGTGCATTATTCTAATGAGGAGTTGCATACAACATTCTTGTTATGGTATTCATTTAGACTAATTTTGATTTGCTAGAAGGCACCTTTACTCCTAACAGGCAGAGGTAGTGATTTCCTACTGCAATGGTAGTAGTGCAACAAGTAACAGTCTTGATTTTGGTGCAGAAAGCTTTGTACTCTATTCCCACTACAGGTAGAGCGACATCTGACTCTGCAATGTAACATAAGGGAGTGCTGTATTCCTGAGTGTGTCATCCTTCAGGTGAGATGTGAAAATGAGGGCCCATCTGCTTGAGTTGGTGGTAGCTCATGTATTAAATAGTAGGAGTCTTTTAATTGTACTGTATACACCACACATTTACACCCAAATTAACTCATTTTAAAAATGACCAAATAACTTCCAAATATAAAAAAATAAACTAATTAAACAAATAATGTACATAATGCACAGAAAGTATGACAGTTAAACATCACAGTTTATAAACCTCCACCCACTATTTTTGCCACAATCATAACCTTATCATTGACACTATCTCTGCCAAATTCCAAACTTTATAATATAAGACCTTATTAAGTCTTGTAATTCAAATGTTCCACATCACTCTAAACAAAACTGTATCCATCCTTTCTATATATTTTACCCCATTTCCTTTAATAATCATAAATAACAATTTTCTCTTCTAGATCCTCAAGCCTTTTAGCATCACCCATCTTAAATTCACAAAAAGCTTTTCCCACATTTTTCTAACTCTCCTTCAGTATAAAAATACATGCTCTGTTGTTTCTAATTCATTACAAAATAAACATAATCTTTGAATCATAAATTTGTGCACTAAATTGCACTTGACTGGCAACCTATTTACATTTAATGCCCAATAAAATTTACTGATGCTCTAACATATTAACAAATCTACGTTTTTTTGTCATAATGGTGTTAATTACTTTCTCACTTAAATCACCTCATGGATTTACAATATAACATCTCCTTGCAAAATCTTCATATCATCCCTTCTAAAATCTTCAATGTCTTTAACATTCAATCCCCCATAATTTTATTTTCATATTATACTTAAGAATTTACCATTTTTTTATCGAATATTTTCCTTTTCTTTCCCCTTACCCACCACTCCCAATATTTCTATTCCATAATTCGTATAGCAAAACCTTTCTCTTTATTGCTAAAACCACTGGAAATCTTATATAAATTCAAGGATGCAGGATGCAAAACTGGATTAGCAATCCCTAAACCTCCTTTATCATCTTTAAAATACAGCACTTCCCTCTTTACTGGGTTCAATCTAGAACCCCAAAAAGAAAAAATACAGCTTCCAGAAATTATTTTATTGTTGCTTTTTCACTTGACAACACATATGTTTTAGCCAAATATCCTATTTTTCCCTAAAATCACTGAATTATTCCATGCATTTTTATTATAAGTTAACGTAAAAGTGTTCCATATCTTTCCGATTTCTGTAATTTACCCTAGCATCCCATTCCATTTATCTACAGCAGCTCCACTTTTCCTAAACTTAATGCATAACAAATTAAATTATTTTTATTAAGCACAGCCCTCTCTATCATATATTATTTCCCAAAACCCCAAGAATCGATTTCAAACCATTGTTTCTTAATATTTCATTAGTATTTATTAACATCTCCCTCATTCTGTTTATTCTGAGCAATCATCACAAAATCATTTGCATAAGTAATATAGTTTATAATGCAATTTCCACCTTTCACAACAAAACTCCCTCCTGCTCACACACACTGCAGTTTTTGTTCCTCTTCATTCATTACTAATGCAAATAACATTTCATCCATAGGGCATCCTTGCCCCACCCCTCTTTCCATCACAGTAGTTGAATGTAAATGCCCTTTTATGCCCATATGCCCGTAACCTTCATAGTAGCACTCCTATAAACTGACTTTATCACGTTCAGTAACCTACCCTTTATATAATTTTCTTTTAAAGTACTCCACAACCAATCCTGCTCTAAACAATCAAATACTTTACTAATACCTCCCACCACCAAACGTCATTATCCACATTTAATACATCATCTATCACTTCTCTTTCTAAAATCAATAACCATAACCCATAACCATAAAAGCACCATCTCCTAAAACCCCATGCAAAACATTATTTAACTTAACCTGTAGGTTGTCATTTCTTTAGATCACCCTTCATTTTTCTTTTTTTTATATACACCAACCATTTATTAAAAACCTTAAATACTAACCTTTTTTTCCACACTGCAGATATTTATACACTTTATATCCAATGCCACCCATCCCAGATATAGACTCTGTTTTTACTTTACTTAACACCCAATTTAATTCCTACACCTTAATATCCTCTTTTAACTTTCAAATAACTTTCTCAGAAAAAAAAATTAGCTATCCATTAAATTCTTTTTACCCTCCCCTTTCTTATACATTTTTCCAACATACTATTCCACCTCTGACAAAATTTCTTCCTGTCTAAAGATACTCACAATATCCTGATTTTTAACTTTTCTTTGCCAGAAAAGACCCTACTTTCTCTTTCCTCCCTTTCAAACAACATTTCTGCCTGTGTAATAAATTTTCAGTCTTCTTTTTATTTCTTTCAAACATCCCTATTTCACTTTTGTCAAACTTTTCTTTTTTTCCAATTGCTCATAATCTCATTATACATTTTGCAGTACAGATCCTTATCTTTACTTATTTCTCTCATTTACAACTGCAAATAATTTTTTTATACTTCTGGTTAAATGCTAACCACCATTCTGTCCATTTTTTCATAGATCCATGTTCTATCCATGACATATCCATCTCTTTCTTAAATATCACTCTATCACAATACGTTATCACCAGTCTCTTAATTACTTTTTATTACTTATGTTCTCCAAATTCCAACCAAATTGCTCTATGATCAGTAAATTATTTTTCCAAAACATCCCTACCAACATCATACACTGTCTCACACATCATAAAGTAATTAGTCTCAGTCCTTATATCTCCTTTTCTATATGTCCACAAACTATTTTCCCATAGAGTTAATGTACCACACTTCATAACATTCTTTAATTTCCTCATATTTATTTCATCTTTTTTTCTTACTCTTCCTTAAACAATTAAAATCCCCCATTAGTACCACTCTCGTATTAATCATCAGATAAAGTTTTAAAGTTTCAAACAGCACTTCCTTTTCTATTACACTTTGTGGCAAAGTGAAATGCTGCCAGCCCTGCTAGCTGGAATTTTGTAAATAATTATATGTCACTTGAAAATATTAATATGATTTATATAGAAATGTGACACTGCCAGCCTAGCTATCTGGAATTTTGTAAATAATCATATGTCATTTGTGAATATTAATATGATCCAAAGGCCTGTCTTACAAATGTAAGAGAACTATATGTTATTTGTATATTAAAGTACTGGTGCTGAAGTGTGTTGAACTGTAAGTTCTATACAGAACATCAAGAATGTAACCACAGTGTAACCTGCTGGAAAAGTGCATACATGTGTATAAACTATATACCTGGGCAGATGTGTGCTTTAATGGTAGAAGTTGTAACATACAGAGTTAATCTCAAGAAATAAGTGGAAATTGTTTTACGATTCTATCTTTGTTTCAGCTCAGAGCAGACACAATGTCTAGAGCTAAGGGTTTTCCTATTGTCTTGTAACAGAAAGCATTACTAGGTTTCAAATGTAAAGTGTTTTTATTGCTGTTACTTCGTAGCAGCTGCACATCTGAGAGATAAGAATTTTAACACAAAGATGTTAGTTTCTGTTAGGCTGGGAATGGACGGAAGGTGACAAAGAGTGATGTCATCCAGCTGACCCATCAGTAATGTTTTGATATTAATTTGGCAACTCTCTCAGAGACTGTGCATTTTGTATATGGTCTTGGATCTAGAAACATCCATTCAGCACCTTTCATCTGCATTTGCTTTGCTAATACTAAGTAACTAGATTACAGTGATTTCTCTTAGATATAGCTAGAAATATGGTAAAGTTTAGTTTAGATGTTTTCTGTATTTATTTGAGACTGTCCTGCAATGTTGTTTTAAAATATTCCCTGTAATTCTGAACTCTATAGTCAGTATGCTGAGTTACTGAATATTGTCTTGCTCTTTTATTATTTATTATTAAATATATTTAAAACTTTTAATTGTGGCTGGTTTATTTAGAGATATTTAAGCTCTTAGAGTACTTGCATATATATTTGGTGGCACTGTATAGGTCACTCCTAAATAGCCTTGGTCACACTTGCCATTTGGATAATAGTAACATTACACAGTAAGATTGGTCACCCTTTAGGAAGGGCCTTAAAGTAGCTGATAAGGGGTTCTGCTGGCAGTGCTAACTACCTTATGGTCTGGGCAGAAGGGGGCATAGCTAGTAAACCTGTACCAGCCTTTCCTAGGTGTGTGTGTGTGTGTGTGTGTGTGTGTGTGTGTGTGTGTGTGTGTGTGTGTGTGTGTGTGTGTGTGTGTGTGTGTGTCAGCTACTTGGGCAGGGATATGAAGCATTGGTTGCACAGAGAGAGTGTTGGGAGGACTTGGCTTGAAACCCTAGCTAAGGACTCACCTCTATAGCTGTGCAAGTGGGGAGTCTTACCGGGGATCTGGAGAGAGAGGGAGAAACCAGCGCCAGACTGTGATCTCTGTGTGCTGTTAAGGGAAATTTTACTTTACTGTGTGTGTACTTGTCATCCTCCCAATGTACACATCCCTCACTGTGGTGAGGATTGAGGCTCCTTGATTACTGGTCCAGTGCAGGAGGAGCCTCATACCCTAGTAAAAACACATATTCTTTTCAATCTATGTACCTCCATACCATACCTTGTATCTACAGTTGTAACCTTTCCTGGTAAAATTACTGCAATATCCAAAAACGTCACTTCCTCATTAAATAAAAACACTCACTTGAGCATCTATCTTATCCTACCTTCCACAGATCCTTTCCACCCCTCAGAATTCCATATGTACTCCATCATTCTCAGAAATGAACCTAGTGTATTGTAAAACACAATCTCAGCTTCACAACTTTTACACCATTGTAATATAGCTGTTCTCCTTATTCTATAAATTCAACTATTAACATTTTTAGAAATAATCTTCACATTATTCTTTGCCTTTCCTTTTGATTTTTGGTGAAATAATTTTTTTAAGTTTCTTCTTCCATACTCTTAACACTAGCCCCTATAGAACTTTTCTTTTTCAGACCCTACACCATTTTGTCTTCAGATTCTGATATGCCACTCTGAAGTTCTTCCACAACATTTTCACTTGCTTCATTTATCACAATTTCTCCATCATCATCTCACACAACAATATCCTAGACCTAGTCATTACCAACATGACTGACCAGTGTTCCACACCTGAAGTCAAGTCCTCGTTGGCAAGATCTGACCATAATCTAATCACCCTAGATATCCGCATCCTGCCCCCCCCCCATTAAGGAAACCAAGGAAAAAAATTTCTCCAAAGTCAACTTCATGCTTCTTAAGACAGAAGTGGTGAACTTCATGACACCCATTCAGATAGACAATACAGTTACGACTGCTGAATCCTACACAAATGCACTCTATAAACACTTCAAATGCATGAAACATGCAGGTCTATATTATAACATCGAATTTTTTATAGTTCCAATGTTATAATATCGAACCAGTTTTGTTAAACGCTGAAAACAACAAAGGTGCAGGCCACCGAATTCTTTCCCATTGCTGTGGCTTTGCTGTTTTCAGCATTCGATATGTTGGAGCGTTACAGGTCGGGTTCAGGTAAGTGTGTGATTGTGTGCAGGTTAGGGTTAGGGGGCAGGTTAGGTGAGTTATGGTTAGGGAGCAGGTCAGGTAAGTGTGCGGTTGTGTGTAGGTTAGGGTTAGGGCGCGGGTGAGTGTGCGATATTGACGGACCTTAGGGTTAGGGTCGGGTTAAGGTAAGTGGATAGCTAGTAGTGTATTTGAAGTTTAGTTTAGGTGTAGGATTTTAAGTGTATGTGTGTGGATTGCTGTTTTTTGTGTGTGTTTGTGTTGTGTCTATGTTTCTCAGAATAGCAATTTTTTTCCCTGGGAAAAAAATCGCTATTCTGACTGTTCGATGTTTGCAGATTTCGATGTTTAGGGTTCTATGTTATAACATTCAATCTTTGCAGATTTCGATGTTATAATATAGACCTGGATCGTGCTATCCCAAACAGAACCAAGACACTATCCTCCAAAAAAAGGAAGTCATTCTGGTGGTCCCCTGCCATAACCAAACTATACAACAGAAGGAAGAAACTGTTGCAAAAGAGAGTAAAATCCCATGAGTGGAGGAGCTCCCTGGTTAGCCTCAGTAAGAAGCTGAGATCCCTTATAAGATCCTCCAAAGCTAGCTAAGAAAACAAAATCACCACTGATTCTAGGGACAACCACAAAGCATTCTATAGCTATGCCAAGAATCTCAATGGCAACACCCAGATCTGCTCTGAGTTATAGCACAATGGTGCAAAAATTACAGAACCAACTGATATTGCCAACATCCTGGCAGATGGGACTTACACAAACTTCAGAATGAACTGGCTCCCCACCTAAGCACCATGTTCAATCATAGCCTGTCAGGGTTTCTGCCCACTGAATGTCACACAGCAACAGTTATCCCACTCCACAAAGGGGGAGCCACCACTGATCCTGGGAACTGTCGCCCTATTAGCCTGAGTAGCCTGCTTTGTAAGGCCATGGAATGTATCATTATGGAACTCATAAACAAAGACATTGGTAACCTCCAAACTCTGGAACCCACCCAGATCAGGTTTGTGAAAGCCAGATCATGCCTCCTGAACCTGATTGACTTCTTTGAGGCAGTCACCAAAGCCGTAGACGAGGGTAAGGTGGTTCACACAGCCTATCTTGACCTCACCAAGGCTTTTGACACCATCCCCATTCTGGAATTATAGCTAAACTCACTAAACTAGGTATACATCCCTACATGACAAGATGGGTTGCCAACTGGCTCCTGACAGAACCAACACTGTAAAGGTTGCAGACTCTAAATCTGACTTCAAACCAGTGACAAGTGAAGTACAACAGGGTTCAGTCCTGGGACCTCTCCTGTTAGCCTGTACTTCAGGGAAGTAGATACCAAACACAGAAAGCCTTTGGCTAACAAAGTTCACAGATGACTGCAAAGTAGGAGCCATAGTCAAGTCCCCAAATGATGTGGGCATCCTACAGAAGGGCCACACTGAGACAGATGCCTGATGTCAGAGCCATGGCCTCAAGCTCAATGCCAAAAAGTGCATTGTCATCCCCTTTGGTAAAACTCTGTACCCATGAACTACCATACAGGCGGCAGTCTACTTAATGACGAATGTGTGATAAGAGACCTTGGGACCCAGGTGGACAGTAGTCTCTGCTTTGATAATCACATCGCCACAGTAGTTAGGAAATCCTTCTACATGGCACACCTCAAATGTGATCTCTGCCTAACATATAAAGCTATGTCAAACCAAGAGCTGTTGGACATGGACACCTAAAGAAATCCCTCTGAGCTACACACTCTAGGGACCTAAACCTTGTCACCATAATAAACAGGACATGCTGGAGAGATAGATTCCTGTCACAGAGACTTCCCATACTCTGGAACAAGCTATCCATCTGTGTCAAGCAAAGTTCCTCATTAGCACTCTTCAAGAAAAATCTTGATGAGTGGATGGGAAATAGGAAATACACCCCAGAGATCACTTCTGTGGCTCTGCTTGACAGAGGCACAGGAAAATAACTTTCTTGGGTGGCGTAAGCCAGGGAACCTTGTTAGCTAGGCTTACTTAGGCCCTTTGGCCCTTACCTACCTATGAACCTATGAGCATTCAGTTCACTTTTTGCAACATGTTCTGTACTCTTCTCCTTGTCTTTATTTCTCCCACCATCTCCACTTTTACACTCCCTGTTATTCCACTCTATTCAGTATTTGTGACCCTCACATCATCCCTATGAATATCTTCCATCCTCACACTTTCACAATCAAACTAGAAGTGACCTTCCTTCTTACAGAATCGATATTCTTTTTTACATCTACGTATCATAACCCCTTGCTTTCCACATATCTTTTTATAGCCATTAATTAAATGTGAAAATGTCCCACAGAAATAACATCGCTTAGGTTGGCCCATATACCTTACCATATTCCTGTTAATTAATACATGCAGAACATTAGGCATGTGTTTCACAACATAATTTTTAAAAATAATCCATTTCCCATCTCCCCATTCCCAACCCCTCTTTCATCATCATTAGTTTTCTTAATGATTAAAACATATTGACTTATTTTCAGAAAACATTTTTTCAAGTAATTAACTTACGTTTTTTCTGGTCTAAATTACATGAATAGTTGTTTTATTTAATCCTTTCCCTCGTACAGAAAAAATATAATTCTTCTGTGGAAAACTATCCTTTTTTGATTCACACCATTATAAAAATTTGTCCTTAAAAGTTTCTGTCTCAAAAGTAATCTCACAAAACATTTCCTTTCCCAACTATACTAAACATCTAATGTCATTTGCCCCAAAACCCAGACACAAAATAATTTAGTCCCACATAAAATAACTGTCTATTCCTTTTTCTTTCTTTGAGCAAATTTGCACAGTATACCTTTTTTTGCAATGTTAACAGTGCCTGTTCTCATAATACCTCCCTCTCATACTACATCAGCATATGATTTCTTTTGCACATGGTCATCTTTATGAAAGCCAACTGACATTCTTTTACTTTCTTGCCCAAAAACTACCTCAACCTCATCCAGTCATGAAATATCTGAGCCTTCAGCTGGTTTCCCTTCATTTAACATCTCAACTAAAACAGAATTAGGTACTTCAACATCCTTGACCTCTGAAATCCTTTGTTTGGCTTGCAATTTCTCCTGACATTTAGCTAAATTTTTGCAACATTCACATTGTCCTTTAAAGATCCTTAATTAACATCACAACCATCTTCTTTTTCCTCTAAGCACTCACCATGTTACTGTGTCACCATATTTCTACCACTCTCAGATGTTGCTTCACCAGAAAGGGCTGTAGGAAGTCTTCCAGCAACAACAGACCTTTGCACAATGAGTTTTTTATTTGTATTCATATATACAATTCATATTTTTACATGTTTACAATATTTACGTATTTTAAAATTATTCATTGATATTTCCATTTTAAGTATTCCCCCATTTTTTACCAAGAACCCAAATCACATTTTTCCAGTATTTTTGTCAATGTCCATTTTCCATTGTATTTTGTTTCATTAAGTATTTCATTCCATATAGTCTGTGTTACATAAAATATTATTCTGTCCATTTTCTTAACTTCATTTTGTGATCTTGTCCCATAAAACCCATACTCTATCATATCCATGTTTAACATTTCAAAATTTAAATAACTTTTAATCAAATCATATTTACATACTTCTTTCCACATGAATTCTCTCACATAAAAAAGAAAACATGTTCTGTAGTTTCCAATTCTTTATATTTATTACACATTCTATCCTGTTCTCTACTGCATGGCACGCTTGCCCCCACTGGTAATTTTTCTATGGACAACCTCCACAAAAAATCATTGCATTCTTTATTTTTTTTATAACGTCTGTATTTCATCTTTATTGCTTTCCTTGTATCTATTTCTAACACTTTACATGGATCCACCAAATAAAAGGATATCATAATGTTAACATACCACTCTTTTCTTTTCTGTCACATTCTTTTTTAATTTCCACAGTAGAATTTTACTGTAAAATTCTTTTATGTCTTCATTAATAACACTTGCGCTTCTTTTTTTGATTTCCATTTCTTCCCAAATTTCTCTATATTTACAATACATTATTGTTTCTGTCATATCTTTATTATTTGTCATTATTCTTTTTAGTATTTTATATATATATATATATATATATATATATATATATATATATATATATATATATATATTTATATATATACTTAAAAAGTCTGTATGCCCAGTTGGATGTATCAGCCCCAGTCCCTCTTGTTCATCTTTCATATACAAAATTCCCCTCTTAACTGAGTTCAATCTTGATCTATTTTTCATATTTCATTGGCATCATATAAACATTGCAATATAAGCTGTTTTACCTATCATTATGGCATTTATTAAATTTGCTTTCTTTTTGTATAAAAACATTTATGTCTTCCAGAATGTAATCATGTCTTTGAGTCCTTTAATAACTTTATCCCATTGTTTATGTCTGTATTCTGACCTTCCAAATACTTTTACAAAAATATCTATACTATTCTTATTATAGTCCACACCTCCTATAATACCTTTATACCCAAATCCCTTGCTTTTCTCTTTATTTATGCTTAATCCATTTTTCTTCAAACAGTGTAGTCAATTTTCATTCATTTTTTCCATCCAGACTCTATTTTTTGCTATTACTACAAAATCATTAGTGGAAGTATACATTATTGGTAACTATATCTTCCCCATCACTCTATATCCTCCCATATTTGACATTTTATTAATTTCCATTGCTACTCTGTTCATGATTATAGCAAAAATTGTACTGCTTGCAGGACATGTTTGTTTTATACCACAGTCTGTTTACCAAATTGTCCCCAATCCAACCATTTATGTTCAGTTTCACACAATTATTTTCATATACTGATTTAATTACTTGTTATATTTTTTCACTTGTGTTCTATGTTTGTAAAATTACCCATAATGCTTTATACTATTGTCATATGCCTTACTGACATCACCTATCATAAATTTTGTTTCCACTTTTTTATTAACAATATCATCAATTACTTCCGTTATTATCTAGAAGAGGTCTTGACTCTTCTTTCCTTTTCTCCCAAAAGAATTCTGATCATAAAATCTTTCTGTTTCACATTGTAGTTTTCTTAGTAAGTACTGTCATGAAAATGTTATAGTCAGTGTTATTCAGTGTAATTGGCCTGATATTTTTATTGCATCTTTATCTCCTTTCTTTAAGATAAATTTTATCACACCTGTGCAAATTTCTTTATATTTAATTCCTCTTTCTAGCCACTCATTCATTGCTTCTATAAATACCAATTTTTGCCAGTCATACATTTCTTTATACATACTATATTCAATTCTGTCCAAGCCTGTAGCTGAATTAACGTTAATATCTTTCTTGATTTACAGCACAAAAGAAGACACAGCCCTCAAATAACAGCCAAAAAAATCACAATACCAAAGGGCTGCAAGGAGTCACTGACAAGAAACTTGGTTCCACAAAAGAGATTAATCCACATTGTTCTTGATCTCATTCAACTCATTTATATTTATTTTTCTCTCAAAATATTTTTTAATGTCCTTATTTAATTTTTAACCATTATACATTTGTTCTATGTTAACATCTTTTTTACTTTATAAATCTAATACATATTCTTTAATTATCTCATATATTTCTCCTTGTTTTTAACTTCTTTATTTTTTAATTCTCGTATTGTTCCTTTTTCACTATCTTGCATAAGTATGGTACTACTACTTCTTTTTTTCCCTTGTAAGCAACATTTTTGCTTTTATAACATTTTATTAACCTTATCCTGATTTCTTCTGTATAATTCTTTTTCTTTTTCATAAAATGATTTTTCCTTCCCGATCAAGTCTTTAAATATTTCTTGACTTAATACACCATTGCAAAATACTAATTTTTCTCTTAATATTTTTCATACTGTTCAAGTTCAAAGTTAATATTTTCAGCTTTATAGAACAGTTATTAGAATAATCATCTAATCCCTTAGCTTTCTTATGCTTTCTCTCATACCGTTATATTTTTGCATGTTCTTTTTCTTTCCATAACTCTTTTTCCAATTGAATTTTTCTTGTATTTTACTATATGCCACTCTTCTTCACTTGCTTCATCTACCTCTCTATTCTTTCTTTCTCTGTCTTTCCCTTTAAATTTGAATCCCCTTTGTATGTTTTTGTCTTGTTCTTGTATAGCATTCTTTTCTAACTATTTTTCTTGTATAATTTCAGTTTCATGTTCTTTTATATCTATCTCACATTCTGACCATGAATGTCATGTATTACCACAATTCTTACATTTTACTTTTTTTTTTTTTTTTGCATTATGACCTGTCTGACCACACAACATTTTTTTGTCACATTCATTAATTAAATGATAATTTTTTCCACAAAAAAATTGGTTGTTCTCTGTACCTCACAAAACCTCTATTACCATGTCCATTAATAATTCTAGGTATGTGTATCACATTGCCATTTTCCGTTTTTTTAACTGTTCCACAATCCCAATCCCTAGTCCATAATCCTCTTTCATCATAGGTTTTAGTAGTGTCCACCACTTCTTTACATATTGTCAAATAGTCTTTCAGTTCTCTTGCTCCCATTTCACTTCTAAACTGAATAAAGATTCTTTTGTTTGTCTGAAAAAAGCTGGCACAACATATTCTGACCATGGAAAGTCTGCTTTCTTTTTTCATAGGCCCCCAAAACATTTTCCATAGCCTGGCCTGTTTCAAAAAACAAGTCAGAAAAAAGTTTCTTTGTTAATAAAAATGAAAGCTCTTACCTTTTCAGCTTTTACTCCCAGATATGTAATAACATCATTCCATACCTCATGTCTGTCCAAGCCTTTTTCTTTTTTACTACTCACCCAAACAACATATTTCTTTTTTACTTCCTTAATCTCTTGTCTTTGCCTTAGCTCCTTCTTCCACCATTTGAGCATAGAACTTTTTTTTCTGGAACATTCTCTAGCTGATTTTCCTTTTCTTTTTCTCCCTCTTCTATTTTTTTTACATAATGTGACTCCAGGGCACAGCAGTGCTACTTTCTGATTCACTGTGGTTTATTAGCTCCAACAAATACTCATTCCACAACTGTCCTAACTGGAAGGTTGGAACAACACATTTTTCTGCTGTTTCTGCCTTTTCAATAGATTTTTCTGGAAATTTTCTTCTGAGTCCATCTCTGCCACTGCATTTAGCTCCATCTCCTCCTCAATCTCCTCACCATTAGCAGACAATGTTTTTTCTGCTCCCACATCACCTGAAAACATTTCAAGTAGTAATTTACCATTTTTTCTTCTTTTTCAACAGAGGAAATTTAATACCCAATCTCTTCCCCCTACTGCAAAGAGTATTTTTTTTGTATTTTATAAATACATACATACATTAGGTATTATTTATATATTGAACATTATTTACAAATATTTACATATCTCCATATATTTTCTACATTTTAAATATTGCACCTTTACCCATAACCAAAACCATATATTTTCCAATATCTTTGTCAAATTCCATTTCCCATTATATTTGATTTCAGTAAATTGATCATTCCATATTGTCCATGCCAAAAAAAAAAAAAAAAAAAAATCTGCCCATCTTCTTTACTTCACCTTATCTTTGTGCTCCATAATAACCATATTCTATCATGCCCATGTTTAACAGTTCATATTTTACATACTTTTTAACCATTTCATGTTTGCATATTTCTACCTATAAATTCTTAATTCTATCACATTTTAAGAAAACATGTTCAGCAGATTCTAGTTCCCCACACTTGCTATAAACTCTATCTTGTTTTCTCTTGTACTACATATTAGCTTTTAAAGGCAGTTGGATAATCACCACAAAAAGCCATTATCTTCCTTTTTTTATATAATTTTTGTATCTCCTTAGTATAGCTTTTCTCTTATTTATTTCAGGATCTTTCCATAGGTTTACAAAAAAAAAAAAAATTACATTAATAATACAATTCATTTATGTTTCTTTGTGCAACATTCTTTCATATCTTCCATAATATAATTTTATTTGATATTCTTTTATTTTATCATTATTTCTGGTTCTCTTTTTTACTTCCATTCCTTCCCATACATTTTTGTATTTATAACACATTATTGCTTCTGTCCGATTCTTTTCTTCTTTTATAATATGTTTAACAACTTTGTATAAGCTTAAAGCTGCAGCATACACAACGGAATTAATTAAACCTAGACCTCTTTGGTCTTCCTTCATGTAAACTGTTCTTGTTTTAACCAGGGTCAACCTCGAGCCCTAAATAAATGAAAATGTTAACGTCATTAGCTCATTTTCGTATTTTACAGGTATCATATAAATGTTTGCTATATGTGCTATTTTTCCTAGTATCATACAATTGATTAAGTATATCATCTTTCTATATGAAAACGTATGTTTTCCAAAACATGAACATGACCTCTACTTCTTTCACAACTTTATTCCATTGTTCCTGTTTGTATTCATTTTTCCCAAATGTTATTCTCAACACTTCTACATAATTGTCATTAAATTCAACACCTCCTATTTTCTCATTAAAACCAAATCCTTTACTTTTTTTTTATTTACATTTAATCCATTTTTCCAACATTATACCAAACTTTATGTTTACTCCTTCCATTCATAATGTATTCTGTGTTGTAATTTTAATATCAGATATCATCTGCATAGGTATACATAATTGGCATTTGCACTTTTACCATATTATAACCTACATTTTTTAACATTTTCTTAATTTCAGTTATGATTATATCCATAACCAACAAAAACATTAAACTACTGGCTGGACACCCCTGTTTTATTCCACTTTCTACTGTTATTTCCTCCCCTACACATCTGTTCACATTTAATTTCACATAATTTCTCTCATACACTGATTTAACTAAATTTAGAACTTTTCCATTTATGTTGTATTCTTGTAAAATCCTCCATTATGATTCATTTTGTATGTTATCATAACCTTCTTATGTCCCCTATCATTATTTTCATCTCTACATTCTTATTAATAATGTCATCAATTACCTCTACAATTATCCATAATAATTCCTTACTTCCCATACCTTTTCTTCCAAATATATTCTGGTTATATACTTTCTCCATCATACTTTGTAATCTTTTTGCCATTATTCTTTTTGTAATCCATGTTGTTTAATGTTATTGGCCACCAATTTTTTGTTATTTTGTTTCTATTTCCTTTTTTTTATTTACTTCTTTTTTTCTAGCCATTCATTCTGTGACACCCCCACACTGGCCCAGTAATCAAGGAGCCTCAACCCTCACTACTAATACCAGTGAGGGGCATCCACATTGGGAAGGATAACAAATACATACACAGTAAAGTACAGTTTCCCTTAAGAGCACACATAAATCACAGTCAGTCTGGGGCTAGGTTCTCCCTTTCTCTCCAGATCCCCAGTAAGACTCCCCAGTGGCACAGCTTATAGGGTCCAGATCTTAGCCTAGTGGTCAAGCTAAAACCTCCAGCACCCTCTCTGTCCAACCAGTGCTTCGTGTCCCTGCCCAAGTAGCTGACACACACACACACTTTGAGATATGAGTTATATACAAACACACAGACACTCCTGGGGAAGGCTGGCACAGTTTCTGCAGCTATGCCCTTTCTGCCTAGACTATACGGTAGTACCACTTGCCATCAACCATTAATATCAGATACTAATAAGGCCCTTATCAAAGGGTGCCCAATTATTGCTGTGCAATATTATTATCCAAATGGTAAGTGTGATGAACTGCAAGGCTTATTTGGAGTGCCTTGGACAGTATCACTATATATATGCAATGTACTCTAGAGATTAAATTATCTCTACATAAAACAGCCACAGTTGAAAGGTTTAAAAATATTTAATAATAAATAATAAGAACACAAAACAATACTTCTTACAACACAGTGCTAGTCAAGAGTTTGGAAATCACAGAGAAATGCTTAAAATAATACAGTAGAAATGGTCTGACATCAATACTAAAAACAGCAAGACTAGACGTACTATTTCCTATCTATATCTAAGACAAAACACAGTTCTAAAATAAACTTACATGTAGATCAAGGCAGTGCTGGTGATGTCAGTTCTGAAAACAAATGCAAAATGCTCCAATTCTGTCTCTCTCTCTCTCTCTCTCTCTGTGTCCTTAAATTGATAACACAGTACCACTGACTCATTTCAGAATCCATCATTAATCTTTGTTTCCCAGGCTAACAGAAGCACAGAGTGTAACAGCCCTTTTGATCTTGCAGCTGGACAGGAAGCCAGAGCAATAAAATGCATTATACATGTAAATTCTAGCCATTAACTCTGGTCTCAAAACAATAGGAAGTATTCCTTCATTCAAACATCTCGGCTTCGAGTTTTGAGATCAAACAATTATACAATGCTTGACTTATCAGCTTTCCTCAAGCAGAGTGCAATGTGGTTACATTTTTGGAGTTTAACATTTTCCATAATTATCTTACATTTAAGAGAACAAGCATGTGGCTTACATTAATATGTACAAATGACAGAATTATCTACAAAATCCAATCTAGCTAGGCTGGCAGCCTTCACACATTCATTACCTCAATAAACATTACTTTTTGTCAGTCCTCCATTTCTTTATACATGTTGTGTTCGATTCCATCTATTTTTCTTGCAGTATTCATATTTATATTTTTCATAACTTCATTCAGTTTGTTTATGTCTATTCTTTTTCCTAAATATTCATCATCTTCTTTATCTAATTTCTTTCCATCATAATTTTTTCTTCTATTCTCTTCTTTCTTAACAAATAACTTTAATATGTATTCTTTAATGATTTCATATATTCCTTCTTGATTATTAATTACTTTACCTTCCTTATCTTTTAGTTCTCTCGTTATCTTTACTTCTTTTATCTTGCATAAATAAGGTGCTACATATTCTTTCTTTCCTTTAAACAAATATTTTGTTTATATAACTGATCATGAATCTTAACTTGATTCATTTTGTATATTTATTTTTCCTTTTCATAAAATGTTTTCTCTTATTCTAATACATCCTTGAAGTATCTCTTGACTTATATTTTATTCTTCCTTTAATTTTTTTCTTTTCTTTTCTGCACATTCTATGAATACTTTCTTTACATTTTTCTTTAAAATATAACAACCAAACTGTCCAATTTTCTTAAAACTCTCTCATATTTATTTGATGTCTCTAGAGTACATTAAGCTCTTTTCTTTCTCCTAGATCTAACTCATTTTCATTTATCCTTTTAATTCCATTTCCTATCTTAATATATTCTTAATTTTCTTGTATTTCAATCCAAATCACTATATGACTGGAAAACCCATTAAACTTAATTCCTTTTTGTTTTACTTTTAAACTTTCTGAAATTACAAAAAATGATCTATTTCAGTTTTTTATCTTATTTCTTTTATGCATCCAATGTTTGTTTTCTCATAACTTTAACTTTCCACTCTTCATAATTTTAATAACTATTTTAACATCACAATTATTCTTTTTTTCCTCTTAGGTTACAGTTAAAATCTCCTGCAACTATTATGTTCATATTTACACATACATAGTTAAGTATAATTTTGAACATCATCTCTCTTTCTATTTTGCAACATATGTTTATACAGCTATAACTGTATATACACATTGTTTCCATCTTATGTCTAACACTTGTATTCTCCTTATACCAACTATTGTAACATCTAGTATCTTAATATCTTTTTTTACATAATACACATATACCTAAACACATTACTTTTACCTATAGTCCAAACAAATTTACCATTCCACAATTCTTCTGTTTGTGTTCTTTCTTCTTCTGTTAATAGTCTTATATCTTTTTCATCATCTATTCCAGCACACCATTGTAATATACTAATTATTTTTTAATGTTTTTCAAACTGTTTACATTTAAAGCTAATATTCTTAGCTTTTACAGAACAGTTGTTAAGAGTATAACTCATCATTTACTTTTCTTATTCTCTTTCTACATTATGATTTAAAATTGTGTTTTCCTTTCCCTAACTGTTTTCCCTATTTTATTCTTTTTACCTTTTACCTTGTGCCATTCTGACTCATCTTCAGTTGTTTCCTCTATGATGTCTTCTTTTTATCTTTTTTGCTTTCATGTATAACCTCTATATTAATTTAATTTTGTTGTACTTGCACTTGTATCACCATTTCTTCTATTTCTTTCCCCTGTGTCGCTTCACTTTCCTTTCTTATCTATTTCACATTCTAACAATGAGTGTCCAGTAGTACCGCAATTTTTTGCATTTTTAATACTTTTTTTCATTAAGTCCAGTGTTACCACATAAATAACATTTTTCTTATAACAATCATTTATCAAATGGTCATCTTTTCCACAAAAAGAACAGATATTTTGATGCTCTTTTTATCTTACATAACCCTTGTTACCATGCACATTAATAACACTTGGTATATGTAGCACTTTACCATTTTCAATTTTTAAAATAACTCCACATTCCCATGCCCCAGTTCAAAGTCTTCTTTCATCATACACTTTTGCAGTATCCAATTTCTCCTTTCACATACTTAATATGTTCATTTTTAAGTCTATTTATTCAACCTCACTTCTAAATTGCGCCAATACTTTTTTTTTTTTTTTTTTGTCTGCGTAAAAAAGGTTGTGTAACATATTCAAACCAAGGAAATACATTCTTTTTTATCAAATTTTCCTATAACGTTCTCCATGAATTGCCCATTTTCAAATAATAAGTCACAAAATAGCTCACTGTTAATAAGAATAAATGTTTTTACCTCCTTTGCATTCACACCTAATGGTGCAATCAAGGAGTCCCATATCTCATTCCTGTTTAGTCCTTTCTCCTGTTTACTACTTATATGAATGGTGTCCCTTCTCTTCATAACTTTCTTTTCTTCCTCCCTTCCATTACCTTCTGTCACAGTTTACACCTATGCCTGCTCACTGGGTTTCTATCTTCTCCATTATGTCACTCCATGATACTGCTGCACTGCTTTCCAGTTAACTTTGGTTTACCATTTGTACTTAGTAATCATCCCGCAACCCTCTGGAATGGAGGGTTGTAATGATACATTCATCCTGTTGCTTTGTTTCCCCCAATTCTTCCAAGTGAGGCCTTATCTCCTCCTGTACAATGACTCGTTCCTTTCTCCTTTTTTCCTCCAATACAGATTTGCTCTCCGCATTCACATTCTTTCTTTCACCTGGCAGCAATTCTGTCAACTCCATATTATTTTAGCCAACAACCAAAATGTTATTGTTCATCCACTGTGTTACATCCTCCACGGCTCTGCTGTCTCTTCAGGAAGCCTTCATGCCTGGAACAGAGACAGAGACTGGTTGCAGTGCCTTCAATTACATCCCCAATGCTGAAAAGTATGGGAAGTTCCTAAATGCAGTCCACAAAAACAATCTTGTAAAGAAATACAAGTAGTCCTACACAACAGTCAAGGTTAAAAATTTAATAAAAAATTTTCCATACACTCAACTGTTGTGTGGGACTACTTGTATTTCTTTACAAGAAGTTTCTAAATGCCCTGGCCAAATTTCTCCTAATAGTATAAATTTCACTTTGGGTCTCCCCTAAGAAGATGCTAGTAGCTTAGTGACACTAATCATGTCAACAAAGGATGAATAATAAAATAATAATTAATTTTCATTCCCACAACAAAATGCTTTTATGATGCATTGTGAAGAATACGATAACTGAAGTAAGGTTAAACATGAGTTATGATGATGTCACTCAGAATACATACAGTCAAAATATCTAGTATGACAAGTACTTTTTCATAATAATGTATGCCACTCATAGGAAACTTTGTACCTTGTTAAAAATAAATCATTTTAAAGTGACTAATTAAAACAAATGCTAGTTAATTTTTTCAGACTGATTTATAGTAACTAATTGATTCAAATGGAAAATAATTTATTCAGACTGGAGCCAGAGCATCTCTGCTGGCTTGAACACTTAACTGGACCATGCAGCCATTTTCTGAAGTAATGGAATACAATATGTTTACATTCTGGACGGCACAGAGAAAAATGATAAACATATCATCAGCCATCTAATTTGTTCTGAAAATGTAAATCAAGAAGCTGTTTATTAGATTCAACTTATAAGGACAATGATGGGTTGTACATGTAATTAGAAAACTCATCTTGTACTTTTTCCTATAAAAATGGTCTCAGGTTATCCTCAACTAGTTTTAAATAACTGTTAACTTTAAATATCTTGCAAAATCTTATAACTGCTAAATAAATTGGAAATGTTGATATTGGAAATTTACTTTCCCTGGACTTGGCAGACAAGACAGTCATGGAGTCAAACTGTAGCAAAGTAAAAAGTCTGCAGCGCTAAAGCAAGAAAGATTGTTTAATCTTTCTGCAATATTCAGTGCTAAAGTCCAAAGTTTTAGTGCAGCAGCTTAAGGGAAAATAATCAAACAAGGAATGATTAAATTGAATCAGCGCCATCAAAAGGGTTATACTAAAGAAAATTATGTTAAAACAGAATGGATGAAGGAACGTTTGGTTTGGAAATATATAATAATATTTCTTCACAATGAGATGCACAACACATTATTTTCTGGTCTTTCCTGCTTCCTTAGCACAGAAAAGAGATTAGCTTATAGTTCATTAGGTCCTAAACCATAGAAGGGAGGCAATTCATTCCAATCTGTTTTGCAATATTAGACTACAGGGACTGCAAACATTTCTTTTTGTCAGTGAGTATAAAAACAGATATTATGAGTTATATCATGCATTTGTTTTTTTTTCTGATTATTCAGTGCTGTTCACCGACATTGAACCAGAATGTTGGTTACTGAGTAAATGAAACCTGTGCAGTCTTGAATAAACCCCAATATTATGTCTACCACTTTGTTGTATTATTGCTATAGTACAGATTACCACTTATGGATTAAGCAGCTATTTGAGCAGGATATAGTACAAGGCAATGCCCTACTTCCATATTCCACAATCTTCTTACATTCCAGCAATGTTCATTCCTGTAGTCCATTGCTTAGCAACTCCATGCTGGGATTAGGTCCCAAATACTAAGATGCTGTGGAATTTGGGATCAAAAATAGGCTAGGATCCTTGTTCTCAGACAGGTACCTGTATGCAGTGCATTGAGACAGATTAGAAATCATTCTCATTTCCACACTTGCAGGCATAAGGTTCTCAGAGGACATACCCTTAGCAGTTGTAAAGATACAGCCCCCTGATCCTCACTAAGTAGGAGAACTGATCAGACTCATTGTCTTTCCTTCCAGTATGAGAGAGCAGAGAACTAGCAGCTTCATGCTGTATAACATTATAGCCCTCCAGCATGAGGGATGCTTACTAAACATGCGTCACTAGGATGCATACTGGAGCAAAACCTTTATGCCATTGGGTTTCAGCAGTGAATGATCATTTACCAGAAATCTCCTAACATGGTCATAGTGTTATGTTTTGATTAGTTGACTTATAATGAGTGTTCTGAAAATGGTACACTACTCGATTCATACTCTGTACACACACACACACACACACACACACACACACACACACACACACACACACACACACACACACACACTTACTTGAAATTTTAACTAATTGAAATGCAAAGCAATCATCTCCAATATGAATGATGCCTTTATTTCAAAACAGAGATTCACTGAAAATCAGTAGTAACAAACTCAAAAAGACTGCACAAGGAAGTGCTTTTTTCTTGCAATCTTACAAAGGACAAACCCACAATCCCAATAAAACCATATCTGTCTGAATAGTTACAGCATTACGGAAAGTTTTTTTCTAGGCTAAGGTGCAGGGTTAAGGACAGGGTCAGGGATAGAGTTAAGGTTAGGGTTAGCAGTTATTAGTAAAGTAGTGCAGGGGGATCCTAATACCTGATAACTATAATTCTAACCCTGTCCCTAACCCTAACCTGCGCCTAACCTTAGAAAAAAACATTTCTGTAACACTACCACTAGAAGATAGGTTCAGAGACACACCACTTGCATGAAATACAGCACTAAATATATCCTGTTACCTTAACTTTACCCAACATACAACAGAAGACACACTCCTAACCCTTAATACTGAAACAGGTTGCATATCTAACTACTTCATTCAGCAAACCTAAACTTCAACAAACATGACATTTGGTAAACACAACATTCAATCAACTGCACCCTCTGTGCATTCTAGACTCCCAGTGGAGATTTGTATCTCACTTACCAAATTCTTTGGAATCCTGTGACTTCTGACCTATTTTTTTCTCATTATGTTAAATAGTGCAGTCAAGATTAGAACCAGTGACCTAAACCTTTGCTAGAAAGTAGATAAGAAAAAATGTGAGGAACAAGCTCACCACCCAGTATCTCCGTTCCTCTGGAATAAACTTCCTCTGGAATAAACTTCCTCTGTACATCAGTCAGCATGGTTCCTTATCATCCTTCAACTATAGCGTGGACAACTGGATGGTTACTTTTGGGTGCCTAGGGTACTTACACCATCAGTAGGCATGCAGTGCAGGAGCCCATTAAGGAGTATAGACAAAATTCCCAAGTTTCCAAAAATACTGTGTAGTTAATAGGCTTGCTTATGGTCACACAGCAGGCAAATGAAGGTGAAAAAATTCAGACCTTAATAGGGTAGCCATAGTAAACAGCTAATTAAAATGTTTAGTCATCTTTGCTGACAGACAATGTAAATCTATTCATAGATTTCCATGCCTCACCCTCCTTGAAAAAAATGATTTGAGTATGATAGTGGTTATTGGCAAGGTGCACATAGCCACTGGTTTGATTGTCTTGTATACCCTATTGTCCTGTGACACTGTCTGCATTCACTCTAGCATCAAAGAATTCCAGAGCTGTGACATGGGGACACACCTGGGAGCCAATGCAAGGGCACAACAGCAAAGTGCCTTTTGATTTTGTTACATAAGAAGGAAGGAAATTATGAGATAGAGCTGTCAAAAATGTGGAAGAAAAGGATGAACAACATAAAGAAGAACAGTAGGAAGATTATCTGGCAAGTGCACATTTTTTATTTTTTGGAAAAGAATAGAAGAAGCAGGTAACATGGCTATTGTATGAGTAGGGAAGATGGTACAGGGAAGGAAGCATGAGTAGACAGACAAAGAGACAAACACAGAAAAGTCTAAAGGGGAGGTGGTGGCACATAGGGATTAATAATGAAACATTCAGGCTAACAGAGGGCGGACAGCTAGTCATTAAGAGAACTGAACTAGAAACATGGGTTGAGGCATGAAGTGGCAGGGAACACAATAATGGGGGATTAAAAAGTATATGGATCTGTTTACTGTGATGGATTTTAAGTCTTCTTAAGACACTCAGTCTTACTGGCTGGATTCTGCTGAAATCAAAGTCTGGTTATATTTGCATTCACAGTCTGTTTCATACAGAAACTTGCAGAATATATACTGATGAGAGAATATACTTTGCAGCATCAACTTAGAGCAGTAACAAATAACTTTTTATAATAAACCAGATGGACTAACGTTGCAGCTTAAAGTACTGTTCCACTTTACTACTCATATAGTACAGATGATGTGAGAGATATAACATTTACCTCGGGACAAATGTGTCCCTACCAATACCCTAACATAACTGGATTAATACAGATCTTTATATACAATTTTAGTCATGCACATACATATACATTTCCTCTTGGTATTCTATTTTGGAGAATTTCACATGCTGTAGAAACAATACTGATTGTTGCAGATGCTGACGCAAACTGCTGACTTTTTGATATTATTTTTCAGCTTTTCTGACCGTGTTTACATCCTGTTTTTTTTGTCTTTAGTATTCTATTTGTATCTTTGTACAAGAACATCTGTTCTTGTGCAAAATGCAGAAAAAACATGTTTTTTAAGGAAACACATTGTAAAAGTGCCATAAACATGTCCTGTTGTCCATTCTTTTTATATGCAGAAAAACATGTTTTTTAACGAAACACATTGTCACAGTGTTCTTTAAAAACAGATTTTGCATTTTTGCTCTTGCATACATCCTGTTTTTAAGTCTGTAAGGAAAAAATGTCCATTCAGCAGATTCCTTATTTTCCAAGCCACAGTCATTTAGTATGGATGCTGATCACATATTACTAAACTCTGTTTCTGTATTTAAGCAAGCTTTATTTTATACCTTATTTATGTTACATATTTGTAACAGAATTACTTTCAACCTTAAAACCCTGTTGAGCATAATCTTACAGGGGAGGCTAACACAAAAGGCCTCTGGCTAACAAAGTTCACAGATGACTGCAAACTAGGAGCCATAGTCAAGTCCCCAAATGATGTGGACATCCTACAGAAGGGCCTCGCTGAGACAGATGCCTGGTGTCAGAGCCATGGCCTGAAGCTCAATGCCAAAAAGTGTAGTGTCATCCCCTTTGGTAAAAACTCTGTACCCATGAACTACTACATAGGCAGCAATCTACTTAACACTGAATGTGTGATAAGAGACCTTGGGACCCAGGTGGACAGTAGTCTCTCCTTTGATAGTCACATCACCACAGTAGTCAGGAAGTCCTTCCACTTGGCACACCTCATCATAAAAGGGTTCTCATCCAGGAAAAACACTCATTAGACCCATTATAGAGTACAACATCCCTTTTGGAATGTACCTCACAAGACATCTGCAGCAGCTGGAAGGGCCACAGAAGTACCTCACAAAGAGAATTACCGGCCTCAAACAAATGCCCAACACTGACCATCTCAAAAAACTCCAGCTTTACTCCGTAGCATATCGCCTACTCTGAGGTGATCTCTGCCTAACATATAAAGCTATGTCAAACCCAGAGCTGTTGGACATGCTACACCTAAAGAAACCCCAATCCCTCTGAGCTACACACTCTAGGGACCTAAACCTTGTCACCACAATAAACAGGACATGCTGGAGGGATAGACTCCTGTCCCAGAGACTTCCCATACTCTGGAACAGACTACCCATCTATGTCAAGCAAAGTTCTTCATTAGCACTCTTCAAGAAAAATCTTGATGAGTGGATGGGAAATAGGAAATACACCCTAGGGATCACTTCTGTTTTTCTGCTCAACAGTGGCACAGGAAAATAACTTTCTTGGGTGGCACAAGCCAGGGAACCTTGTTGGCTAGGCTTACATAGGCCCTTGGGCCAATAGCCTAGTACCTACCTATGAACCTATGGAAAGGTAGAATTGGGGAAAGCCTGTTAGGCTTGCCCAAAGTAAAGGTCACATTGAACCTGGCTATCTCTATGGCTTTCAGCTTGGACAGATTCCTCCTCTGGTAATCTGCTGTTGGCCCAGCCTACTGTACAGCTCTACAAGCCACATCAGGAGGCACTCCAGGTTTCCTCTGCGTTGGCATTAAGCTCCTGGTGTACCTCAGTCCACACTACTACACCTCACAATACGTCACCAAGGAAAGACCGTTGTACCACTTTCTGATGAGGGGCCTATGCTCCACACTGAAGAGGCAGCAGCAGTGTCCACCAGTGTAACCTCCAGCCCACATTCCACAAAGTGTCAGATGAAGAGTGTGGTGGCTTTTCCTTCACCTCCAACTGCACAAAAGCTAATCCTGTTGAAAAACAAAATACACGGAGAAAGAAATAGCAGAGCAACATCATTAAAAAAGGAAAATTACAGTATATTAAAAATGACTTAAATGTAGTTATTTAGTTATATAAAGTACAGTTTATTAGGTTATTACAATGAGCAGAGGACAATAAATAGCTTAATGAAAAAAATAAAAACTGAAAAATATGTTCTTATATACGTTATAGTTCATAAAGTTATTACATTAAATAGAAAAAAAAACAGTAAACCAAAATAAGAACTAAGCAATAGGAAACTGAGAAATCACAAATACAACTGTTCAGTTATTTATTTTTTCAGAGTTTACATCACTGGCAGCAGAACAGTACTTATTTTTCACTGCCTGAAGAGCCTCATTTGCCTCTTCTGGCAGGCAATATTATTGCCATCTATCTCCTATGGAATGTAAAATATAAACAAACAGTAATGAGCTTAGCACATCCCTGTTATCTGAAGAGAATTACGAATTTACATATGCAGATGCTAGGTATGCTGTGAAACGGTAATGCAAAAACAGCCTGCTTATAATACAAAAGTGGCTTTTCTTCCATAACTTGTTCTTTTCACTGACATAGATGATCTGGGTGATGATTCTTTATTTGACTATATTTATGCCATTACTACTTTCTGTTGTAAGTGATGTTATTTACATCACTTAGAACCATGGCAAGCTTGCCCTGACATCTTATAAAATGAACCTCATAGGTCCTCAGCAGGTGTTTCTGATGATCCCTATGCATCAGGTGTTAGTAGATTTTGCACTCCCTGCTGTACCAGACAGTGTTCCTATGAAAGTCTTAACCTACTGAGGCTATGCCTATTTAATAAATCAGCTCCAGGAAAAAGAAATGTTAGCTGGGATGCATGGCCAGACATTGTGAACATCACGTGATATGCAGTGACAGGCAGCAGGGTAATGCCAAATTCATCAGTAGTCGAAATTTTCACATGGTCAGTTGTGCAATGCAAATTGACATCAATGCTGCCACACTCCAAAGAAACACATCCTGTGTGATTCCATCAGTGCAGTAGTGCTGATAACACATTGTGCTGTTTGTACAATTCAGAGATGATCGGGCTAATTACCCCACCAGTATAATAATATTGCTAATAATTGTGTATTAGTGCAGTAAAAACTGTGGTCATTATTTTTCAGAAGACCCTATTATAGCAAGCAATGTGGAGGATCTGAATAAAGTGGAGGTGTACTACCACAGAGGCAACTGACAGCAGAAAGGATAACTGCCAGTGGATTTCTGGACTATACTCAGCACTCATAGCAGTATGGTGATAACAAACACTGTCACACATCAGTCTAATGTGGGGGTAGGACTACCCAGGGCTTGACAGCAGGCTGAAAGGCAGGGTGCTCAACCTGACAGAGAACGGGGAGGAAATGTTGGGGGATTATCATGAGAGGGTAAAGAAGACAGATAATGAAGGTAAAAGTCCTGTTTTGGGTGGTTCAGTATGACAGGGTAAGGGAAAATGACAACACAAGTTGCACATCTTTTATTCAGAGGCAATAACCTGACAGGATGCAGATAATACAGGCAGGCTAAATTAGCAAAGTCCTTCTGTTAACGTGTCACAGTACTGTGCCATATGGTTATATGCAGCATGGCATTGTACATGGGATGATGCATCTTTAAGCAAAAGACACAAACTGTGCTGCCTGCACATCTATGTTGACCAGCAGGCATGGGTAACATGGCCACAGGTACCATACTATGGCACAGAATCAGAAATGTTACATTATAAATTTGTTGAATCAAGTAACCTACCTAATTCTGTCAGTGACCTCTCCCCAGCCAGTAGTAAATGTTATATATAAAAATAATCCCTAAATAATGAGTAGTAAAAAAGCATATGAACCTAAGTAAATTTACCCTAGAAACATTCATTAAACTGTACTGTACTAAAATTCATCCCCTTAAATGAAACAATAGTGAAATTTAACACAGTATTCTTAATAAAATAGCACCCCAAGGAACAAGAGAATAAAAAGAAATGAGGCACCCTCATTAACTAAGACTACAAGAAAACTGATGCACAACAGAAATAAAGCGTGGATGAACTGGCAAAAACAAAACAAAAGAAAAAAAACTTGTGCACTAATACTACGTAATCAGACAAAAATCACAAACTCAGTGTGCTACTCAACCACAGCCCATAAGGCATAACAACGTACCCAACACTCTAGGCATAGATGACTCTATAGTCAGGCACACTGATGTTCCACTCACCAGGCTAAACAAGGAGAAAGTTACTGTCAGCTGACTGTCAGGTGTCAGGATCCACCACAAAAAGCATGCACTCAGGTCACTCCACAGCAAGTACAAATATGACTCTGTCTTTGTCCATGTTGGTGTGAATGACCTGAGATGTACCTCCCTGGACTACATGAATAGAGACATGGAGGAGATTTCTGATCTTGCAGCCCAGGCAGGTATGACCCTAGCCCTGAGTAGTATCCTGCCATCACCCAGAATTATACCACAGTACAAGGACAAAATGATTGACTTCAACAATTGGTTAAGCTTCTGGTGTCATTTTAAGGGGATCCAGTATCTGTCTGCCTGGGATAACATGATCGACAAACCACGATGCTTTGCCAGAGATGGCCTGCACCTGTCGCCCTTAGGATTCCGGATACTGGCTAAGGCTCTTGGCACCACTATAGTGACTTTTTAGGCAAGTTTCAAATGACAAATTCACTACCGTAACAGGTACAAGCAAGCAAAATCTGAGGGTAATGCTACTTAATACTAGAAGTCTAAACCTCAAAATGCACTCACTCGAGGCACTCCTTAAAATGGAGAACATCGACATCTGTGCAGTGACAAAGACCTAGTTCAAGGCCCCAGAGAGCACCCCTTCATTACCAGGCTGTAATTCATACCACACCTTTCAGCCACCTAACCTGGACTGAAGCACTGAAGGTGGAGATGTGTCCATATTCATTAAGGATATCCACACCTCCAGGCTAGTTGCTCAGCATAATGCATCTGAGATTATCCAAGTGCAGCTAACTCTGGGAAAGACCGCAATGCAAATTGTAGCTTGCTACAGATCCCCCACCATGCCCCTGAATTCCCACTCCTCATTTCTTGATACACTGGAAAATATTAAGGTACTACCTAAAACCCTAATAATGGGTGATTTCAACTACCCCACCATTAACTGGGAAAGCTACTCATGTACCAATTCTTGTGCTCAGCATTTTCTGAAATTCATAGATTCCAATGCCTTGGATCAACTTATCCACACCCTCACCAGGGGCAGCAATATCCTAGACCTGGTCATTACCAACATGGGCAACCGGTGTTCCACACCAGTGGTCAATTCCTCGTTGGTCAGATCCGACCACAAGCAAATCACCCTAGAGATCCACATCCCACCCCCACCCCCTATTAGGGAAACCACCATAAAAAATTTCTCCAAAGCCAACTTCACGCTTCTTAAGACAGAAGTGGCAAACTTCATGACACCCATGCTGACAGAAAATAGAGGTACGACTGCTGAATTCTCTACAATTGCACTTTATAAGCACTTACACGATTGCATGGATCATGCAATCCCTAACAGAACCAAGATGCTATCCTCCAAAAACAGGAAGCCAATCTGGTGGTCCCCTCCTATAAACAAACTCTACAACAGAAGAAAGAAACTGTTGCAAAAAAGAGTAAAATCCCATGATTGGAGGAACTCCATGGTCAGCCTCAGTAAGAAGCTAAGATCCCTCATAAAATCCTCCAAAGCTAGTTACGAAAACAAAATCTCCACTGATTCTAAGAACAACCACAAAGCATTCTATAGCTATGTCAAGAATGTCAGTGGCAACACCCAGATCTGCTGTGAGTTACAGCACAATGGCACTAAATATACAGAACCAACTGATATTGCCAACATCCTAGCAGATAGGTTCAGTGCTAACTTTAACCCTCTCTCATCCCCTAAAGGGCTCATCTCTATACTGGAAAAATGCAAAGTTCCTGTAATCATGGCTGCACAGGTAAAAAACACACTCTCCAAAGCCAAGAACACAGCATCCATGGGAACTGACAACATCCCAGGCTGCATTCTACATGAACTACAGAATGAACTGGCACCCCACCTAAGTACCATGTTCAATCATAGCCTCACCTCAGGCTTTGTGCCCCCTGAATGGCGCACAGCAACAGTTATCCCACTCCACAAAGGGGGAGCAACCACGGACCCCGGTAACTACCACCCCATTAGCCTGATGAGCCTGGTCTGCAAGGCTATGGAGAGTATCATCATGGAACTTATAAACAATGACATTGGTAATCTCCAAACTCTGAACCTGCTCAGTTCAGGTTTGTAAAAGTTAGATCATGTCTCCTAAACCTGACAGACTTCTTTGAAGCGGTCACCAAATCTGTAGATGAGGGTAAGGTGGCTCACACAGCCTATCTAGATCTCTCCAAGGCTTTCAACACCATCCCCCACTCTGGAATTATAGACAAACTCACTAAACTAGGTATAAATCCCTATGTCACAAGATGAGTTGCCATCTGGCTCACTGACAGAACCCACACTGTGAAAGTAGCAGACTCTAAATCCAACTTCAGACCAGTGAAAATTGGAGTACCACAGGGTTCATTCGTCTTTTGGTATGTACCTCACAAGACATCTACAACAACTGGAAAGGCCACAGAAATACCTCACAAAGAGGGTTACCAGCCTCAAACAGATGCCGTACGCAGACCGTCTCAAAAAACTCCAGCTTTACTCTGTCGCATATCGCCTACTCAGAGGCGATCTCTGCCTAACATACAAAGTGATGTCAAACCCAGAGCTGATGGGCATGCTCCATGTAAAGAAATCCCAATCCCTCCGAGCTACATGCTCTAGGGACCTAAACCTTGTCATCACAATAAACAGAACATGCTGGAGGTATAGATTCCTGTCCCAAAGACTTCCCATACTCTGGAATAAACTACCTATCTATATCAAACAAAGCTCCTCATTAGCACTCTTCAAGAAAACTCTTGATGATTGGATGGGAGATAGGAAATTCACCCCGGGGTACACTTCTGTGGCTCTGCTTGACAGGGGCACAGGAAAATAATTTTGTTGTGTGGCAAAAGCCAGGGTACCATTTGGCTAGGCTTATATAGGCCCTAGGGCCAATAGCCTAGTACCTACCTATGAACCTATGAAGATGTACTATAATAATTTCCTGAAAAGTAGCAAAACAGATCCCCAAAAATGTGGTCAACAATCAGCAAAATACTACAACCTGGATAAAAACATAACCCTCACCCATCTCCAAACAGTACTGCAATGGATCTTGTACCACAATTTCATTACTGGTTTATAGATAGCATTCATTGGAAAGGGTTTTAACTGATCCCAGCTTGATCCCCACCCTTGTAATACCATAAAACTAAACATATGATCACTGTTACACTTAACATGTTTTGCAAGTAGGTTGGTCAACCTCTGACAATGAATGTCACTCAAATGTTGTGAAATGCATTCTCTAAATTGTCTGATACTTTTGCCAGTGTAAAAACTTGCACATTGCTTACATTTAGCTAATTAAACAATGTTTTTAGTCTTACAATTGTCATGCACTTTTAAAAAATACATTTTACCTGATGTCAGATGTTTAAATCTGTTGTCAGAGGAAGTATACCTACAGGCTATGCATGATGGTATGGGAAAGTGCCAACTTCTCCATTACCATACAGCTGAGTGGTCCTTGAACCATAGCCAAGTTTCCTCTTAAGAGACATATTTTTAAAACCAAACAGAGGATTCTCTCCCACTATGTCTCCAAGACAATCATCAAATGATATGATGCCCCAGGTCTGTCTAATGATTTTACAAACCAAATGAGTATCACTGTTAAAGTGAGAAATAGGCGGTTGTCAATCTTGTTCAGTTCTATATCCCTCTGTTGTGTTTTATTCTTCAGTCAGGCTGAAAAATAAAGTCTTTCTTGCATGGACTTCAGGTTCTCTACCTCTTTATCAACATTATCGACATCTTAGAATAACCTCTGCAACACTCACCTCCTGTGCCATTATTTATTTGCCATTTGTTTACTGGGACAGTCAGTCGCGGTATGTACCCATTTTCAGCAGGAGCCTGCAGAGAAAAGCACCATGTATAGACCACAGTTCACATTGCAATACATACAAAATTTACATTTGTAACACTAAATACATTGAGTCAAATATTTGCAAGCTACACAAACTGGGTACATAGAGTATAATATCTACAAAGTTGAGAAGCAACATCGTAGGTGTGACAGAATGAAGTAAGTTGTTGACAGAGAATCTAAGGTTGTTACGGGCCTGTTTAGATTCAGACACACTGCTGAAGATGTACATGATGCATATGTATTGTTAGAAGAGAGTTATATAGAAAACAGTAAAACAATAAAACCATACTAGATAAAGTTTGCTTAAAAATATATTAGTGACAGATGAAGAACACTGTCATCCATACCAGTTCTCATCTGCAGTGTATCAAACACAAACTAGCCCTGCCACTTTAATGACTGTGTGTACCTCAGATGTCTAAGTTTAATCAAACTAAATAATAAAAAATGGTCATACAAATGGATTTCCACATATTGCTGTCAGACTTGAGAGCAGTCCATTGCATCTCCTTCTTGACACAGAAACAGACAGACACATACAGGCACACAGATGTGCCCACAACTTTATTGACACTGTGCATGTCATATGTTTGATAGTGATCAACTGAATGAATAAATAAATACATAAATATCCACACTAATGTATTTCAATATGTCGCTATCAGATGCATATAGTGCAGCCTCCCTTATGTCTGAATACACATCCCCACACACATGCACAAACACATATACACACACACACACAAATGCCTGCCAATTACAGTCACTTTGTTGCCCATATGTTCCATGAAACATCTGATTTTAAATACATGAATACATAAGTACATAATAATAACCAGAATCATATATTTTATGAAACTGCAGTCTTTGAACAGTGTAACTTATTGCAACTCACCTGCACATACACACACACACACACACACACACACACACACACACACACACACACACACACACACACGCACATGCACACACACGCACACGCACACATGTTGTGTCCACCAATAAAATCTGCTGTACTGTGTATACATCAGATGCCTAAGAGCAAATGAATGAATAAATGCATAAAGTACATCCGCAGTAAGATATTTAACTCACTGTTGTTGGATGCATACAGAGCAACCAATTATAATCCTCCACACAAAAATACGTACCTAACCAATGACCAATTACAGTCAATGTATACCTCAGTTGCCCGATTATAATTGAGCTGCAGATCAATATGTGTGTATGTACCTTTAAGAAGCTATATATATGTATATATATATATATATATATATATATATATATATATATATATATATGTATATATATATATATATATATATATGTATATATATATATATATATATATATATATATATATATATATATATATATATATATATATATATATATATATATATATATATATATATATATATATATATATATATATATATATATATATATATATATATATATATATATATATATATATATATATATATATATATATATATATATATATATATATATATATATATATATATATATATATATATATATATATATATATATATATATATATATATATATATATATATATATATATATATATATATATATATATATATGTATATATATATATATATATATATATATATATATATATATATATATATATGTATATATATATATATATATATATATATATGTATATATATATATATATATAACCTATAACATCATGCTCATTGCTATGATATGGTTCAAGCATTTCATCTTAGCAGGTTCAGATTCAGCAGTTATCTACACTACAATCACCATGATACAAAAGAGGCCACAGGTGCATTTTGTATCCAAGTGCACCATTGTTACAACCTGAAAGTTTCATAGTAAAATCTCAAGTAGAATTAAGATACAGTGTTTTATAAATAGACACATCATGCAGAGGTTTATATGCCTTCACACACAGTCTTTGTGTTATAGTTAGTTTCATTATGTTACTGCGTTTAATGTTTGGTAAATAAGCAAAATGCAGAAATGGCATGAAGTGCATCTGTTCTGAGACCTCATTCCATCATAAGTAAAAATCATAGATTTCCCAACAAAATATTTTTTTCATTTGTTGCCTGCTGTTGGTAAAACACCACAGTGGTAAAGTTGAATTCATTATTAAGTTGCAAGAAAATCATTAAGGAAAGTGTTAACTAAGTACATACTGTACTTGAATAATTTGTTATTAGTGGCTGAAAACTTTGCATTTAATCTCATAGGGGCCTTTATACATACGTACCAAATGCAGGGATTCTTAGCTTTCACTAACACAGGTCAGTATTTTAGATTTTACTCCGTTATCATTGTAGATATTGTAGTTAACATCTGTTTAGCTTATGGAATATATCAGTGCTTTGGAATACAACTTTCCTGAGTTGTCATTACAAAACAAGGAAACATTCTACAAACTTCATCAGAAATACACACACACACACACACACACACACACACACAGACACACACACACACACACACACACACACACACACACACACACACACACACACACACACACACACACACACACACACACACACACACGCACACATTTTCGATTGGAATACATGGTGAGTAAAATGGTAAGGTTTGATGCAGTTACATAGGGAAGATGAAATTCAATGCTCTAAAATCCCTAATGGCAGAATAATAGCCTTAGCATTGTATAACAGAACACTGTGTTGTTGCTGCTAGAAATGTTCATAGTACAGTTCAAAGGGTATTGATATATGGGCATTTAATCTAACACAACAAATGAAGCATTCCTTTTCTTTCGTGTTATCTTTACATTCTGCAATATAATCAGCTCCTGGTGTAAGAGATACATGCAGTTATGCCCAGTATCAGATTATCACAATGTGTACTATACATATTTAGTAAGTTATTGTTGCAGCACAAATAAAAATATCATGTTTCTCAAGAAAAAAAAAGTATTTTTTCAGTTGCAGTTCATTACAGTTATAATTTCATGCATTAAAGCAGTTAATGTGGCTGGGTCAAATTAAAAGTTGAGATACACTAAGGTCCCTAAGGGCAGAATAACAGTCTTAGATGGAGGGGATTCACTCTGAAATGTCCATTAGTAACATGTCTTTATGAGATGCGCAGATAGGGTGATAGCAATATTATTTTAAGCCTTAATCAATCCCACGGTTTCATTATATAGAAAAGAACAGGATATGGTCAGTGTACCCGCTCCTGTATTTTTTCCATCTTCCAGTGACCAGAAAAACATGTTCTGATTTTTAAGATACTGAAAGGTGATTTTATTCATATATCTATGTGTATCTACCTAGATACAGATATATTTATGGATATAGTTATACTGGGAAGCTACAACCATGGCTAATAATGCTCCTATGGATTCTGCTCTTAAGAGTTATATCGAAGATCTGTTGCCTAAGTTAATTTTATGATAATTCTGCTATTGTAAGGGAGGCAAATAAGAAACAAGAATATCTTCTAGTAGGCATTCTTTATAGACACATGCACGCCATCAAGAATTGTAAGAACACAATGAACTGTCAGAGTAGTACACAGCATAAAATAAACCAGCTGCAAAAAAACAATCCTGCAGATAGAATTCTCCTTGGATGATTTCAAAAATTTGAGTAAGAAGAATAACCTCTGAATTCTCAGTTTACAGAAGGCATGGAGGGTAGGAACCTATTCATATGCATCAAACAAGGGGAAATGGGCTGCACTTTTAGGTTAAATGGCCCTCCACTGATAGAGATAGCACAGATAATACAATCAGCACTCTTGGACACTTAATAATTAGATGTCTACATTACAATGATGCAGATATACTGCTAAGAAAAGCAACAGAGTGGGGGAATAACCCCTGGTTTGCAGGTTCAATGTTTCTGTTTGCACTTGATTATATCCTGTTTAACAGAGGAAAGATAATGATTCTAGAAAAAAAAAAAGAAAACCTTAGCGAGATCTTGGTATGCAGTTTCAATTAAGGTTCTCAGCCGTACACTACATTTTGTACCACTGGCAACAGACATACTTTGACTTCTCTGAGGATGCTTTGCAGCCTCAGCATATGGTAGTGTCAGTAATGCAACAAAGTGCACCAGCATTACCTATGTCAAACACCAATTCTTATGTAAGCTTCAAAAGAGCAGGGGTTCCACCCAGTCACCTCCAAAAAGTCTGTAAAGGGGAGAGTTTCATGGTAACAGTTGCATCCATTTCTGTAACTTTCTCTCAACTGTCTTGATCAAAGATGCAGCAAGGATTATTTCAGACAGACATTCTTACCCAGAACTATTTTAGCCTCAATAACAAAAGATGAAGAAGAACCTATGGTGATTGGCTCCCCCAATTCTACTCCAGCAGGGACAGCACAGATGTTCTCTGTAGCTGAAAGGCTGAAACAGGTCAAACCTATTACCTTGATACCTAAAGTTACTGAAAACTTCCAAGTTATTGCAGATAATTTTCCATCATGTGGCTTCTTGTGATGTCAAGCAACAGAACATAGGAGGTGCCATTTACTCCATGAGCTGTGAAGAGCGTCTTAGATGGTCAGACTTTTGTTTTTGACATTACAGCCCTGCTGCATTTTGATACTATAATAACAGGGTAACTCACTGTGACAGTCTTGTTGACAGACAGCAGGATGCATTGGGATGGATAATATATGACCTTGAATCAGCGGCTTGTTATTTTATAGTTTTCAGACTATATCACATCTCAAGTCTTCTTGTGACCGTTTTCCCATATTGTGCTAGTTTTGAAGGAGGGGGTGTCAAAACTTATATCCCTATAAAGTGCAGCTATGTGGATTACATAGAAGCATGCTGTTGTCTTGTAAATGATATTAATAGCTGTTGTTTCTGATTTACTGGGATGCTGACATACATTTGTGGGGTTTCTGTCTGGTGATGTAGATGAGGGAGAGTTTCTGTCTGATATTGTACAACTGTTTTTAGAATCCAGTCCTGCTAACTCTTGATGTGGACATGAGAAGTGAATATGGTGGGAGAGGCATTTATTGTCCCTCATGAAACATGGTAAATGTATGCTACACTATTTTTTTTTCTTTGATATTTTAATATGATAATGAAAGTAGATTCCCCATGACCTAAGTGTCACATTAAGTCCCATAGGCTGCAGGAGGAGGCAATTTTATTTGTTTTTCAACATCCCTTGATCTTGAGGAAAAACAAACTGCAGGTGCTGTGATTCTTGCCCAAAAATAACTTGTTTTGCCAATTTTCTCTTTTGCTAGCCATTTCATATTTATCCCCAAAGCTATTACCTGAGGTAATTGCGTAACTGATTTCCTGCTTTGGTCAGGATATTATGTCATTAATGAGGACGGATGCAGTAAAATGTCATAGAAGTACAGGGCGTGCAGTCAGTTAGGAATCAGTAGGTAATCTTGCAATCTGGAATGTTTGGTGCCTTGCAGTTTAGAAGGAACAAAGGAAAGTGGGAGTTCTGTAATTTAAACAAGGGAAGACATAGTCATTTTACATTAAACAGTTTATTTATTTACACACTTACATTTGTTCACTGGGATAGTCTGACTTGGTCAATACCATGACCCTTTTCACCAGAGGCACAAAGAGAAAAGCTTAGTTATCATACCCTAATTATAGCATTGACAGAATAACACTGTTTTATTGTGTGTTACAATGTATTACAATTATATTTAGGAAAAAGAAAGAACTGTAAACAGTTATTAGATAAGAATTAAAGAAGAGCTGATGAGCAGTGGTTAAGGTAATAGACTTGTGTTTCAAGATATAATCAGCATATTTGGCATGTTAGTTTTAGGGGGCCAACAGCTGTTTATGGTTAGCTAGAGGAGGTTGGGTGAGGTGACAGTTTGAGACGTCATATGAGAAAATGTGATAATGGAAAAACAGAGAAGTAGATAGGTGCAGAGAGAGTTGAGGACCAAGTGAAGGTAGTTTTAGTCTGTAAGTGGTCACTGTGGAGACCTAGACTGCAGGAGTGTAGGGTGTAAGAGACATGAGTAAGCAAGATTACTATTCGTCGGGAGGAATTCAAAGTTAAGATAAACAGATGGTTAATACTGTTCTTAAAGGATAGTAAGGCAAGTGATTGGTGAATTCTCAAAAAAGAGCAAAGCGTTTGTCGCGCATTCTGTTAGAAATACTGCTTAACTGGGAAACAGCAGTGTGGTTGAAAGGTTTGTCAGATATACAAGCATTGGGGAAGTTAAAGATAATGAGTGGCTCTGTAAATTTCAAAACGTTTATGGGCCCAATAATGATTTCATAGAAATTCAGAGAACGGGGGAGGGGGACACGCTTTTGCAGTTGAGTGGAAATTTTAATGTAGTACTTGATCTGTTACTAGAAATATAGGCTGTTGAATTGAAACAAATTCTTGTACAGTTCTCTATGATGGATGTATAGTGATAGATCTAACCTATGGAAATTGATTGTACAAGTAGTAGGTTTAGCCAGCAGATGACTTCTGCTTTGTTACCTCCAAACTAGTCTGTTTGAAAACAGAAAAATACTGCATGTCTCAGATTCAGGTTTTTCTGTGCTCAAAATAAACATGCCAGACCTATGTACTAGCCACCCTCTCTCACCATGGAAACTAAAAACTTTTCTGCTGAAGACAATTTTTTTCACAATAAGTTGAAGGACTCCATTACTGCCTTCTGGAACAATCATGCCAGTCATTAAACCCTGGTAGTCATTAAATTCTGTATTAAGTAATTCATTTCTGTAGATGGGGCAGAGTTAGGCAAGAACGAACAGTAAATGATTTGAAAGAATTAATGTAAGTGATTTTTTTTCTGAAGTGCAATATGTAGGCAACCTGCTTGAGAATCAGGCTGCAGGACTTTAAAAGAAATAGCAAGCTATATTATTACTGTTTTGTTTGCCTTTGTGCAGGAAAAGATTGGATAACTATGCACCTTGCACTGGGTTAGCGAGATTAACTCAGATAAAATGCTGCCACACAGATTGAGAACAAAATAAACTTCAAATCTGTAGAATTAGAAACTCAATATACATGGTAATGCATGTACCTCTCAACCTCTTAGAGCAAAAAATCTGGACAGACCCTAAAAAGATGGGGGGACAAATAGGGACAGATTTTAAATATTGCTCTTACAAACTTAGAAAGTTGATGTAATAATAGATTTTGCATTAGCATAAATTTTCTGAAGGATGTGGAGTCTTAAACTCAAATGTTTGTCATTATTTAATTACTTCAATCCTCAACTATTTGCCAGGAAAGTACAGATTTTTGGAGGAACACACCAAAAATATGAGGCAAAAAGCTGGACATTCTGTGTAAGTCTTCACAGTTGAGAGAAGTAATTAATAGTGTATTTGTTACCTAAAAATGGCATATAAAGTGCCAGGGCTCAATTTTAGGAATGGGAATTCTCAGATCTGTTAAATGAATTAGAACTTCCTAGAAGTCATGAATAAGAACCACCCAGTAGATTTTGCAAAATTTGTAGCAGCAACACTGAGAACGACTAAGGCCCAGATGGCTTAACAATCTGTTTCTACAAGCACTTGCAGAAGTGTTTTAATGAACCTATATGGCTGCTGTTTGATGTAGTGGCAGACTTTAACCAACTTCCTTAGCTGCTATTCCTATTTTCTCAAAATACAGAAAGATACTGGCAATTACAAGCCTATTTCACTGATCTAAAGCACAGAGATTCTCACTAGAATATTGTCTAAGCAACTATCACTAATTCTTCCAAAACTTGTTAGCCCTGTGCAGTAGGGTCCTATAAAAAAGGTAGGCCAAACCCAGTCATCCTGCAGGTAAACCTATTACAAATGTATGAGGATGACAGTATAACAGCAGTGGTGTTATGCCTAGATTTTTTTCAAAGCATTTGTCTCACTGGAATGGCTTTATTATAGCCAGTGGCATCAAACTTTGGAAATAAGGTTTCATTTTTTGAGCTTTGTTGGGTGTTCTACAAGAACTAAAAGATCAAAGTGTCTATGAATAGCCTATGTTCAACTCCCTCTGCTACATCAAGATGCGCAAGGAATTGGTGACCCAGCCCACGTCCCCCTTATAATTATTCTTTTTATGAAAATATTAATCTGAAAGTTATGGCAGCAAATGACATCTGGAGACTGCCTGTAGTTTTCAGAGCCACATCTCCTTATTATGTTTCACAGATAAAGTGATGGCCTGGAAAATAATCTTCACCCATTTGCAGACAATGTTATATTTTTGGACTAATTTGAGAGCCTTTGAGAACACCTTAATAAGAAGAAATATTTTGTGTTTCACCTGAGTGACACAAGAAAGCAAGAACGGACCATAGTTTTACATGAGAGCATTAGCTGTAAGGAAAACATTGCATGAACATAAGAGTATCAAGCAGTTTCAAACAATGCATGAGAATTAATACTAAACCCTTTAATGTGGACCTAAAAATAGAAATATAGCCATGACTGGATTTTCTGCTTTCTTTTCTTGCCAAAATAGGTGCAGCTGAGATATGCTTGTAAGACTCTTTCTAAAATTTCTTGTTACCACTCTCCAACCAACAATGCAAAAGATTTGTGAAATTGTTTCACAGGGAAAACGTTTCCTGGGCATCTCAAGGAGGATTCTACTGCAGCTAATGATTCTGGATACACTGCTATACTTCCTAATATTTCCCTATGTGGCCTCTTCATTCCAATCCCTGCAAATGAAGATGTCTCATAACAAAATTTTGTTGCCAGCAGAAATGACTTGCATGCACTTGCAAATCAGTAAGCTTAAGTGGAATCACGTCAAATGGAAGAAGATATTAGGCAAGGTATAGCAGACCATCTTGAATAGAATTTGTGCATTATGTATTTACATGGCTCTCTTCCAACATTTTAGAAGGAATAGCATTCTGATATTTTTTTTTTGTATGGACCTACTATCACCAAGGCAGAAAGTTTTTATATCACATGTAATGGTAAACTCACATACACCCTCTGATAAGCTCCCATCCCAGCTGTACCTTCAGCTTAGATGCTATATAGCAACAAATACCTTGAAGATCACTTTCATAATTAAGAGGTATATAAAGCATAAGCTTCCATTATAAGAACATGTCACAAAGACATCCTTTTCTCCACATAGTCTTTCTCTTATGCATAAAATGCTTCTAAGCACCATGCATGACAACTGCGAAAGGCATTCCAGGTATGTCTGAAGAAGAACATGAGTTTGGGGTGTTGGGACAAAGTTTTCTTGTCGAGATCATTTTTTACATCTATTCTTATCAAGCATTTACACGTGTAATATCACTTGACTTTCAGGTTAGTGGGCCAATGCATGACTCAAGGAGATGAGTTCTGCATCAGTCCCAAAATGTATTATACATATTTATTATCGGGTAGTCTAGCATTAATGATATATCTTCCTGAGTGATGCAAGCAACTTCATAGGCCATAAGAACCTGGTTACTCCTCAAAGAGATAAATGTTTAGGCCCATTAGATATAGACCTTCTGCATATGGAATTACTACTGAAGGTGATGGTGATTATTTTTTTCTAAGATTTTTAAAAACTGGTCACACATACTTTAATAAAATTATACATGTATGAGTAGAGATTGTGGTCAAGTTTGGATAAGTGTTGTAAACATTCATAATTTGCTGATTTTTGCAATATTTTCCTTTATTTTCTGAAATACCCAATGTGATATTCTTTCTTATTTAAACAGCTCATGCAATTATAGATTATGAACAAATGTCGTTTTTCTTGTGGCTGTTTGCCTTGCAAAAAATTACTTGTTATAAACCAAAAGTTTTGTATGACAATATAAAAGGAGGACTAGCTTACTGCCATTAAAATACAGGCAGTAATGTAAGAGTTAATGAGTCATGACTATCTTTAGTCTTACATTTTACATTATAATAAGATTACACTGGGATGTTTTAATTTATTTTGTCTTAATATCTAGAATAAAGTAATGATTACAAATGCTTCGTTCATAAGCTTTCTTATCTCTGAAAAGAATTTGCTGTATATTAGGGAGGAAAAGGATATGCCACCTAAATGGACCCACACATGACTTTACTTGCTTAGTGTGGATCTCTGCTTGAGAGAAACCATATTGTGATGCGAGGCTGATGACTTACTTATCTGAGCTGTTTTCAGTAAGTAGGAGAGCTAAGAACCTTAGGTGGAGATTTGTCAGGAGATGGAAGGGACAATACAGGAAACTTTCAACCTGGTGAACACATCTTCCTTTGAAGACTTTGTACAATAAACAACTGATGTATTGGGGTCTATTTTCTGTAATTTAAGTTACTGGAGCAATAAAGTGGTTCTGTGGTGTCAAGGTTGCAGGATTGGATAAATTCTGTTTGGAAAAGCTGAAAGTATGGATTACATATGGGTTCTCATAGTTAACAAACCTGTTTTAATGCTCTGCGGAAGGATGGGACAGCACCTCTGGACAGGCAAAATGGTTTGGCAAGCCTATTTTCTGAAAGTGGGCAGGACTGTGAGTTCCATTTTAAAAGGAACTACAGTGCTGAGTGTGATGCCCGTGCCCTGGCCCAGCAATCAAGGAGCCTCAATCCTCACCACTAGCATCAGTGTGAAGCATGTCATATAGGAGGAAAGGATAACAAATACACACAGTAAAGTGCAATTTCCCTTAAGAGCACACAGAGATCACAGTCATTCCGGGGCTGGTCGCTCCCTTGCTCTCCAGGTCTCCAATAAGACTCCCCACTGGCACAGCTATAGGGTCCAGATCTCAGCCTAGTGGGCAAGCTAAAACCTCCAGCACCCTCTCTGTCCAACCAGTGCTTCATGTCCCTGCCCAAGTAGCTGGCACAACACACACACACACACACACACACACACACACACACACACACACACACACACACACACACACACACACTTTGAGAAGAGTTTATACAACCACACAGACACTCCTGGGGAAGGCTGGCACAGGTTCTCCAGCTGTGCCCCTTTTCCCCAGACTATACGGTAATACCAGCTGCACCACCCACTAAAATTTATCAGCTACTCCATGGCCCTTAAAAGGGTGTCCAATTATTACTGTGCAAAATTGGTAGTATAGCAGAGGGGCTTTATACAATTTTACCAAAGGCATGCAAGTACTCAAAAGAGCTTAAATTATCTCTACAAAAACAGCCACAGTTGAAAGGGTTTAAAAATATTTAATAACAAATAGTCAAAACACAAGACAATACTTTTTACTACACAGTGCTAGTCAAGAGTTTAGAGATCACAGAGAAATACTTGAAATAATTCAGTAGTACAGTTCTGACATCACAGAAAAACACTTAGTCTAATCTTTCTAGTTTCTAGCTATTTCTAAGAGAATACACAAGTCTAAAATAAACTTACATATAGAGCAAGACAATGCTGGTGAGTTGGATGGTCAAGACAAAAATGTTTAATGCTCACTGATTCTTCCTGTTTTTAAAATCACATTCCTGGTTCACATTACATCATTCTTCACACTTCCCTGGGTTCCCAGGCTAACAGAAACTACATTTGCATTCTTCACCTCTGGGCAGAAACCAGAGCAATAAACAACATTTATGCATGCAGATTCTGGCCATTAACTCTGGCCTTAAAACAATAGGTAGAATGCTTCCCCCTAGACTTACTGGCTTTGAGTTTTAACATCAAAGGTCACAGCATGCTTTTCTTGGTCAGTAGAGTGCACTGTTGTTACATTTTTTCCAGTTCCACATGTAACACTATTTTTTATCATTTAAGACAACAAGCATGTGGTTTACTTTAATATTTACAGATGACAAAATTATCTCCAGAATTCTATCTGGCTAGGCTGGTAGCCTTCACCTATCTTCACCCAATCTTCACACTATCAAAGGGAAAACAGTACCATGTGTTGGAAAGTGAACTTGAGAACAGAAATGAGCCTGAATGTGGAATATTGGAATAACATTTTGTCTTTGCATGTGTACTGGAAGATTTTGGCTCTATTCTTTGTGAAGTGAGTTGTTTCTATCAAAACCATATCTACTGTAGGATGAGAGAAGACTGGGCTGAATGCAAGCATTTGGTCGTCAGTGCAAAAGTTAAATGATGGCATTGCCAATTGACTTATTATTCAGGAGCAGTATTTGCATACATTCATTTAAGCAGCTGTGGCTATTTAAATGGATGTTAAATGTACAGATATGTAGACTGGAACATCTGAGTACATTTTTTTTTTTGCTCCTTAAGTGACAATTTTTTTGTACTGCATCCTAGCTGAAGCTCCACTGTGCTCATTCTTATTTGTATGTTGGATACTTTCAGATTTGGTATGATATTTTACCAAATGCGGTACTTAAATTCCCGAACGTTTGTTATTTATATGAATGGAAATGAAAGTGCTTTTAATAATTACAGAGCATTCACCACAAGGTTTGCAGATGTTACAATCCTCTTGGCCTCTACTGACTCTGATGTCTAGACTGCAGTGGCATGTTTTACTGCTGAATGTAAGGCAAATAAAATGAAAGTCAATACCTCCAAACCAGAAGTCGTGGTTCTCTTTTAGAAATACGTGTAATTCTCTGTGCATTTGAGAAGGCAGATGCTAATGCAAATAAAGTATATTAAGGATCTTGTGGTGCTGTTCATAAGGGCAGATACAGAGTAAATGGGAAGTCATGAGCTGATGGGTGAATTGATGGCAGTACTGCAAGGACGGTACAGGACTATGGTGGTGAAGGCAAGTGATGATAGGACAAAGCTTTCAATTTGCTGAGCTTTCTGTGTCTCTAATCTCACTTTGGTCACTGACTGAAAGGAAAAGCTCATCAGTACAAGTGGCACAAATTACTGTTCCTTGACAAGGATGCAGGGATCCATCTCCAAGACAGATAGAGATGATCATCAATCTAGCAGGATTATGAAGCAGAGCAAGTGGTCCTGTGGGTTGTGAGGAGTCGGATGAGGTGGTCTGCATATCTAGTAAGGATTCACCTTGGTTGCTTCTTGTGGGGATATGTAGAATGTGTAACCTATTGGGTGGATGCCCAGAGCTGATCCAGAATCACAAACTCCAAACCTGTTAACTTGTCTAATAATGCAAGGAAATCCTGAAGTATGAGCTGAGGACTATGCAGCAGGTAGGGAAGTTTGTTTTGCCTGCTTGCTGTAATCATGACTTTCTCCAAGATAAGCACTTAAGAAAGAGGATGAGTAGGTGTTTAAGGATACACTTTCTTTTGACCATCAGTGAGAATGGTTGTCAGGAAATCCTTTTATTTAGTGCAGACAATTGCAAAAGGAATATCATAAAGGCCTAAAAAGATAATTTTCTCTAATGCTTAGTATTCATCAGATCAATTATTTAGTACAATGTTGTCTTTGGGATATATCTCACTATAGATATTAAACAACTAGATAGACTTTAAAGGTTCATAACAGAAAAAAGATCAGTAGTCTTCAGCCCTTTAGCTATTAAGAAAGGCTGGATGCTTCATCCCATTATTCAGTGTCTTGCAGATTTTTTTTAGTCCTGCAAGACCAAGTCCAGTGGCTCTTCCACCAGCACCCAATTGGCCCATTCTTTCCACAGTCACAGGAGCAAGGGATTCTGGAACAGCCCAGTGGCCCATTAAATCCCACCTAGTAATCCCCTTTGAGCTCATCCATTTATAGCAAGTGTCATTTGAAAGGGAGTAAGCCAGTTTTGCTGGCCATAAAGGGTGGCCTACCCTCTCCTCTAGCCATTTAACTCCTCTCATGTGATGGTTGTTCAGAATCTGCTGTAGCTGGCCTTTGAGGTAATCTCTCTCAGCATACACTGTGAATTGCATGTAGCTGCATGGGCTTAATCTCAAACTCCATGGGGTAGGCAACTAGTTCTCCAGCTATGTGTCACTTATGCAGCAAGCTAAAGGCACCTCTCTCAGCCCAAAATGGGTGAATGGGCATTGGCTGCTCACTTCATTCCTCCCCTTCAGCTCCTATTGATGCTTGAGCATCTATTTGAACTCGAGATACCTGCTATGTTGCCAGGGCTTTAGCCTCCCATGCCATGAATGGCCAGTGTCTAAGGACTTTTCAGGAGAGATCTCTGTCTTGCTTACCACACCATTAGAGGCCTGGTTATCCTGGACCTCTGGCATCTCTAAGTCCATTGGCTCCATCATTTCAAAAATCAAGGATGCAAATCTTCACCAAGAGATAGATAAAACAAAATGGAAAGGACCGAGTTATGGCACCTCGTAAACCTTTGGGATAAACTTCCTCTGAAGGTTATTTTCTATGAAATAGGAGAAAGGCACACCAATCACAACCATCATCATCATGATGGGCAGCATTCCGTGCTACTGAATTAACAAACAATATGTATAGCTTTAGAAAGATTCTTGTATTCTGGAGTCCATCCTGACTTCAAATTTAAAATGTCTATATAAAATATGCAAAGGCTTATTCTGCACAGTTGTCTATTGTAGAATTAAAATTATGTTTAAAGTGCAAGTAGCCAAATAGCCAAAAGAAAAAAGGCAGAAGACATCAAGGTAAAGCTGTCTAAGTAGCAAATGTTTTGAGAAAAGCAGAACATCTGGCTTGCCTAAGTGTTATCCATATATGTATAGATATGTACTTTTGCAGAGATGAAATGGAAGAACGACGGACAGAGATGAAGCATGTGGTCACACCACCAAATATGGAGTAAGAATGCCTGCGCTAATCCCCAGCAGCATGTAGAAGAGGAAGAGGCTCCAGTGTTACGCAGTGGTGGAAACTCAGCACTCGCCCCCACTTTCTTCATCCCTGGACAAATCAACAACAGCAGCAAAACCAACCATCTTTTAATGCTAAATATTAATATTAGACGTATCACAAATAAAATACCTGAACTCCAGGCCACAATAGCACACTACTCCCCAGACATAGTTGCTTTAACAGAAACCTGGCTAAATAAAACCATAGCTAACTCAGAAGTTCACCCTACCGGCTACAATATCATTAGACAAGACAGACCACTTTGTAAAGGGGGTGGAACTGCCTTATTGTACAAGTCCAACTTAACTGTCCATCAATTACCAAACTTCTACCCCTCCCCCAATAATTGGGACATAACTTATCTCACAACTTCAACTTCACCCTAAAAAGGTCATCACTACAATTGTGATCTATATTCCACCTGGTAATACACTTGCTAGCCTTGAAGACTTCTTATCCTGGTGTTCTTCCACATACTCACAAGAAACCCTTATTCTGGGGGACTTCAACCTAGATTGGTTCACCTGTATATCAGAACCACCAAGTAATCTAATAAATCTCCATGGCTACCAGCAGCTAGTCCAAATTCTAACTAGATGTGATAAAAAATCTAAAAGGGAATCCATCCTTGACTGGGTCCTAACTAACAACCCCACATTGTACCCTCACACAGGCAGTCTCCCAGACACCTTAAGTGATCACAACATAATATACTTTATATGTAGTAGAACAAGCATATGCAAAACCACTAACTTATATCCACTAGAAATGCAAAAAAAATCTCTCCTGAGGTCCTCAACACTTTACTCTGTAACTGTGACTGAACTCCCCTAAAAACCCTCCCACTTGACCAGGCTGTAGCATATTTCAACAAAACATTTCTACAACACCTAGACACTGTCACTCCATTGCGCAAAATCAAGGTTGGAACCTCTACAAACCCCTGGCTCAGTAAAGAAACCAAACAAATCCTCAAGTCCAGAGACACTGCCTGGCTTTACTATCAAAAAAAACAAAGAAACACAAAGCCTAACTAAGTACCAAGAACTGTGCAACCATGAAAAAAAATGCATTAGGCTGGACAAAAAAATCCTACTACACAAATATTACAAACTAAATACCAACACAACCCACAAAAATTTTGGAAAAATATAAACTAGCCACTAAAATCCACCCAAAAGGCTTCCCCCAAACCAACCTCCATTACACTAAAGTTCCCATTGAAACACAATTTAACTCCCACTTTTTGAACTCAATTCTTTACCCAGTATCACAGGACAGTTCCTTCCTCACTATCCCCCCCAACACAAATAACACGAATACAAGCTTTACCCTCAAAACAGTTTCTACCACTTCAATCAAAAGCGTGCTCTCCAAACTAAAAACCTCATCAACAGCAGCCGACCTACTCCCCAGCTGTTTTTTGAAACTCACAGCAGATGCTATTGCTATCCCAGTCTCCACTCTCATAAACAGATCAATTGTTGAAAACTATGTGCCCAAACTCTGGAAAATATCCTATGTTACCCCATACATAAAGTTGGGACCTCCACTGAACTTAATAACTACAGACCCATTGCTTTACTCTCCCCCCTGGCCAAAATCCTAGAAAAATGCATCCATACCCAGATGCTAAACTATCTCCTAGACAGCAACATCCTGTCATCTACTCAGCATGGTTTCAGACCTGCCCATAGTACCACTACAGCCCTCCTCTGCTTCACAGACACAGTAAACCATCTCAAAAATGAAGGCTTACAAGTGTCAACTCTTTTTTTGGATATGTCCAAAGCATTTGATACAGTCTCACACCAAATCCTGCTAAATAAACTAAACCAGTATATCATCTACCAAATTCCACTCTTACCTGGTTCCAAAGCTACTTAACTGACAGGTACCAAGCTGTGAAATGGGAAAATTCTCTCTCTCGTCAGCTGCCCATAACTATAGGAGTCCCACAGGGTTCTATCTTAGGACCACTACTATTCACAGTCTTCAAAATGACCTCCATACCCCCACGCAGCATGCATCTATAATTCAGTATGCAGATGACACTACCTTAATCTGTGCTGCACAAAACATTCCCACCCTCCTGCAAACAACTCAACTAGCATTCTCTGACGTTGAAAACTACCTTACCAAAGCCCAACTTATCCTCAATCCAAAGAAAACTCAGCCTATGATTATAACCACTTCTAATAAAAACACTAACAGTCAATTCACTATCTACTCCACAAATGCTACTCCAATTGCTCCAGTGGTACAAGCTAAGCTATTGGGAATAACCATAGACTTCCACCTAAAATTTGATAGTCATCTCAACTTAACTATTAAAAAAATACATGCCAGACTGGGGTCACTCTACTGTATCAAACCATTTCTTACCAACAACACAAGATCAGCCATTGCTCACTCCCAACTTCTATCCACCCTATTCTATGCATCTCCCATTCTGACTAATCTCAACAAAACTGAACTAAGCAAAATGGAAGCCTGCTATAACAGAATTGCCCGCTTTGCTGCAAATTGCTCATATAGAACTCATCACTGTACTGCTTTGAGACAGCTCCATTGGCTTGAACTGCCCAACCTCCTAACCTACAATCAGCTCTGCCTCTATCATTCTATCTATTTACCTCCCCAATAAGTGTCCTACCCTGAAAAACCTAGTACAATATCACTCAGCCAAAAGGCCTCTTAGATCATCAAGCAAACTACTACTAGAAGTCACCAACAGCTACTATAGCTTTGGAGATGCACTATATAGTAGTTCAGTGGCTAAAAAATGGAACTCTGTCCCTACTAGCATTCAAAACACATCATCCAAAGCCTCCTTTAAAGACGTCATCAGGCAACATCTCAAGCAAAGTTGGCAGTGCCATGATTGCTCCCCAGGCTAGTGAAAGCAGATAACATATACATACTAAATCTAGAGCACTTGATAATAGTTTTCAGTCTTACTCACAAACACTGGCTAATCTACAATGTATGTACTGTACCTGTGTACTATGTATGCATTCTACCTATGCTCCAAATGTCAGCTGTAGACCACAAATCTATTAATTACCTTTATTTTTAAAATTAATATATTTTTTTGTTTGTTCTCTCCACTGTAACTGTTTATGTGCTACACACCACTGTAAAAACATGTCTCTTGTAATTTGTGTGTATACTGATCATGTCTAAATAACTAAATGAACTGGATCTGAATTAAGCAGCCATGCTTGTAAAACTGGCTACTTAAGAGACATTCAGTCAGTACTTGTGTGTTTGGAATTGCCGAAAAGAAATACTATACAATTTAGCCCAGGGCTGTTATGTAGATACCGAGTACTGCACTGCCTTGTTCAAAGACTCTTATCTTTTAAGCATAAATGACAATCTGTGAACTATATTAAGAAACTATTACAATTCTTTGCTCAGTTTAGCAAAGATATTTAGCACTGAAAAGGGCTATTATTTATATACATAACAGAAAACCTGAGACCTTGAGTACATTTATTTACTTATTTAGGTGCTGTACATTGACAGATTCCGCTCCCTTACCCATTTCAAATTAGTATTCATATTTAATTACCTCATTGCACAGGGTTCTCATGGCATCAAATAGCAGAGCTACTGCTGCCTATTACTTTGCTGCTAAATCCCTAAAACAGCAGAACAAAATAGGAAAAATTACCTAGAATTATTTGGCAACCACATATCCCAATTTTTTGGGTGGGGGGTATATGAATTAGAAGTCTTTCTGCAGTTCGTGGATAGATATTTTATACAGTGTTTCAGAGAGGGAGAGAGTGATGTAGCAGTGAGGGGGTGAAACATTATTTCATGGCCATCCATTTATTTCAGTGTGACTTTTTATTTTGTAACTCCCATTCTAGTTGGGAACACTTATTTGTAGTTACTGCAACAATATGAATCAGGTACATTAAAAGCAAACAGTAAAATGTGACATTAAGAGCATTTTTATATCCAGCAAAAGACTTATTGCTCCAACTCTTACATATGTAAAAAGAAAAATAGAAAATATTTATAATGATAAAAAACATTTACATATGGATAAAAAACTTTTAGCACTAAGTCCTACTTAAATCTCTCATTTCTAAAATTATGTGTTCCTATGTACAACTTATTCAGTGTAAAGCACAGTAAAATATGATTACCTACATGAATGTCACAGTATGAAGCTAAACATTTCTTATTTATCATAATGGTGATAAGATACACTTAGTGCTATACTTGTAAATGGTACTGTTTGCTTTCTCATATATCGATGGTAGATTGTCTAAAAATGGGCCCACATGGTCCAGTGCACTTATCAGTAATAAAAAAAAATGTTTTATACATTTACACACATACACACACACGCGCGCGCAATATTATTTAAAATAATCAAAAGGAGAAAATGTCAGTGTCGCTAACTTTGACAAGCATATGTCAACAAGAACCATAAAAGCAAGTTTGCTCATGATCTGAAGAAAGACCTCACAGCATTGAACTTTTAAAACATGTTTTTGCATGAAGGCAAGCCCTCCTGTATGCACTACATTAGATAAAGGACATATTGCCCAACCAAGAGGGATTGTTGATGTCACATACCCAATCTCTCTCTATGTGTATATGTGTGTGTGTGTGTGTGTGTGTGTGTGTGTGTATATATATATATATATATATATATATATATATATATATATATATCTTATAAGGTCAACTTACTGGAACTTCAACTTTGGCAAGACTGAAAATGGATGAACCAAAGTCCATATCTTCTATGGACTATGACATAAACAGAACAACATATGCTGGCAGTAGATGGATGTGTGAAATCACACTGTAATGTCAACCGTGTACAGCAAGTTTGTTTTGTCCTTTATGCAATGTTGTGCAATCTCAGACTATATAATGACCAAGTGGGGTGAGGAGGCCCTTTTCCCCCTGCAAAACAATTTGGTGTTGATGTGGGCTTTCAATATTACAACCTGCCAGTAATGTGAGCTTTTGATAATCTGATCTTTATCTTGTCAGGGTCAACTTTCTGGTAAGTCGACCTTGTATGATAGATGTTTACACACACACATACATACATACATCAAAAGTACAACCAGCTGCCAAAGGAAATCAGTTAGTCTTCTTTAGTAACCAGTCAACCAAAACCATACAACTAACTCTGGCCACAGTATGTCTGAATAGTGGTAATTTTATGTAAAGAAATTTCGATAAGATAAGCTGTAAGGTCAAGGTTAGAGGCAAAGTTATGGATACATTTTGCACACATTAGTAAGGTCATGTAGGTTATAACAAAGTCTCAATATAGAAAGTCAAAACCATAAAAGTGACTGACGCAACTAACAAGTGCATACATGAACAAAGAAGTGGAAGAACTTATTGAGAGCAGTAAAACTGAAATGTGAGCATTACGATTGTAATTATTTTCAGTCAGCTGACTTCCTATTATATATCTAGTTACAATTCTGGTTAGCTTTATTCACTTTACAACCTCTATATTCTACGTATCCTACATGAAATAAAGCATCCATGTTCAGAGAATGTACTGCTTATAAACAGGAAATATGTGTTATATACATAAGGTTAAAGTCTTTTACTCATGTTAACAAAATGAAGTGTTTATAACATAAAGTTCAAGGCTTATCTTTAACTTGTTACAGATTATAACTTGTGTATGAGTTGTATAAAATGCATTTTTATATGCAACAGCAAAACAGTGAAAAAATGAGGGGGGAGGGGTCAGAAACAAAATGTGGAGTGAAATAAGGAAAACAACTTGGTGTGCGACAGTGCATGGAGAAGAGCGTGATTTACAGATCCAAGTAACATGCCCACACTAGCAGGAAAATAGTGCAGTATGCAATGAGTGAGTGTATAATGACATGCATATGAGAGTCAATATGCTAATGAAAGCCATCACATATGCAAATAACAAAGTCAAACACGTCAGCATGACTCAGAAATGGAAAATACATTAGCATAATGAGACAAGGTGGTCAGTTCATCTTAGCACAACCTATTTATTTGTGTACAGGTGCATCACTCATAAGATGTTTGGAGTAGCAGCTGCTCCTTAGGAGCTAGTACCTGTGATGTTATGTGGCGCCATCAACTGCTTCACATAAAATTATTAAAAATCAAAAAGTACTTTGACACTCCATAAAACACTATCGAAACAAAATACTTAAGTTTGGGATAGTAGCTGATCAGACTTAAATACTTGCATGTAGTAAATTTGTCTTATTAATCTCAAAGACTTCGTCAGAATAGTGACGCTTAACAAAACACAGACATAAAAAAAATCTAAAAAAATGCAACATATATCATGTTATAGTTCATATATATTATTTTAATAAAAAAAAAACAAAAAAAATCATAACAATGATCAAAAGTAAAGTATGCCATTTAATAGTGATAAAACCATTTAAAACCAAAGTGAGATAACTTCAAATGTTTTTAGCTTAAGGACTATAGTCTGAACATACATTTTTATACAAATGTGGATGTTTAAATCAAAGGCATTATTTGCATTCATTTTTAATGTCCAAAGTAATTTCCTGCATTCTAACAAATGGTTAAACGCACTGCCCATGTCTAAACATGCTCTGTCTAATATTGGGAAAATGAAATATCTTAAACTGTTATATTTGGTACTATATCTGCATAGAACATTAAAACCATCTTTTTAAATTGTATATACATGCTCAATAATCATTCAATGTAGATTTCTGTTAGTTTTTTAACATGAAATGAATAAAATAGCCATAAACAACAACATAACTACTTTTACAAGAATAATGTGATTTTTCCTGATTTTCTTATGGAAAATCAGTATATAGCCTTACCTAACAATAATGACAATAAGACAATACGAAATGTTTAAGGATTCTTTTTTTTGCAAGTAGTTGAACATTTTGTGTCAATAGCATCAGGAATGTGGTTAAGGTTATCCCAAGGATTCATTAACAGCCCCAGCTCAGGCCAGATCCCTGCTCCCATTCTGCAGTTCAGAGACATGTTAGCCTCGATGGAATCATTTCTTCATCAGATAATTTGCATGTGTTTGAATCACAATTAACAGCCATGAAGTACAAATCAGCACTTTCCCCTGTAGTTAAATGCAACAGCCACATTGTGTAGGAAAAAGCACGCCACCACTCTCAGTCACTCTCCAACACAAGCAAGTACACATTCGACACAAATACACACAAACACACACCACAGTCCTCATAGCTGCACCTCAGTTGTCTGCATGACCTTGATATCTTCCTACTCAACATGAAAAGTTAGGAGTCCCACTTTACATGTAATATCCCTGTTGTCTCGTGGCTCCCTCCCCACCAATCCCCCTGCTGCTTTCCTCCAATCTGTGTACTGTTTTATGTCATTAAAGTGCAAGACATGATGCAATTCATGTTTGCTAGTTGTCCCACTATCCCTGTAGTACAGTTACCCCTAGTGGCTAGTGATCTTTCCAGTTCCCACCCAGTATTGTAGATTATGCTCATTAGGCTATGGTTGTGTGGAGGTATGACAGCCACCCCAACTCCCTCCACCTACACACACACACATACACACACACCACCTAATTACCCAGTCACAATCACAAATGCATCTATTCACACACACACACACACACACACACACACACACACACACACACACACACACACACACACACACCTACCTCACCCCCTCAATAACCCCCTTATGCTACATTGCAGGCAGGGTTACACACACACATATACACACACACACACACACACACACACACACACACACACACACACACACACACACACACACACACACACACAGACACACACACACACACACACACACATCTACCTCACCCCTCACTAACCCCTGTATGGTACATTGCAGGCAGGGTTACACACACACATACACACACACACACACACACACACACACACACACACACACACACACACACACACACACACACACACACACACACCACCTAATCATCCAGTCACAATCACACACTCATCTATTCACATACACGCACACACAAACGCACACACACACACACACACACACACACACACACACACACACACACACACACACACACACAAGACCCCACCTAACCTTACCTCTAAAACTTGCAGGGCTTTTTGGCCATATTCACTACTATGACTTGATTGGCGTTTCCTTGCTATTCTACATAGTTGAGTGAAATTATGAATCTCTTAGCACCCAGATACTTTCCTAGATGGGATTCCAGGGGAGAAGGCACATAGCTAATTAGCAAATACATATCCCCTGGACTGCATAATTTTTAAGTTGCATCACCTCAGGAAAAAAAACGGATGAGGTGATGCATGCCTTTGTGCTACAGCACCACTTTAAGGTTGTCTCTAAATTCCAAATTATCATGATATGTACACTTTACGGTAACCTTTATAAATCCCCCCACATCTTCTCTTGTTCACAAACCTAAAATAGTTATCAACATATTTAGTAAGACTGCAATTTCCTTAAACTAAACTTCCAGTTAGTTTCAAAACTGAATTGTCATAGTCAGTATTACTACAGCCTTTGTCTTTATAGGAACCAGACAAAATAATTGTTTTTTATTTAGAATATCTCACTTTATTTAATTAACCAGTCATGAAGGGAACAGAGTGGATGAGGAAGTGATGGGTAGGTATGGTGTTAAACAAAAGAATGCAGAAGGTCAGATGGTAGTGGATTTTGCGAATAGGATGGACATGGCTGTGGTGAATACGTATTTTAACAAGAGGGAGGAGCATAGGGTGACATACAAGAGTGGAGGAAGATGCACATAGGTGGATTATATTTTATGTAGGAGGGCCAGTTTGAAGGAGATTGGAAACTGTAAAGTGGTGACCCAAGAAAGTGTAGTTAGGCTGCATAGGATGGTGGTTTGTAGGATGATGTTGGTGATCAAGAAGAGGAGGAGGAGGAGTGTGAGAGCAGCACCAAGGATCAAATGGTGGAAATTGAAACAGGGTAATTGTGATGTGGAGTTCAGGGATGAGTTAAGGCAGGCACAGGGTGGCAGTGAAGAGTTACCAAATAGCTGGTAACTACAGCAGGGCTAGTAAGGGAGACAGCTAGAAAGGTGCTTGGTATCACATCTGGACAGAAGAAGGATGACAAGGAGACATGGTGGTGGAATGAGGAAGTACAGGAGAGTATACAGAGAAAGAGGTTGGCAAAGAAGAAGTGGGATTGTCAGAGAGATGAAGAAAGTAGACAGGAGTATAAGGAGATGAGGTGCATGGCAAAGAGAGAGGTGGTGAAGGCTAAGGCATATGAAGAGTTGTATGAAAGGTTGGACACTAAGGAGGGAGAAAAGGACCTGTACCGAGTGGCTAGACAGAGGGACCGAGCTAGGAAAGATGTGCAGCAGGTAAAGGTGATAGAGGATAATGAGGGAAACATGCTCACAAGTGAGGAGAGTGTCTTGAGGAGATGGAAAGAGTACTTTGAGGGGTTGATGAATGAAGAGAATGAGAGGGAGAGAAGGTTGGCTGATGTAGGGATAGTAAATCATGAAGTACAATGGATTAGCAAGGAGGAAGTAAGGATAGCTATGAAGAGAATGAAGAATGGAAAGGCTGTTGGCCCAGATGACATACCTGTGGAAGCATGGAGGTGTTTAGGTGAAATGGCAGTGGAGGTTTTAACCAGATTGTTTAATGAAATCTTGGAAAGTGAGAGGATGCCTGAGGAATGGAGAAAACATGTTTTGGTACCGATTTTTAAGAGTAAGGGTGATGTGCAGAGCTGTAGTAACTACAGAGAGATTAAATTGATCAGTCACAGCATGAAGTTATGGGAAAGAGTAGTGGAAGCAAGGTTAAGAAGGGATGTGATGATTAGTGATCAGCAGTGTGGTTCCATGCCGGGAAAGAGCACTACAGATGCGATCTTTGCTCTGAGAGTGTTGATGGAGAAGTACAGAGAATGTCAGAAGGAGTTGCATTGTGTTTTTGTAGACTTAGAGAAAGCATATGACAGGGTGCCTAGAGAGGAGTTGTGGTATTGTATGAGGAAGTCAGAAGTGTCAGAAAAGCATGTAATAGTGGCACAGGATATGCAAGAGGGTAGTGTGATAGTGGTGAGGTCTGCGCTGGGAGTGACGGATGCGTTTAAGTTGGAGGTGGGGTTACATCAAAGATCAGCTCTGAGCCCTTTCTTATTTGCAATGGTGATGGACAGGTTGACAGATGAGATCAGACAGGAGTCCCCGTGGACTATGATGTTTACAGATGACATTGTGATCTGTAGTGAGAGTAGGGAACAGGTGGAGGAGACCCTGGAGAGATGGAGATATGCTCTAGAGAGAAGAGGAATGAAGGTCAGCAGGACTAAGACAGAATATATGTGTGTGAATGAGAGGGAGGATAGAGGAATGGTGAGGATGCAAGGAGTAGAGGTGGCAAAGGTGGATGAGTTTAAATACTTGGGGTCAATAGTTCAGAGTAACGGTGAGTGTGAAAGAGAGGTGAAGAAGAGAGTACAGGCAGGATGGGGTGGGTGGAGAAGAGTGTCAGGAGTGATTTGTGACAGACGAGTACCTGTAAGAGTGAAAGGGAAGGTCTACAAGAGGGTAGTGAGACCAGCTATGTTATATGGGTTGGAGACAGTGGCATTGACAAAAAGGCAGGAATTTGAGCTGGATGTGGCAGAATTAAAGATGTTAAGATTTGCACTGGGTGTGACGAGGGTGGACAGGATTAGGAATAAGTATATTAGAGGGTCAGCCCAGGTTGGAAGGTTTGGAGACAAAGCCAGAGAGGCACGATTACGTTGGTTTGGACATTTGCTGAGGAGGGATGCTGAGTATATTGGGAAAAAGATGCTAAGGATGAAGCTACCAGGTAACAGGAAAAGAGGAAGGCCTAAGATAAGGTTTATGGATGTGGTGAGAGAGGACATGCAGGTGGTTGGTGTGACAGAGCAAGAAACAGAGGACAGGAAGAAATGGAAACAGGTGATCTGCTATGGCAACCCCTAACGGGAACAGCCAAAAGAAGATGATGATGATTTAATTAACCAGTCATCTCATTTAACAAAGGGTCCCAGAAATCTGGTGCTTGAAAGACAGCAATTAGTTTTTTAATATCTTACTATCTCTTAATATATTAGTCTGTAGCAAGCTTTGAAACCCATGCTATTTGTTTTTTTTTTCACTACAGTTTAATGTAATATGGATGAAATTGTCAAAATGCATTACATTATTAATGTAAGTGAGTTTTCAGGGAAAAAAAACTCCAGAAGTAGCATCCACTGTGGTAGTCAGATTCAATAATTAATTGCTTTCAGATGTCTTGTATGTAAAGAAACCTAGGGTTAGAATTTGAGATATCAATAAACATAAATGAGTTTCTGATCCACTTCCTAATGAAAAACAAATTATCACTGACGTGAACCTAAAATAAGTAAAAATTGTTAAAAATTTATTTTTTATATAAGCTATTTAGTTCCATATTTGCCAAAACAATGCTGCTGTATAGAGGGACTGACTGTCCTCAACACAACGCATGAAATCTGTTCATAGCTTCCCTTATTAACAATGAAAATGTGCTTTTTTTTAAACAATTCTGTCAATGTACATAATAAGTTAATGTCTTAGCTGGAAAGGGAAGATGTGCCAGTAATGTATTCTCTCATGTGTTCTACACCAAAATCATGTGGGAGGAACCTGTAGAAAGACACTGTATCAGCTGTTGCCTTAGGGTAGGCCGCCCTGGTGGCATACAGGGACAAAGCACTGACTAGTGCTCAGCTAACCTGGGTTCAGTTAGTAACTTTGATGTCTGATGGAACAGAGGGTGATGGATGTTACCATTCCAGGGGGGAGGGAGTTTCAGTGGGCATCTCTTGGGCTGATTCCTGTTGAGGCTGGGGATGTCTTTTTTGGAGGCATGGTCCAAACAGAGTATAGGCTGGAGACATGGCTGAGCAGCTATGGACATAGGGCAAAACTCCACATGTCCACACTGCATGCTCACCCACTCTTTGGGCACATCTGGGAGGGGTAATTGGTTAGGTCATAAATTAAGCCCTTAAGTGGCTGTTTATAGCCAGACCCCTAAGATGTCATTGAAATCTGTGTAATCCCCAACCATACTGGAGTATGTCCAAGGGATAAGAAGGTGTCTAGCTGATCCACTGAGGATATGGGTACTGGGTAGGAAGCTGTAAGATGAGGGAGAGGGTGTGAAACACTTCCCCCCCCAAAAAAAAACTGTTGCCAAAAGGTTTTCACTAATCCCACTTCAACAGTTTGATTAATGAAATGTAAAAAGTTTTACTAAAAACATCCATGATAGTTAATGCCAAGCATATTTTCTTTTTGTCATTGATTAAAATATACATACTCAAATGTTCAATCTTGGCACTGGAAGTCAAAACAATAGGACAAGAAGGTGGAGTGCAAGATTTTTTATGAAGTTTCAGAATGTATAACACCATCTTTAGATATGGAGTTATCAAATCTTCATTTAATTCATAAGAAATGAAGCCATTTAACAGTAAAACATTTAAAATGTCACGAGTACAACTACCTTCAAACACTGCTAATGTAGCGGTCAAAGTCAGAGTATGCATATGCATACTCCTTTTTGTACAAAGCAGCCATGAATTTTGTTGTTAAATTCAACATTTTCCAGAATAAATGTCAAATTCTGATATCTAGTCTATATTTTAAAATTAGTCGGTCACTGGCATTTTTCTCTGTCTTGGTCCTGGCATCAGGAACACATCAAAGATCCTCAGAACCACCTTGTGTTTTTCTCATATTATAAACACCCACTGCAGTGATCTCTTGTACCTGTCACTACCTCACCTGCTTCAGGGATGTCTTTTCAGGTCTACCCTTTTCAACCATATGAATACCACATACACGCAGGACTGTTTGTAGTGCCTCCATTTCATATGCAGTGAACTTCTCCATCTGTTGTTACTCCTATGATCACATGCTAGGAAAAGCATATCTGTGGGTTATACATGTGAATAAGTGTGTGTACAAATTACAGTCCATGTCCACCAACAATTTCAAATATACTGTCCCCAGCCAGTATACCAAAGCCTTTTTTACCTAGGAAGTGTTTTATGTCAGATGTGTGTTCCCCACGTAAGCTGCCATTCTGAATGCTGCTATCGTACATTGGTCTGAACGCCCTTCACTTTGCTGATTATACTGAGTCTATGTCTTTCAGATAAGTATCCATAGGAGTTCTTTTTCTTGCATTGCTTACTTGTCATCCAAGAAAAGGAAATGCCAATGTGGGAGGCAGATTCCCCATAAAGACCACCATGCTAAGGGCCTGATTTGTTTTGATGTGTCTCAGGATTTCATACCCAAGACGTTGAGTAGCCACCTTTCTCCACTTTCCATTTCCCTTGAGAACCAGCATTTCAAGGTTTTGGCCCAAGGTACCATTGGAGAATCTACTTGCTCTGAGGAATAGCCACAATTCAAAAGTAGAGCCAAGGTGTCTAGGCCTGAGTCTGCTGCTGTCCAGCCTCCACCGGACATCTCTCTTGAGGTGAGTAAGAACCCAGTGGATAGTCTGTCATTGCCATTAGTTTCTTCCACTACAACCTTCTTGGAGGCTGGCATGGAACCTGCTTCTTGCATGTCCTCAGTGGCCTTGTAAACATCTGATATGGACATTGAGGGTGGATCACAGCTAATTACTTCCAAGGTGCCTAAAGTGATTCCTCAAATCATTGTTAGGGAAAAGGTGCTGGGTACTTTGACTGAATCTAAAACAAAAAAAGTGAACCAAAGATGAAGTGGAGCTGACAAACAAAAAGTCCAATTACCAACAAAAGCAAGTTCCACAAACATTGTATAAATCCTTTTAATAAAACAAAGTTTTCAGACAAAACCGTCTTTCTACACTGAAGAAGGATGGTTTTATCTGAAAGCTTTGTTTTATTGAAAGGATTTATACAACGTTTGTGGAACTTACTTTGATTGAATCCATGCAGGTGTCCCAACCTCTACATTTTGTCAGAGAGGACATTGCAGTGAAGAAAAGGCAGAGGACTAGGCATGTGGTTTCATCTCCCAGGGATCCACAAAGGGAATGGCAGGACAGGACTTCACTCAAGGCTTTTTCATTGCCTTGATGGCATTGAATCGTCCCCAGGAGGTTTCATTTCCTCCAACTTCTTGATCCTGTACCCCTAAGAGGGACTAGGGACTCAAAGTCTTGGACTCTGAGGCTGACCCTATTTCTCTAAATTGCCTTCACCTTTAGATTATGGGTCTGAAGAGGAAGAATATATCAGTTCTGATTTTTTTCTGGAGGAGATTGCCTTTGGTGACACGGTCTTGTGTATGATGGAGCATTTCAGATGGGATTGCTCCCATGTATTAGATGTCCAGAAGAGGTAATATGACTTGTTACAAATGACTCTCCTAAACCTTCAGTTGTCCCTCCTGTGTTGCCTGGTGTATTGGATACCTTCTCTGCTGCTTTCCTGACACTGGATTCTCAACCTCCAACTCCTAAGAAACCTGATAGGTTCTATAAGATGCCAGATGCCTTCCTCACTTCCACTTCTCAAACTGCCCATCACTGTATCAAGTGCAGCTATGATGCAACTGATGCATCTTCTAGGGGTTCTGCCTCTAGCTCTGTGATGAGACACGGGTCTATATCAGATCATCGAAATGACTCATTATTGAATGCCGTAACATCAAACTGCAAAACCCGAACCCTAACAATATCGAAACCTCAAAACAGCGAATTTTTTCCCAGGGAAAAAATGTGCTGTTCCTAGAAACAAACACACACCACAAGCACACTAAAAAGCAGCAATCCACACACATACATTTAAAAGTTACATCTAACTCTGCACTACACTGCACATACACTACTATCTATCCACTTACCTTAACCCAGACCCTAACCCTAAGGTCCATCACTGTCACAAACTCACCTCACCAGCGCTCTAACCATAACTCACTTAACCCGCCCCTAACCCCAAATTCTCATTATTGCACACTCACCTCACCCGCTCCCTAACCCTAACTTACTTAACCCACCTCTAACTCCAAATTCTCTCACAATCGCACACGTACCTGACCCGCGCCCTAACACTAACTCACCCAACCCACGTCCTAACCTGAACGTCCGCGCAATCACACACTTACCTTAGCCCAACCTGTAACTTTAATCTGCATCGCTGAAAACAGTGAAGCCACAACAACGACCAACCAAATTCTTTCCCTAGTAGACCCAAAAGCTTTATCCATTAAACTTTTTATGGTGTGGTATCGTTGTATGTATCTTGCATTTGGCAGTAACACCATTGTTACTTTAGTTTGCATCCTTGGATAACCAGAATTTGTTTGATACTGCTGTGGCTGACCTTTTCTAGACCTTACAGTATCATGGAAGGGTCATGAAAGGTTTGAAGCAGAGTTTTGTCTCACCACCTTACATTATCAAGGTAAGGTCATGAAAGATTTCAAGTAGATTTTTGTGTCACCTGCTCCCAAGTTTTAGAGGAACTATCCTAGTAAGACTGCTTTTTTGCGTAGACTGCCTAGACAGTTTTCCAAAGGTAAGAAGGCACCTAGGAGTGTTTTTTCTGATACGCCTACTCAAATTACTTGGCCACAGAAGCAGTCCTTTCCTGACAAATCTACAGCCATCTGACTGTATGCTCTCTATTCCTCTCAGCCAGGTTTCCTTGTCCCTCAGGCTTTCTGTTTCTCACCAGAAGTGGATTACCACAGACACCTGACTTTTCTCTATTATCCAGCAGGGTTATGTTATGACCTGGAAGACCCTTCCCTCCTTTTCCAGTTTTCCCTAATCCACTGCAGAACAGCTTCCTCATTTTCCAGGTGTATTATTAAACTGGTTCCATGGACTGACCGTGGTTTGGATTTTTATTCCAGGATGTTTCTGTTCTCCAGGAATGAGGTGTCTTGTTAACCAGTCCTGGACATTTCATTTCTGAGCACCTTTCTCTCATAGTGCATTCCTTCTGAATGCTCTCTTTTGACTCTGTTTCCACTGTTGACCCCCCAGGCCTTTTTGATTTCCTTGGATCTGAAGGACACTTTCCTTCACATTCCTACCCACTCTCTAGTCAGGAAATATTTGCATTGTTCTGTCTCTTCCTCTCATTTTCAGTTTCAACAGCCCCAAGGGTGTTCACCAAAAGTCAACCCTTGTAGTCACCTTTTGCAGGCTTCAGGGTATTCAGATATTTCCTTATCTGGACAACCTATTGCTTTTGTCTCCATCCCACAAGAAGCTGTTGCAGGACCATCATTTTAAAGAGCTTTTGTTGCACAGTCTGGAGTTCACTGTCAACCTTCAGACTCCATCTAAGAATCATGTTTTCCTAGCCTGTAGGTTCTAGACCATCTCAGGATCATGTTTTCCTAGGCTGCAGGTTCTAAACCATCTCAGGATCATGTTTCCTAAGCTGCAGGTTCCAGAATCTTTCAATGCTGGCATCTCTTTCTGCCTCCAAGGTTTTGTCCCTCAAAAATTATTTTTGTCCTGCTTCCTCTGTCCTCTCTTTCAGCCAATAAATTTTTCAGGGCTCTGGGGTTCATGGCCTCCACCATTCCCATGCTTTCTTGGGCCAGACTTCATATGAGCAAGTTTCAGTGGTACCTAAAATCAATGTGGCTTCAATACCTCCACCCACTGGATCATTCTGGTCCTCTGCTTCCTTGTCTCAGACTGGAATTTTACTGGTGGATTCAGCCGCCATGTCTCAATCGAGCTGTTCCTTTCCACCCTCCTCAGCTGTCATAGGAACTTTTCACAGATGCATCACAGCTGGAGTGATTAGCCGCTTCAGGCAGCCTGATGATGCAAGGAATTTGATCCCCTCAGTAGAGGGTGGATCACATCAACTTCAGGGAAATGCCGGCTTTCATTCTAGCCCTTTAGGCTTTCCATGCACTCTGAGTCTGGGTCCCTTAAAGGTTTATAATTGAAACACCACAGTCATGTTGTACAGCAACAAAGAATGGGGCATGAAGTCTTACCTTCTTTTCAGGGTAGCCCTTCAAGAATGCAAATAGCTGTCAATCTGCAGGTTACCTTGCTGGTACTCTGTATGCTGTCAGAGCATAATCTTGTGACAGATTTTCTCAGAAGGTCCAGGACACCACCTCATGAATGGATGCTTCACAGGGATGTGTTTCTGGACATTGTTCATTGTTACAGTATTCCTCAAGTAGATCTCTCTGTCTCCCATTTGAATAGGCTATTCCCTCAGTTCTGTTCCAGAGTCCCAAGTCGTTTGGCTTGGAATGTGCATGCCATGTCTTTATCTTGGAAGAGAAGATTTCTGTATGTTTTTCCTCCCCTTCCAAGGTTCCTTCACAAAATCAAGAAGGACTCTCCAAAAATCTTTTTGGTAACTTCTTTTTGGTCCAAACAGCACTGGTTTCACCTCTTATTCCATCTGGTCATGGGCAATCATCACAAATTACCTCACCACATGGATCTTCTCACATAGGATAAAGGAACTCTCCTTCACCCTCATCTGTCCATTCTTCAGCTGACACTTTCGGTGACAGGGTTTTGATTTTTTTTCTGATACCAATTTTCTGAGGACATGTTTAGGGTCCTGGAGGAAGCCAGGAAACCCAGTGCCAGAAAATTGTATATTTCCAAATGGAATATATTTTCTGTTTGATGTCTTCAACACCACCAGGACCACTTTTCAGTGGAGGGACCCTTGGTTCCTTACTACTTATGTGAGCTACTCCATGCTGGCTTAGCATATTCCTCATTGGCAGCCCACTTGTCAGTCATTTCAGCCTGTCGGCCACTTACTCCTCCCTTGGCCTCTAGGTTTGAGGTCAAGCATTTTTTTAAATGTGTCCTTGATAGTAGACCCCCCAAAAAGCCCACTCCTCCTACGGATCTTAATTGTATCCTTGAAAAGCTCAGACAGTCTCCTTTTGAGCCTGCCTCTACTCTTTCTTTGTAATATTGGACCTGCATGACTATTTTATTGGTTACTTAAACCTCTTCCAGAAGGATACCTGAACTACAGGCCTTGATGGTGATCCCTCCTTTTTTGGTTGTTCATAGAGACAGAGTGTCATTGTGTATGAATCCTTCATTTATGCTCGAGGTGGCTAATGAGCTATTCCTTAATCAGTCTATCAAGCTTCCTTCTTTTTTCCCTTCACCCACAATCTGCTAGTGAGAAGGTTCTTCATACCTTGGATTTGCATAGCTCCGATATTATTTAGACAAAACAAATGCCATTTGTAAACCTGATCAATGTTTTGTTTCTTTCATATCAGGGCATTGGGATAGGCAGTTTGTAAGCAAACCATTTCCGCCAGGCTTTCCAAGGCCATTCCTTTTTGTTATAATTTTTATGGTAAACAGTTGTCTGCTTCCATGAGGTCTCCTTCCACTAGAACAGTGGCTTCCTCAGGGGCTTTCTTCAGAGGTTTAGACACCGACTCCACCCTTGAAGCTGCTACTTATTCTTTGGTTCACACATTCACAAAACATTACAAATTGGATGTCATTTGCAGGAGGACAGGTTTTGCCAAGGGTATCCTACATGGGTTTGTGGAGGGCTTCTCCTTACCGTCCTCCTTCCTACCTTCACTGTAGCCTTTGTACTCTCCTGTAGGTGATGGATACTGCAACAGTGACATGGAAGGATGTAGTAAAGTTGTGTAAAATCTTACCATATTACTAGATGCCCTTTTCTTCACAGTTGGAGTGTTCACTCTCCCTCCTGCCCCTATTCTCTTCTTTTTTCATGGGTGGTATTTTCGACTAGCTAAAATGTTGCTCCCCTTCTCTTGTGTACTTCCTTTTTCTGAATGTACATGCCCTCCTTTCCACTGGGGATCCTGGTTCTTCTGGAGCAATTCAAGTTTTGAGTTGGAAACATACACACGTCATCTTTATGCCCTGTGTATGATGCTCCCTAGGTAATAAATGCTTTAGTATACTGGCCAGACATTGGGCTATTCTTGGCAGAAGATCCCAGATGAGATGAGCACTGCAAAAGTGAAAGGAATGACATATACAGTTATTGTAAGACTGTACATAACTGTACTTTCTGCCAGTACGCTAATTATCATATCACTCTCCCTGCAACAATAAATGTTAAGAATCATATTACTTGTCCTACAGTATCAAGAGAGTTTATTCATTTAAAAGCTTTTTTAAGTGCAGTTACTTTATTTCCAGTATCACATTGTGTAATGAGGGGTATACTGTTCTTACAATTGCATGCTTCCAGTAGGTAAACTTGATAAATGCATTCATTTGATAAATAACAGTATAGTAACAAGTTTCTGTAGTCTGTTTATATAGACCACATTCCCTTTTGTCACTGAAAGAGATTACCTTCTTCTTGAAGTGGAATTGCTTAGTCATGAAGAGCCTTAGCTTTTATTTGTCAGTAGAAAATAATTATGCTTGATTAACAGTTCTCTCCTACTATGCTGGTATTGCAGTATGTTTTGTCAGTCCTCCTGTCAGTATTTTGCAGTGTAGCTGGATTTAGGGTGTGAGATTTGTTGTTACAAAACTACATAAGTAGAGTGTTGCAAACTAATGTTCATGTTGTCTTGCCCTGCAGTCTGGTTTAGCTGGCATTCTTGCTCAGCAAAACAATATGAAATTCCATGGAGAGCATCCTCATGTATTTACAATCATGAATTGTCTCATTTTGGTGGAGTTAAGTCAATGTTTACCCAGTATGTTTTAATCATGAGGGTGCAGCTTGACTGAAATATATTATTTTCTTAAAGATATTAAGGACCTTCATTTCCACTCTATCTGCAGCATATGGGGGCAGTGCACACCTTAATATTGTAGTATGTATGCATGCAGCTATATAATATTGGACTGTGTATGCACGGACCTGTGTAATATTGGACTATATGTACATGCACCTACGTAATATTGGACTGTGTATGCATGCACCTATATAGTACTGGATTGTGTATGCATAAACCTATGTAATATTGTTCTTTGTATGCATACCTCTATTTAATATTATACTGTACCCTTTTGTATTGCCAGTAAGCTGACCCCTCTTCTTTTTGTTAGAAAGGTGAGTGTACATGCCTACAGCTGTTTATGTGAGGAAGCTTTAACAATGCCAGTGTTAGGCCAGTGAAGTGAATATATGTTTTTTTTTTTCTATTAATTTAGTATTTTTCATTCTGGCATTGGTGTGTGTGTGTGTGTGTGTGTGTGTGTGTGTGTGTGTGTGTGTGTGTGTGTGTGTGTGTGTGTGTACTCTTGTTTTATGTTGTTTTCCTTCTTGAGTTTTTTTTTTAAATAGCATCGTATCTTTCACTGCTTGTCAACTATGAGCTTTCGAGCAGTTTTAGTGCATTTAATTCTCCTGTATGGTGTGAATCAGTTGTATAAGACCAGCATCCTGGTAGCCATTACCTTTTTTTTTAACTTAGTCCATTGACACTCAGCTACTGATGTTTTCACTTGCAGATACAAAGCCCTATATTGCTTTTCCATGTTGCTGTTACAATTCCTGCACGTCTCTATTTATTTATTGGCATTTGTTTACCAGGAAAGTACACTGGGCCAAGAAGAACCCCTTTTTAGTGGAGGCCCAGGAAGAAATGCTCCACAAAAAACAGTTAGTATAAAATTACAAAATACTGGAAAAGTTTGTGTTAACAAGAAGCATAGTTATAATAGGCAGTATAGATACAAAAAATACATTATGAAAATATAGGTGGTACAGAGTGATAATATACAAACACAAGGCATTGAAGTAAATACAAGGTAAATGTTCTAGTGCATTCTAAGGTGATTGCACACTTTAGAGTACACTGAATTATGAGTGTAGACGTTGAGTAATACAGGACAAATTAGAATAACTGTCTAAATGTATGTATTAGAAGTAGGGAGATGTTGGTGCTATGAGTGGTGACTGTGATGAAGTAATAGTAGTCAAGGTTTTGAAGGATGGAAGTAGAGAAAAAAGCTGATATGATGTAAGGAAGAGGAGTCAGGTCTTAGGAAGATGGAAGTTAGAGCATCTACAATGCCAGAGAGTGGACAGATGCTGCTTCAGAGCTGTATTAAAGGAGATGTTACTGGTAGTCCTAATAGCTAGCGGGAGTGCATTCCATAATTTGGTGATACAGAAGGCTTTGAGCATTTGACCTGCTGGGAGTTTAGGTTTATCAGCTTGCAGGAGATGTTGGATTTCAGATCTGCATGATCTATGTGGGTGTAATAAGTTAAGATTGGAGATAGGGCTGGGGCAGTCTGATAGACTGTAAATAATTTTATGTGCTGTGCTTAATGGCAGGTAAGTTAGGTGATGTGGGAGTTCGAGCCAATTGAGTGATTGTAAGGAAAAACAGTGATTGGATAAATATTTGGCATTGGTTGCAAATTTGGCAGTTTTATTGTAACAGGACTCTAGCTTATTTTTTTATGGATAACTGTGAGTATTGGTGAGGAGTGGGGCACAATAAAGGAGTTAGGGGAGGAGGAAGGTATGGGCAAAAGTTTTAGTAGAGCTGTTAAGAATATTTTTATGTCTATAGAGGGATCTTAGTTTTTGGTGTGTCTTTTTGATAGAGGTACGGATATGAAAATTAAAAGTGAGGTTTTCATCTAATATGACTCCCAGTAGTTTTGTGTTAGGTACTACTTCTATAGTGGTCTTGTTTTGAGGGTATATTATAAATTCTGCCTTATTTATAGAGGTACTTTTTTGGGGGTGAATAACAGCAGTTTGGTTTTTGGGGGAGAAATTTAGAGAAAGGTGGTTATTTGTCATCCATTTTTGGTGGAGGTAAAAGCATTTTGGGTAGTATGCAAAAGTTCAGTAATAGAGTCAGCAGAACAAATAATGGTAGAGTTATCTGCATATTGAACTACTGTACCATTAATGAGACTGGAGTGGAAATCATTGATGAGAATATTGAAGAGTAGAGAACCTAATATAGAATCTTGGGAGACACCTGTGGATGTTTCAAGGAAAGGCGAGAAAAAGTTTTGCCATTTAGTAGATTGTTGTCTATTGTTTATGTAGCTGGTAAACCAATCTAGCATCAAGGGGGAGAAACCTAGGTTATAGAGTTTTGTGAGTAGCAAGGGGTGGGGATAGTTTCAGAGGCTTTAGAGAGGTCAAGAAAGAGTAAAGATACAATTTTGCCGGTATCTTGAGCAAGATTGACTGTATCCAAGAAAGATATAAGAGCAGTAGTTGTGCTATGGCCTGGCCTGAAACCATGCTGAGTGGGGGAAAGGAGCTGATTTTGAAGTAGATAACTGAGAAGTTCATTATGGATGCATTTCTCCAAGATTTTAGAAAGAGGGGAAAGAAAAGCAATAGGTCTAAAGTTTGAAATATCTGTGTTGTTGCCACCTTTGTGGAGGGGTAGAATGTAATATTGTTTTCCAGATAGTAGGTACGCAGGCCTCCTGTATAGATATGTTGATGCGTACGCTTACAGGATAGGAAGTAGCTTTTGCAGACATCTGAATTCATGCTGGGGGTAGGTTGTCTTGAGCGTTAGAGCATGGTTTCACTTTGATAAACATTTTTTTATAGTGGCGGTGGGTGAGGGGAGATAGTAGTATTTTGTGAGATGGGCTTAGGTTGAAGGGAGTTACTGTCACTTTTGGGTTAGGGAAAAGTTGCTGCGAGGCTTGATATTGTATTGATGAAATGAGTGTTGAAGAGGGAGGCTATTTCACTAGTTGTTTTGTCTGGATGTAGACAGGGGTTGTTTTGGAGTTGGGATTTAGTATAGATGAAATAGAGTTCCAACATTCTTTTTGCTTTTTTGTCATTGTTGACTAGCCATTTTGCTTGATTGCAAAGCTGTCTGAATTGTAGGAGGTCAGAGGGATTTTTGGTTACATGCCATTTTTTCCAAGCTTTGTCTCTATGCTATGATTTGTTTGTCAGATCTTGTGAGCCATATGGCATGATTAGTTTTTACTTTACAAGATTATTTAGGATGTCCAGAAAAGTAAAGTTAAAGAATTCAATAGCTTCTTTGAGGAGGGACTTTTAATATATTCCAGCTGATTTTTGTTAAGGTTTCATTTAGGGTTGTAGGGTTGAAATTAGCTAGATTTCTTGTAAATTTATATTGCTGCTGACATGGTGTTGGGATGTTTTCGCGTAGTATACAGGCTTGGAGGTGGTCACTGATGTTGTAGGAAAGAGGGCCTGCTGCTGAAATTTTGATTGGGTCGGAGACTGATATCCAGTCAAGTATTGAGCTTGACATGGTGTTGGGGTGTTTTTGTGTAGTATACAGGCTTGGAGGTGGTCACTGATGCTGTAGGAAAGAGGGCCTGCTGCTAAGGTTTTGATTGAGTCGGAGATTGATATCCAGTCACATATTAAGCTTGACATGGTGTTGAGGTGTTTTTGCATAGTATACAGGCTTGGAGGTGGTCACCGATGCGGTAAGAAAGAGGGTCTGCTGCTGAGGTTTTGATTGAGTCAGAGACTGACATCCAGTCAAGTATTGAGCTTGATCTTTGTTTTTGTTGCGTTTGGTTATGTTTGTAATTAGTGGAGTTAAGTTAAAGAGATTGATATCAAGTTGAGGAGACTGATTTGAGATATCTGACCAGTTTGTGTTTACATCACCAGGGATAAATGTTTCATTGTTTTATATTGTTTGACATCCAGTCAAGAATGTTTTCTAGCAGGGATTGTATATGGCTGTGATGCAGATTCTTGGAATTGTTCAATTTTAAGAATGATATTAGTATCTCTGCTGTGGAAAATTGTGGAATTGTGTTGGAATAAGATACTATAGTGTAGGTATGTGGGTAGAGTTTGCAAGTTAGCTCTCTCAAAGGCACTGTCAACTCACTGAAGTCTGGTATAAACTTGCCTAGGTAGCTGGCCATACCAAGAAAACATTGTAGAAGTTGAACATTATCTAGTGCTGGCATCTCAAGAATGGCTGTTTGCTTGGACAGGTCTGGTCGCAAGCCAGTGCTAGTAAATAAATGACCTATATATGTAACTTCTGGTAGTCTGAATTGGCACTGCAGAGGATTGAGCTTTAAGTTTACTTCACATGCTCTGTCTAGAACTCTCTTTAGGTTTCTGTCATGCTCTGCTTCAACATTGCCTCCAACCAATAAATCATCTACTATTATTGGCACGAAAATAACCAAAAATATTTGCTCCATTACACACTGAAAGACTTCACTTGCAGAATTTATTACAAATGCATCCTAAGGAATCTATATCTTCCAAAGGAGGTACTGAAAGTAGTCAGTAGTGAAGATTTGCGATCAAGCATCACTTGCCAAAATGAACTTTTTGCATTTAAGACAGAAACAACAGTGGCATTCGGTATCAGGGCTGCAACTTCCTCAAATGTGCACACAGTATGATGTGGTCTGTTTGATGCTTTGTTTAAATCTCTTGGGTCAATACATATTCTGATTTCGTCTGAGCCTTTTTTGTGGGCTGCTACCATGGATGGCACCCATTCAGTTGGTTCTGTGACTGGACAAATTACACCTTGCTGCACCATTTTATCCAACTCAGCTTTGACCTTATTTTCTGCATAGCTATCGGAACTGTTCTTGCCAGTCTGACCACTGGACTGACCTCCGGGTCTAACTTCATAGAATACACAACTGGAAGTTTGCCTAACTTGTCATTGAAAACATCAGCATACTCTGAGAAAATAGCTTCAGTAAAATTGGAACTAGGAGCTATGCTTATATGATGAACTTCTTTGGTAAAGGAAAGCAAATTCATTCTCAAACTGTCTCTGAGACCCGATAATGACTTCACAGTCTTCAGACTACATAGAATAGTAAGCTGTAACAGTTCCTAGACAAATAATATAAAAGAACTACTGATCCTTCTGTTTGAATTTCTTTACCTCCATAAGCAACAAGTTTCACACAACTGGCCACATTAAGTTATTCACCAGCTCTCACCTTAGCAAAAGTGTCTGCTGACATAGCATTACACTTTGAACCAGTGTCTACTTTGAGCTTGGTGGTTTTACCATTGATATGGACAGTGCAAAACACTTCATTCTTTGCCAACAAATTTACTGCATCAACCCTTTCACCAATCACTGATACACCATCTATGTAGAAAGTAAAGTTGCAGCTCTCTATATGAATAACATGCCTTTTAAGTGACCTTTCTTTATAACTGTGTGAGGTTTACTCGATTTGCAAATCTTTTGAAAAGTATTCAATTTTTTTACACTTATGGCATTGCTGACCAAATGCTAAGCATTTTTCTCTTTTAGACTCATGGTTGGCACTGCAATTGCGACAGTTAACAATAAAGCTTGATTTGGGTTTTGCTGACTTACCCTTGTACTGCACTGAGCATGTCCTTTTCTTAGAACTTGCTGGGAAACTATGGGTTTTATCTGGGGAGCCTGCAGGGGTGGCAGCTGCCATGTGCTTAGGCCTGCTTCTACTAGCCACGTGTTGCATGCTGTCTACATTTGCTGTGGAGCCTGCTGAAACCATGCTGTTATCACTTGCAAGCATACTTGTGTGCCTTTCTGAAACCTCATGGATTTGACAAATCTTGTTAATACCAGACATTGGCCTGCCCTTTATTAACTCATCTTTTAAGTCACCAAACCTGCACGTTTTAGCTATGTTTATCAGGTCAGTAAGGTAAGCTGCAAAAGTTTCTCCTTGCTTTTGATCTCTTGTGTAAAACAAATGCATCTCTAATGTAACATTTGTCTGAGGGTTACGCATTTCCCAAAATTTGCATTTCAAACACTCAGGGTCTTTCCTTGATTCAGCCTGTACAACAATATGACATGTTTCACCTTCTCCTTCATATACTGATGGTGCATACACAAATGAATGCTCTCTTTCACTGGCCTGTGATCCAGCTAGGTCTAGCAGAATGAATGCCCTGGTGTGTGCATCTTTGTCAGAATAAGCTGCTTGTATAAAAATATCATACTCTTGCTCTCACATAGTCTCCAGTACTCTACAATATTCTGATCAAGTACAAGTGGTGAAGGCTTTCGAAATCTGTTTGCCATGCCAACAAATTGCAATAAAATACAATGCAACCCAAGTGCACTTTTAACCATCTGGACTTCCTCATATGACAAAAATTTATGCTAGCATTGCAACTATGCACAGCAGCACAACAAGCCACTGAATTACTGAACTTTACAAAAAAAGTCTCACAGGAACAATAATACTCTTGAAAGTACTGTACTGCAAGAAATCATCTCTTATCAGTGTAAGAAACATTTCAAAATAGCTGCACTGTGCAAATGAACTGGGCAGAAGAAGCTCAGAATAAAAACATTTTGAAGTAATTGCATTTTGCGAAAACACAGTACACAGCGCACTGAAATGTTTCCAAAATGGGTGTACTTTGCTCACTGACTCTTTACAGTGCAAGAAACATTCTGTAATGGCAGCACCTTGCAAATAGACACATGCAGCACAAGAAACTTTTTGAAATGGCCGTATTTTGACTGCACTTTATGAAACAGTTGCATTTTACACACAAATAAACTCTTCAGAATACATGTACAGTAATAAGCACACACTGTAAGCCCTTTTATACACTTTGAGGTACTTCAAATAACTAGTTATGCCCTGAATAGCTTCAATCAATGCAAAACAGTAGTTTCTGGCAAAACACAGCAGTTTGCCAAAAACTTGCAGTTGCCTTGCTTTATTTATACTTAACGTGCACTTTTTGCTGTTATTATATTTGTTTTGCTTGTTTAATCATTTTCATCCCCATTATACTTGTCTTGTGCTTGTTTTACTCTAAACATGCCCATTTTACTTTAAACATGCTCATTTTACAATCCTGAGGTGATTCCAAACCCTTTATGTGCGCTTTTGATAATCATTTTATCAAATATCTCAATTTTAAACATTTTGTTTAATTAATAAACTTTTCATGTCTCTCACTTGTTTAATAATGAATTTTGTGTACTTCTAATGCTCCATTTTATCCTTTTTATAAAATAAATTGTTCATGCAAGTTTTCATTACCTTTGGTTCATTTCTAGCCTATTTTTGTGCTCAGTCCACCTAGTCTACCTTCCCTGTGAACTCTGCACCTCGTAGCTCTGAAAAGCAGTCTCTGGAATCCCACATCTGACACCATGTCACTCATCCAGTCAGGATAAAACAGATGAGCATTTGTGGGTTCTGTTCAAGCAGCTTTATTATGTACAACCACATCAGGACTGAGGCTTAATAACTTTAACTTTCATAAACTTATAAACAAACTAGCTATCACACTCATACATGCTCACTCTTTGGCTGCACTCTCAAAATGGCACTGAAGCTAGCACATGCTTGCTATTTATATGCATGTGCTGTGCTTGAAATGCTTCTTAAATGTACAACATACACACACTATTCTACAAATACTTCCTCCTCTTTTATGTGGTCTGTCAGCCCTAAGACAATTGTAGCCTAGAGGAAGGAATTCAGTGTCTTTTATGAATGGTTTAAACCAAGTTTTGGTTGCTGCTTTTCCATCTCGTTTATTGATTGTTATCCAGACTCAGAATTCTGATATCTTGTTTCTTACACTTTACTGATTAAGGGTTGTAATTTTAAGTGTTTTGTATGAGTTGGAAGGGCTGGAAGTAAATGGTTCAGGTCCTGAGTTTGGGTGGATGTCCCCACACTGGCATAGCTTGGATTGCATATAAGGATAGGTGAGGGCTGGCCAAATTCTTTTAGGGCAGTTGTGGACTTGTGTGTTGTTTTGGGAAACTTTCCCTAGAGGAAATAACCTATATTTGGCATATAGTAGTGTGTTTGGAGTGAATAGGCTGTGAGATATGTCAGAGTAGCTAGACAAAGGTGAGGATTGGGAGTAAGTTATAAAATCATTCCTGAGTGGTGTGAAGACAATGTATAGTGATGTTAAGTGAGTTAGAATACAGAGACATAAGGCCAGGGGGAGGAGAAGGAGGAGAAATGGTGCAAGACATAGTGGATTGAGTAAGGAACTATGAGAGAGGAAGTAAGAAAGTAGTAGTAGTAGTCAGGAATATTTAGTGATGAACAGTTGTGTCTATTTAGGTGTGACAAGGCTGGGTGTGAGAAACTAGTAAGGGTGATAGTGATTGAGCAAGAGATAAGATGACTGGAGAGGTGGTTTTGATTGGTTGATGGTTTTGGATGGGAGGGGTTTTGCTAAGTATAAAGTTAATTGATTTAGGGGTGGTAGGGAATAGAGGTAGGGTAGAGTAGCAGAGTGAGCCTGAGCATAGCAGGCTGGCCCAGGTAAGGTGGATACTGGCTCAAAAAACAAACACAAAATCAGGTCATGTAAATTGTTGGAGAAAAACCACAAGGTGGGACAGTCAGGAGGAGTGGTGAAAAAGTAGGATGAGAGAGAAAGACAGAAAAAGTGATAGAATGTAATTACAGATGAGACTAAATGTGGTATGGACAAGCCAGCTGCCTAATGAGTGCCTTGTTTTTCAGCAAGTGCCAATATTTCAGAGAATAAGACTGTCTACCTACCCCCAGGATAGTGAGCTGCTGTCCCCATGAGTTACCTTCAGTAGCTGAGCTGATAAACATTCTTGGATCATGGATCATCTGTGTTGTAGTCTTGCCTCTTTCCTTCTAGACCATAGAGCTGACCAACCTTCTTCAGTTTCATGTCCCTGCTTCTTAGTAGATAGGAAATGGCAACTTTTTATTTTTTTCATTCCTTGACTGCAATTTAATTTTGATGTTGTGTTTTTTTGAGATAGATATGTTCTTATAGGTGATAGTTGCTTTATAACAAGCATTTATAGGTCAATAACCAAACATTGTTTGTGTTTTTGTTAATTTATTTTTATTGTATAATAGACAGCATAAAGACTTGCTACATTGTGTTTGCATTTTGTATAATGTTGCCTGGAGTTTCTTTCTATGTATTTCCTGCACCATAAGTCATTTGTTTTGAAAGTTACATAAATAATGGCTTTACTATGAATAATTATGTATTATTTAATTGACATATGATTTAGGTTAACGTAATACGCCAAAAACCTTTGGGGGTTGCAACTTAAAATAGCGACACTCCCATGGTCATAAAACATTCAAGAACTTTCTTTATAGGGAGGCAAGCCCTTGTAATCCCAAACTATCGACATATGTATATGCACATGTATGTGTGTGTGTGTGTGTGTGTGTGTGTGTGTGTGTGTGTGTGTGTGTGTGTGTGTGTGTGTGTGTGTGTGTGTGTGAGTGTAGCTATATATATTTATGGGTCTACTTTACATAATGGTGACACCACTTACCCGATTCTGAAAATGCCAAGACAACAGCATCGAAAATCCACTTAAACGAACACTTACAACACCAAAAAAAACTACAGGTAAGTAACCATTTGGCTGGACCACATGAAACCCACCCTTGTGGGGGGGGGGGCGCTCCGAGATCAGATTACAGTGGGGAAAGGGACAACGTTCACCATGGTGGTCAAGTGGTTACATATCTGTAGTTTTTTGTTGGCAATGTATGTGTTCGTTTAAGTGGATTTTCAGGGTTGTCATGCTGACAGTTTCAGAGTCAAGTAAGTGACATTTTGATTATGTAAAGTAGAACTATATTTACATATATATATATATATATATATATATATATAAATACACACACACACACACATTTATGTATATGTATTTATATATATATATATATATATATATATATATATACACACACACACATGTATATATGGGTCTACCTGTTATTATCAAACAATACACTAAACCAAACATATAAAAACCAAGACAACTTCGACGAACACTTACTTGCACAAACTCTCAGATCACTGGAATTGTACTCCAGGAAAGTAACAACTTGGCCACCTTGGTGAACTTTGCCTTTTTCCCCACTGTAGTGTGATCTTAGAGTTGGTATATTTAGTTAATGGGGGTGTGGGTGGTGACGACCCCACTTTGATGGGGTATGATTTGCTTTAGTTTTGTTATTGAGTCAGAGTGGCCAAATGTCGACTTTCCCGGAGTAAAAAGCAAAACAAAAGAAAATCTTGTTTTGAGTGGGGAGGCAGGCCTCCCTGCATCCCCTCATTTTGATGGCTATACTCCCAACCCCTAACTATATAGTAACTCCAAGAGTTTCATGATTCTCACTGTACTGTGATTTTACACAGAAAACTGACTGCACATTCAAGCATTTGATGTTCAATCATTTGTGCTGGTGGTTTTCCAGCTTTGACAAGTTGTCGGTAACCCATATATGTAAATCTGTGTGAGTGTGTATAGATGCGCTAAGTCACACAAAAAGTGACCAAAAGGCTCAAAATGAAAACCATGAGAGAATTTGGTCTTTTGTAGGTGTGCACCCCTGCAAAAACGCAAATAAACTGTTTTGTTTTTTGGGCATTTTTTTTCATGTTTTTGGAATATGGACTTTCAGGAAGTTTGTGTTTCTTAGCAGAAACTCCTAGGTTCATAGGTGTGTACTAGGCTAATGGCCCTGGGGCCTTTACAAGCCTAGCCCATAGAAGTACCCTGGCATTATGCCGCCCGTCGTTAGTTCCCAGTGCCACTATCAAGTAGAGCCACTGGAGTGATCGCCGGGGGTGAACTTTATATTACCCAGCCACTCATCAAGATTTTGTTTGAAGAGGGCTAGTGAGGTGCTCTGCTTAACATGTAAGGCTAGTCTATTCCAGAGCATGGGTAGTCTCTGGGTTATGAATATGTCACTCCAGCATGTTCTGTTGATTGTGGCAAGGAGATTGAGGTCTCTGGAGTGTGTGGTGTGGAGGGATTGGGATTTCTTTAAATGTAGGATTTCTAACAGAGCTGGGTTAGACATGGCCTTGTAAGTCAAGCAGAGATTGCCTCTTAGTAGATGATATGAGACAGAGAATAGCTGGAGTTTTTGAGTCTGCCATGTTGGACATGTGTTTAAGGTCTAGGATCCTCTTTGTGAGGGACTTTTGTGAGCTCTCCAACTGTTGCAGGTTTCTAGTGAGGTACATGCCCAATGGGACATTATACTCTATGATTGGTCTAATGAGGGAAGAGTAGAGAGAAATGATGACCTCTTTCTTCCTGGATGAAAAACCCTTGGTAATGAGATGTTCCACATAGAAGGACTTTCTGACCACAGTGGCAATGTGGTGGTCAAAGGAGAGGTTGCTGTCAACCTGTGGCCCCAGATCTCTTATAATGCTATTAGTGTTCAGTGAGCTACCATCGATGTGGTAATTAGTGGGAACTGTTTTTTTCCCAAAAGGGATGACTGCGCATTTTTTGCCATTAAGCTTAAGGCCATGGTTTCAACACCAGTCATTGGTCTCAGTGAAGTCTTTCTGTAGAATGTCTGCATCACTTAGGGAGCTAATAATGGCTCCCAGCTTGCAGTCTGTGAATATGGTCAGCCATAGTCCCTCCATGTTGGCCTGGACTTCTATGAAGTAGATGCCAAACAGGAGAGGTCCCAGGTCTGATCCCTGTGGGACTGCACTCATGACTGGTCAGCAATCTGACTTGGAGTCTTTGGTATCCCGAAAACCCATAAAGGGTTGGATCCATTACAATTTAGACCAATAGTTTCTGGCAAAGGAAGTATCACAGAACCTTTGGGTAAATTTATTGATTATGTGCTTAAGCAATTTGTTACTTCTTTAAAATATATATATATAAAGATTCTTGGGATTTCCTAAAAGGTATAGGACCCCAATTATACCACCCTGACCTTCTAATGGCAACTATTGATATAGTACAATTGTTTCCCAGCATACCCCACTCAACGGGTTTAGACTGGTTTAAGGAGGTGTTGGTAAATGAGGCTAAGCTCAATGCAAATGTCATTAATTTATTGGTCAAATTCATGGAAATTGTGTTAAAAAACAATTTTATCAGTGTTAATGGTGAGGTATATAAGCAGAAGATGGGTGTTGCGATGGGTGCTTCCTGTGTCTCCACCTATGCAAACATGGTATTGCACAAATGGGAGCAGACCTTTATATTTAAAATGGACTGGGCAAAGCACATCAAACACTATGTTAGATATTTGGACGATATATGTCTTTTATGGTGTGGGACAGAATTGGACTTTCAGAACTTTATTAGTTATATTAATTCCACCACCTCATTTTTAGTCTTTACCCACTCGGTCAGCAATTATAGTCTGGACTATCTGGATGTTACTTTAGTTAAAGACACTATTAACAACAGGTTTGCCTCAAGGGTATTCAGAAAGCCAACATACTCTAATTCATACCTGCATTTTGAGAGTAGTCACCCTATTTATCAAAAGAAAGGAATTGTTAAAGGGCAGCTTATACATGCATCCAAAATGTCTAGTACTTCAGAATATTTTCTGGAAGAGGTTAACTTTTTGAAGGAGAGGTTCTATGAAAGAGGTTATCCTACTCCGTTAGTTAACAATCTGGCCTTGGAAATTTGCACGTACAGGGAGGAAAAATATCCACCTTTATTAGGGTCTACTATCATGCAAGTGGGCAGTTTGGATAATAATCCTCAAAAGATTTGAACAGAACATTTATACACATACATTCTCTATTAATTCCAACTTAATAGAAGAAGTAATATTAAGATATTGGCCAGTTCTTACGCTACATGAAGAGTTATTAGAGATGGTCCCAAAGCACCCCAAATTTGTCAGGCGCAGAGACACTAACTTGAAAGAGTTATTTGAAAAAAAGCAAATAGTGGACACTGGTTACACTGGGCGTAAGAACGGAACATACAAGTCCAGTCTTGGGACTTCAATGGTCACACTTTACACATTCCATCAAGAAAATATACATGTCAGGCAAATGGTTATTTTAATTGCAACACGAAATATGTTGTTTATTTAGGTCTTTGCTTAAAATGTCAAAGCTTCTACATAGGTAAAACAGAAAGGACATTAAGGAGAAGAATTTATGAGCATTTCTATGATATCTCCAAGAAAAAGGAATCTAATGCCTTTTATAGGCACTCTCTGTCCTGTTCCAATATGGAGCTCAGATTTATTGTCTTAGAACACATAACACCTGATGGCAGAGGGGGTGATTGGGAGACCAAATTAGAGTACAAGGAGCTTATATGGCAGTTAAGGTTGGATGCTGCAAAATGGCCAGGATTAAATGACAGTATGAATTTGAGTAGTGCTTTGAAATTAAGAAGGGCCAAATTATAAAGTTAATGTCGACAAAATCAAAAATCAATATTTTTGTCAGGAAACGTTATATGTTATTACATTATTTCATTTTATTTTATTTTTTACTTTTAATTTTTATGCAACACTAGTAATGTAACTATTTAATAATTTATTTAGTCATTTACACAACAATGTTTATAATGTAAGCTTTTTAAATAAGTTACACTTATAAGATTTTTTGTTTTAGTTTTATACATAGTTGTTTAACATGTAGCTCTTTATACGAGCCATTAACCAATTCATTTTTAATTAATGGATCACATGATCATCCTTTATTTGTTTAAATAAAATCAGTTGTTCCATGGATTTTATCTTGATAAAGCTCAGTATTGCACTGAGTGAAAGCGCTTGATAGATTTGCTCTGTGACTCAATAAATTTGATCATTGGACATTACTCTTTGGGCTCCTTTTTCCTGCTGTGGATCATATTTCTGCATTTTTTGGTTTTCGTCATCAGTTTTCATTTCTTGGTTCTGACTTGGAGTCCACTACTTTCACACTGTGGGTTCTATCTGTGAGTCAGTTTGCAACTCACCTAATGATATAGGGGTTGATGCCTAGTTTGCTGAGTTAATCAATAATTCCTGAGTGAGGAATGGTATCAAAGGCCTTGGCCATATCGAGGTAGGCTATATGAACTGTGTTACCTTCATCCACTGCTCTGGTGACTGACTCAAAGAAGTCAACCAGGTTGAGCAGGCATGACCTACCTTTCACAAAACCAAATTGCGTGAGATCTAGAGTTTAGAGATTCCCTATATTCTTGTTAATTAGGTCAGTGATGATGCGCGCCATAACTTTACATATAAGACTCAACAGGCTAATGGGGCGATAATTTCCAGGGTCTGTAGTCACTCCTCCTATATGGAGAGGGATGACTGTAGCAGTGTGCCATTCGGTAGGGACAAAGCCCGAGGTGAGGCTGTGAGTGAACAGAGCACACAGATGTGGTGCCAGTTCACTTTGTAATTCATGTAGAACACAGCCAGGGATATTGTCAGGTCCCATGGAAGCTGTATTCTTGGCCTTAGACAATGCAGCTTTAACCTGTGCTGCAGTAATTTTGGGTGCCTGGCATTCTTCCCGTATTGAGATTGGTCTTTTAGGGGTTGAGAAAGGGTTAAAGTTGGCACTGAATCTGTTGGCCAGTATGTTGGCAATATCTGTTGGCTCAGTATAGGAGATACCATTGTGTAGTAACTCAGAGCAAATCTGGGTATTGCCATGGAGATCCTTGATGCAACTATAGTAGGCTTTGTGGTTGTTTTTAGTGTTTGCCGCAATTCTGCCTTCATGGCTGGCTTTGGAGGTTTTGATGAGGGATCTTAACTTTTTGTTGAAGCTAATAAGGGAATTTTTCCAGTCTTGGGACTTCACCTTTTTCTGCAACAGTTTCTTCCTTCTGTTTTAGAGTTTATTAATGGCAGGTGACCACCAGACTGGCTTCCTTTTTTTGGAGGAGAGCATCTTGGTTCTGTTGGGTATGGCTAGTTCCATGCATTTATGTACGTGTTCATACAGTACATTGGTGTATGATTCTGCAGTCATGCATCTATTTTCCATTGGCATGGGTGCCGCAAAGTTATCCACCTCTGTTTTTAGGAGTCCAAAGTCAACTTTGTAGAAGCTTTTCATGGTAGATACCTTTGCGGGGAGTGTGAGTGAGATGTAGATTTCCATGGTGATTAGATCGTGGTCGGATCTAACCAGGGAGGAATTGACTACTTGTGTAGAACAGTTGCCCATGTTAGTAATAATCATGTCAAGGATGTTGCTTCCTCTAGTGAGTGTAAGAATGAGCTGGTCCAGGACACTGGAACTGATGAATTCCAGGAAGCACTGGGCCAGTGCATTGGTGCATGAGTAGTTTTCCCAGCTGATAGAGGGGTAGTTGAAGTCACCTAGTATGAGAGTGTTGGGTTGGATCTTAATAGTTTCCAGGATTCTTACGAATGTGGAGTGAGTCTTGGGACATGGTTGGGGACCAATAGCAGACTACAATCCAAATCACCATCTTACCCAATGTTAGTTGTACCTGGAGTATCTAAGATGCATTATGCTGGGCTACTAGTCTGGAGGTGTGCATATCCTTTATGAATATGGAGACATCACAACCTGTGGAGTTTTGGTCTATGTTCTGGGGCCAAAAGGTGTGGAATGAGTTATAGCCTGGTAGCACAGTGGTGCTTTCTGCTGCTTTAAACCAGGCCTCTGTTACTGCCACAAATGTCAATGTTCTCCATTTTGATGAGTGCTTCAAGCAAGTGCATCTTGAGATTTAGACTTCTAGCACTGAGCAGCATAACCCTCAGATTGCATTTATTTATAGTTGTTATGGTGGTAATTTTGTCTTTGGAACACCACCTAAAAAGGCACTATAGGGATGGCAAGAGCCTTAGCCAGTACCCGGAAACCCAGGGGTGACAGATGCAGGCCATCTCTGCCAAATCATCAAGGTTTGTCAGCTATGTCATTCCAAGCAGACAGATACTGGATCCCCTTAGAATGACACCAGAAACTTAGCCACTCGTTGAAGTTAATCATTTTTTGTTTGCACTGTGGTATCATTCTGGGTGATGGTAGGATGCTGCTCAGGGCTAGGGTCATACCTGCCTGGCCACATAATCTGAGAACTCCAAAATGTCTCTTTTCATGTAGTCCAGGGAGGTGCATCTCAGGTCATTCACACCCACATGGGCAATGACAGAGTCATACTTGTACTTGTGGAGTGACCTGAGTGTGTGCGTTATGTGTCGGATTCTGGCACCTGATAGACAGCTGACTGTTACCTTCTCCTTATTCAACCTAGAGAGTGGGACATCAGTGTGCCTCACTATTGAGTCACCTATGATTATTGTATTGGGCAAGCTGTTTTGCCTTAGGGGCGTAGGTTGAGGGACACACTGTGTAGGTGAGCTATGTGTCTCGTGGTTTGTGCTCTGTTGTGGTGGTCGAGTGCATTTCTACCTTGGAGGTCTCTGCTGTTTGGGTAGATTTCTGTTGAAAGCCTCTGCGAAGGTGGGTGTGTGGTTTGTGTTGTTATGTGAGGGCTGTGATGGTGGGTGTTCTGGAGGGCTGTGTGTGCCATGTGTTGTGGTGCAAGTGTTGACCTTTCCCTGTTGACCAGATATTCCGGTCTTGGCTGGAGAGTGCATGGCTTCAACTTTAGAGATATAGGCACATCTCTCACAAGTCTGAGTGTTGGGAAGTAAGAGGAGAGGGGTGTCTGTGTACATGACGCAGTTGCTACACTGCCTCAGAATGCCTAAGTTCACCAGGTTAATAGGAGAAAACACAGGAAACTGATCTTTAGACATGCCAAGAGGGATGGTCATCATTAGTAAGTACTAGAGCTGCTTCCTTATAGGACATCTAGTGCTGATATCACTTGTGTGCTACAATAATTGCTACAAAATGCCTGATGAAGTGCTGGTGAATAAGCTAATTAAAGTGCAAGAGAGAAGAGAAATTTGAAAGGGATAATTCTCGGCTGTGGTGCTTTCTGTGTGGAGTCTGCATGTCCTCCCTGTGGTCGCGTGGGTTTCCTCTGGGTGCTCTGGTTTCCTCTCACATCCCAAAGACATGCAGTAGGTGGATTGGACACTCTAAATTGGCCCTAGGTGTGAGTGCGTGCGTGTGTATGTATATGTAAAACTGAAAGAAGAATAAAAAACTGCCCAAACGGCCAATAAAACTACAATTTCAGAGCCAGAAATCACTCCACTTGTGGTAGATAGGCTACCTAGTGCTTGCACTCCCACTGATAAGCTGGAAGGCTTCCCTCTAACACAGAAGGGTCTGGGGAACTCAGAAACTTACAAAACAGTCCTGGATACTGCAAATCTGTATCCAGACTACTCTAGCAATAGGAAAGGTGGAAAACAAGCCCAGAACTTTTTTTTTTTTTTTTTTTTTTAGAAAAACAGTTAACTTAAAAGACTAGCACTTGCAGTATGAAAAAAATATAGTTAAACAGCAACAAAATGCAGTTAAATGCAGTTAAACAGTAATGAAATGCAGTAGATAGCAATGAAATACAGTTAATCAGTAGATTGCTTTGAAACAATAGCTCACAAATCACAACAGTAACAGACAGCACTAATAATGCAGGGATTCAGTAGAATGCTGTCATCAATTTAGTGAGGCTACCGGCAAGCAGTAATAAATATGCAAACAGCAAAATGAAGTAAAAGGAAGAACAGTTGTTTTTTTTTTTTTTTTTTTTTTTTTTTAGATAGTAGAAAGTGAAGAGACAGAAAAAAATTAGATAATTCAAAGTTCAGAAGCTAAAGGGGTGGGCCTTTACTAAGTTCTCACTACAAACAGTAGAATTAGCTGATGTAATGACACTGGGGAAAGTGTCCAGTATTGACTTTATACCAGAGATGGGCAGCTCAAAGCTACCAAGACATAAAACCACAACGACGACTGGGAGGGTGGGTGGGAAAGAACAGTTGTACAGATTACAGAGATATGTATTAAAACACAAGTGCAGAAGACAATTGAAAATAAACACTTATCTTTTTCAAATATCACGGCAGGGCAGTAGGCCAGTCTCTCTGCAGCTTACAACAGCTTGAAAAAACAATTATATCTGATTTAAAACACTGGCTATTAAACACATATCTATATTCTTATCCTGTAGAACCATGTCATCTGTTGATATGAGATTTTATAGTTTCTGGTTGTATTTCTCTTTTTTTTTTTTTTTTTTTTTTTTATTTACAGCACTAGTTTTACTGGCCTGTGATTGCTGCTTTTTACTATTTGCCTAGTGTAGTCATTTAACTTCTGAACAATATTTGCTATTTTATGGTAGTTAGTTTTTTGGGTGGGGGCAATACGTTTATCTGCTGATATTTTTATTTTATTTCAGTTTGTAGTATTAAGTCAGTCCACTATGATGATGATTGAATGCAATACATCTGTGGATTCTGTAGTATAGCCTTAGGTGTTCTTCAAGTATTTCAGAAAATAAATAATTATTTTTAAATAAAATTGCTTCACTCAGTGGGACTAAACACATCATGATTTCAGAATCAAATTACAGCTCACGAGTACAAAATGAAAAATGCCTTTGCTCTTTTATTGTATTTTACTTGCATTCATACATGCCATTTGTTTAGCTGTTTAGAATGACATATTTAGAATTGCTAAGTATTTTTATGGTACAACAGTCAAAGATTGACTTGTCTCTGTATAATGAAGGTCACAGCTACCCTTATTTAAGGGGAAAATGTTTTCCAAAACTTGAAGGATAAAAACAGCACATCTATTATTATATTGTTACATGCAAAGTGTTTTTACTCATAACTGTCAAGAAAGCACTGAAAACAAATAGTGCATGTTTTATGTAATTTATTTTCTGAGTAAACAAACAAAACTACTTGTTCCATAACGCTACAAAAATAATAATAATACTAATAACTTGTATTGTCAGATGGTAGTTGAAATGCAATACTTTCTGTACCATTCTCCAGTTGTAACATGATTAGTTGGCTATAGAAAGTTACTACCATTTAGGTGACCAGATTTAGTATCAGCTAAGTTGATTCATTGACGATGCTTAAGAAATTCATGGTGGGATATACATTTTTGCATGAGTGCTGGACATCATACACTGTATGTCAAGTTCAAATAATTTATTCCTTTAACCTTTGTTAGTTTATAATCACTGAACTGATCATAGTGTATCTTTGAAGCACAAGAGGCTGTGAAGAAAACGTATATACTGTGCAGAAATTGTGAAAACTATAATAAGGTTTGGAATGTAGCCATTTCTTAAGCAGTGCATAATATACGTGTCAATAGGAAGCACATAAAAATGAATGAGAATTGTCAACTTGGGATAGAGGTAAGTGGTGATAAACCTAGCAGCTAAAATGATGGATGCTAAACAAGGGTGAACAGGAAATAAGTGAATGAGGTACAACATGTCAAATATAATTTCATGTGATGGGAAAGTATCCCAATAGAAGAGACGGGTGAAATGAAGAAATCCAAAGATCCAAAAATTAAATAGAAAGTAACAACTTACAGCAGAATGGCACAAAGAATATTGTGCTTCAGGGATAGTTCAGAAAATGAAACAAGAAGATCAAATAGGATTGCTATAAAGAAGGGGAGATTATGACATAAGTCCAACAGAAAGATATAGATAGTATCTGTGGAACAGTAGCTTATGAAGGAAACTGCTTTAATGAAGGGTCGACAGTATGTCAGATAATGTCCTGCAGTACATGAAAATGTAAAGACACACATATGAACTGAGTTTATATTAGGGGAGAGAGGGAAAGAGAGACAGATGGAGACAGAGAAAGAAATGGTAAAGGAATCGAAGAAGAAGGAGCTAAATGAAAAACAGACCCTCACAATCAATTAGGTTTAGGTTTTGCCTACCAGAATGACTGTAGTGTTTTTTTTCAGGATCTGTAAAAGTATTGAATGTGCCGCTGAAAAAAGTATTTAATTTCAGGTCTGGCATGATCAGGGTTTCCCCTGAATAAACTGGTCAGTGTGTTACAGATATCAGTTATTAATTTAAAAGAACTGCACAGTACTGTATACTTTAGAGTTACACTGTTCAAGCTTTGTTAACTTATGGATTTCTCAGATGTAGTCTGTAAAATAAAATCGAAAATACATTTTTTTCCTAACAGAATAGTTACTTTCTGCTCATTTCAAGAGTGTGACATCTTGCACATCATGACCCAGTTTGAAACAGAATGCCGTTCATATATGTCAGGTTAGATAATCCAAAGCACATTGACTTCGCTTTTGCCTGTATGCCATGGATAATCCATTTTAGTGATTTTCCTTCAGAAAAATTTTCACTAAAAAGCACAAATGTAACTGTTGCACAGAGAAAATGTTTGAAAATGTCTGAAGAAACAATATCAAATTAAAAATAAGAGGCTTTTTGGCTGGTCTGATCCTCACTGGCCCTGCCTGTCTACATAGAATATGCATGCCACATCTTCTTTCAGCTGGTCCTTTTTTTAGAAAACTATATCTTCTCCTGCCCTTGTGACTCTAAACTGACATTAGCCTTAACTCCTGTTCTCTAACTGGATCCTTCAGTACCCAAATCACTAACCACACTAGGGTCACTGGAGCTGTACTCAGTGGTTATCACTTTGTGTGCAACAGTTAAGAGACATATGCAGGGCAGGTGTACTTTGGCCATATTCTGCTGTTCACTGGAAATGATGGTTCTTATTCTAACATTTCTTCTGAAGTAAAGAGGTATAAGGGTCTAGGAGGCATGTGTATATCAATGCACACAGGCACACATACACACACACACACACACACACACACACACACACACACACACATATAGAAATACACGGATGTGTGTCTATATATGTGTGTATGTGTGTGTGTGTGTGTGTGTGTGTGTGTGTGTGTGTGTGTGTGTGTGTGTATATATATATATATATGTGTATATATATATATATATATATATATATATATATGTATATATATATATATATATATATATATATATATATATATATATATATATATATACATATATATGGATCTAGGACGTTTGCTTGAGTGAGCAAATGTCCGAATCCATAATACCCGAACACACTTTAACGAAAGCGCTTCCAGCTAAGTTAGATCTAGTGAAGCTATTGTGTTTGTAAAAACTATAAACGTATTGCTTATTTCATATAGTGATAGCTGTTTACTCAGTTGGGCCAGGTGTTTGGATATTCTGTGTGAAAGGCTATCTGTACATCTTGAAGTTTAAATAATGCAATATTCATCCTGACTCCTCATGAAGTCTGTTTTGTTTGTGAGCTCCTCATTCAGTACATTCAGCTAATTTGGTTCTAGAAACAGATAATTTAACTCGGTAAGGAATGAAAATTAATGAACCCAGTGTATTGTAAATAAGTTTAACAAATGCACAAACACACACACACAGAGTATACAGCTAACTAGAATGCTATCAAACACATGTGCACACACAAACACTCATGCCAATAATGACCAAAATGTCATATACTACACTTTGCTTCATATATGGTAGTTATACAATAGATACAGTTTCATAAAAATAATGTAAAAATGGCCACTCACTCACTTACTCACTCTAGCCTCGCATAGTAATGTAAGCTGTGTTGTATCATGTAATTCAGAGCTACATAGATTTTAATAGCATTTGACCCAGCTACATTTATTTTTATACGGTTTTCTTAGACTGTACTATGTAGAGACAAAAATAACTATGTTCTTCAGATGGCAGGTCCTTGTCTATATGTTTCTTCTCTAGATGTTCCTTTGTCATTCAAGGGGGGCATGATGATTGCCTTCCTGCACACTGGTTCATGTAATTTCTTATGACCTAGTTCTTGAATTCCAGGACTGACATTAGGAAAGGTCCTTGTTTTCTTGAACATGTATAATACTATGTATTTGGGAATACAGAAGACCAGCTTAACATGCGGGGATGTATTACAATTGCGCTGCCTTCTCCAGTTAGTTTTAAGGCATTTATGGTCAAATCCACCAAAAGTCTATGGCCTTCTCCACACCCAGCTGCTAGTCAAACCCTGGACACTGGTGCCACTTGTAAGACACTTTCTGCACCACAGGGCAAGCCTTAGCAGTTGACTGGTCTGATGAGAATGTTTCTCCTTAGTTTCTATTCCCGGCTTTCCCAGTTATATAATTTCCATTTATATTAGGCCCCCAGATACCATACACCCTACAATTCCATGCCTGTCCCTTTTGTTGTAATGATTTTGTGGCACTTGCTATGGTTCTCTGTGCTTAAAGTGATCATATTGCATATTGTTCTAGTACAGGACAGACTGTGATTTGTCAATTAGTAGTACTTAAAGTAGCCAGTAGTTCTGATTATCAGAAATTGTTCATGGCCTAGGTGTTTTACAAAATGTTAATGAAATGCAGGATGTTTGATATCTGCCTACTTATCATGTACATTCGTATATGACCTATTTTGCAGAAGCACTTCCTGTTTCCATTCCATGTGCAGAGGCAGATGGAGAGAGAAGGAGAAGATGAAGTGGTGAAAGAAATGGAGGAAAAAGCAAATATTGAGACTAGGGAATGTGCAGGATTCTGAGGAGATGATTTAAAGAAATCTGTTTGACAGAGATGTGTCAGCAAATGACAGATGTATAACTACAACCCTCCAGTTGTGCGATAATTTACATAAATAAATGATGATTCTCAGTGAGACAGAAAAGGAAGGAGATGTTTCCTGTGAGGACATTTCATAGAAAACACAAAAGGAGGATGCAGGGACAATTCTGAAGAATAGCGCTGAGATGAAAAAGTAAACATAAGCAGAGGAAATAAATGAAGGCAAAAGAGGAGTAGCAGAAAAAGCAGAAGAAGAGGAAAAATGGTAGTACATTATAAGGATTCAAAGTAAAGAAGACGCATGGACAATCTCTGAAGTGTGGGGCCATTTAATAGCTCCTTTGGTTGTAGAAGCACACTAAGTAAAACCATTTATTCTCATTAATAAAGAGATATTTTGTGACATTATATGTGAGACTGCTTTTTCAATTGAAAATTTTCCTGCAGAATATAAAAAAATACTATAACTCATGGATCTTTATGTTTTAAAAGCATTTTACAGGGAAAGAAAAAGAAAATTCCTGCACAATTTCAAACAGGGGTAGAGAGAGAGACTTTGAAAGGACATTTGAAAACTTTATATAAATAAGTACTGGATATTGCAAAAGTGTATGACAAAAAAGGTTTACAGATTATTGACTGGGATTGTAGTATTGTGTTAAAAATAAAAAGATAAAATACTGTACATATACCAAACAGAATACACTTGGAGGGGAATAGGGACGTCATAAAATACTGGGGACAACCTAAAACATAGTATTTTCCTGGAAAAGAAGGAGACTTGATAATTAACTGTGAAAAAAGAAAATACTATATTTCTAGGAAATGGGACATGATGGAAAAATGTAAATTGTAATGATAAAAATATGACATAATTTGTCATTTTTGAATGGATTGTACAAATGAAAGTAAGAGTAAAGAAAAGGAAGAAAATGAAAAAAGAGAAGAAATAGTAGAAATAAAAAAATTTAGATGAGAAAAATAATAAAGAAGAAGTAGAAGAAGGTTCTGATATAAATGATTAAGGAGACATAAGACTTAAATTGGGAGGTAGTAAAAGAAAAAAAATAATTCTATTGGCATAAGAGTAAAAGATAAAAAAAGAAAATTTAAATTGATAAGTACAGAGGAAAATAAGAAAGGAAATTGAAGAAAAAGAGGGTATACATGAAATGATTGGGGTTGGTATAATGGTTAAAGTGCTTGACTCCAAGACACAAAGTGCAGTGTTTGATTATTTCCTTTTGGACAGAAATTGGCTAGGCTTAGAATGGTCTATTAAGAAAGCTAGACTAGTAATTAGCTATGAACTTATGAAACCAAGAATCTAAGGAAAGGGAAAATGAAAATGTTATAGTGCTTTCGGTATGTGTGAATAGTATTAAGACTATAGTAAGAAGAATAGGGATTTTGGAGTGGTATAATACATGTGATATAGATGTAATTATGTTAGAAGACAGCATTTTTAACAAATGAAGAAATATTACAGACAGATCAAATATGGGGACAAAAGATCAGAAATTTGGGAAATGAGAGATGTTCTGGAATAGCCATGTTCTGTAGAAATACAGTAAAGATATTAAATGTAACCTTATCAAAAATGGGGAGATTAACCACTGTATACTTAAAATAGAAATAAGTATATATAATAATAACATTATATGCTTATATTAATTGTAAACACAGTTTATGTCATCAGATTTTAGACTATGTAGAGATAAATACAAATATTGTAATGTAAATTGCAAACAAAGGGAAATCTTATGCCATCATATGTTAGGCTATGTAGTGATAACTATGAATATTTTAATAGCAGAGACTTTAATTGTGATTTAAGAAGCAAGTGTAACAGCTTGGGAAATGATACAAGAAAAGTGTTAGAAGTTATAAGATATGGTAAGTTAAAACTTTGGGACCAAATTTCATCGACTTACAAAAAGGATATGTATAGAACTGAAAAATATTATTTTATAGTATCAGAAGGCTTAGTTATAAGAAAAGGAGATAGCTGAAACAAGATGGCTAGAGATAAAGAAAAACAAGGAGCATATAAAAATAGACAAAGTAATAAAAAGTATAAATGATAAAGTATGGAATAAAGAAGGAAACAGTTTAGTAATGCAGTTATGGAAAGATCATATTACTCTGAGAACATTTTGTAAAAATTGTACAGAATGGTGGATGATATTTAAGAAAAAATATATTTTTTACAGTGGCAATATTATGTGAGGAAAAGTAGAAAACTAAATATATAAAAAAACATATATTCATGGATTGGAAGATTTAGAACATTATGACAGAAAATACTTTGACAAAAAAAATAATTGTGTGAAAGAAATCAAGATAAGTAAAATAATTGTTATATAAGCAAAGATATTTTTTTAAAAAAAAAGAGATAAAGTATTGATTTAGTTAAGAAGATTAGTAAAGGAAGATGGTAGTGTAATGAGAGAAACAAAAGATGTAAATGAAGAAATAGAAATAACTCAGAAATATTATGAATGGTATAGTACAATGTGCACAAGAATTTTTTAGAGAAAAAAATAAGGAGGTAGTAAAAATCATGGAAAGTAAAAAAGCTAAAAGAAAAATAAAGAGTTGGAAAAGAAGATCTCTTTAACTGAGCTAGATAAAGTATTAAGGCAACTAAATATGGATTCAGAGACAGATCCAAATGGAATAAAGTATAAAATGCATAAAAATTTAAGGGATTAGAAAAAAATATGTTTTAAAGATTTTGAATGAATGGATAAATGAAGGCTTCCTATATAAAGCATTATGTAGTGGAATATTTAAATTCATATGGAAGAAGGAAGATAGAAGACAATTAAAAAAGCTGGACCAATAGTACTCAATAATAATGCTTATAAGATCTGTATGAAAATAGTACAAAAGAGATTTGAAACTAAAATGGAAAATATTATGGAAGATTGTCTATATGATATAAAGGAGAAGGATCATCAAAAATTATTTATGATAGATAAATTGTGAATGATACGAAGAGAAAAGAAGAACCAACAATCATTATAGGATATGTTAATAAGGTATTTCATAGTTTCATAGTTTCATAGTATATTAATAAGGTATTTCATAGTTTCATAGTTTCATAGTATAGTACTAGGCTATCTGCCCTGGGGCATTTGTAAGCCTAGCCATAGTGATGTGGCTTTTGCCACCCCATGAAATGGTACAAAAATGTACAGAATAAATCTAGAATATTGTGCCTCTGTCTAGTAGTGACACAATGAAAGTCCCCTTATATAATAGAATTAGTTTACTGTGCCCCTGTCTAGCAGTGACACAGATGTGACCCCTGGGGTAAACTTACGATCTCCCATCCACTCATCAAGATTTCTCTTGAAGAGAGTCAGTGAGGGGCTCTGCCTAATACGAACTGGGATCCTGTTCCAAAGCATGGGAAGCCTCTGGGTTATGAATCTATCCCTCCAGCATGTCCTATTCATACTTGTGCTGAGGTTTAAGTCTTTAGCTCTCGTGGTCCTGATGGATTTGGATTTTTGAGGTGGAGCATGTCCATCAGATCCTGATTGGACATGGCCTTGTACGTCAGGCAGAGATCACCTCTGAGCAGGTGGTATGCTACTGAATAGAGCTGAAGTTTCTTTAGTCTGGCAGAATAAGACATATGTTGGAGACCCTTGATCCTTTTGGTGAGGTACTTTTGTGGTCTCTCCAGCTGTTGCAAATGCCAGGTGAGGTACATACCAAATGGGGCATTGTACTCAATCATGGGTCTGATGAGGGAGGAATATAGGGGTACAATGACATCCTTGGATCTGGATGTGAATCCCTTCATGATGAGGTGTGCAAGGTAGAATGTTTTTCTAACCACTTTGGCAGCGTGGGTGTCAAATGAGAGGTCGCTGTCTACTTGGGTCCCTAGGTCTCTGATTACTTTTTCCGTACTCAGTGGGTTGCTGTCTATGTGATAATTTGTGGGTACTTTGTTTTTCCAAAGGGATGACTATACATTTTGGCATTTAGTTTAAGGCCGTGACTACGGCACCAGTTGTCCGTTTCAGTGAGGCCTTTTGTAGGATGTGTGTGTCTGCTGGTGTATCGACTATGGCGCCTAGTTTGCAGTCATCTGCGAACTTTGTCAGCCACAGCCCTCCCATGTTTGCTTTAACATCTGAGAAATAAATGCCGAACAAGAGGGGTCCCAGGACAGATCCCTGTGGGACACCACTTGTGACTGGCTTTGAGTCTGACATTGCTCCAGCGATTTTAACTTTATGGGTTCTGTCCTTTAGCCAGTTTGCAACCCATCTAGTGACATAAGGGTTTACGTTTAAGCTGTTTAGCTTATCTATGATGCCTGAGTGGGGTATTGTGTGAAGGCCTTAGCCAAGTCCAGGTATGCTGTATGGACTGCTTTGCCCTCATCAATGGCTCTAGTGACTGTTTCGAAAAAGTCAACCAGGTTTAAAAGGCAGGATCTGCCCTTTACAAAGCCAAACTGGGTGGGGTCAAGTGTCTGTAGGTCCCCTATGTCTCTGTTTATGAGTTCCATAATGATTCTTTCCATAGCTTTGCAGACCAGGCTAGTTAAGCTTATGGGGCGGTAGTTTCCAGGGTCTGTAGAGGCACCCCTCTTGTGGAGTGGGACCACTGTTGCTGTACGCCAGTGTTCAGGTACATATCCCAAAGTAAGGCTAAGGTTAAATAACATTTTTATGTGTGGGTTTAGCTCCTCTTGGAGTTCACGTAACACGCACCCTGGGATACCGTCAGGTCCCATTGATGCTGTGTTTTTTGCTTTGTTTAGGGCGGTTCTCACTTGGACATCTGAGATGACAGGGAGATTACATTCAGCTGGGATAAGTATTTCTTCTTTTGGGGGTGAGGGAGGGGAGAAATCTGCACTGAACTTGTCAGCCAGAATGTTAGCAATATCTGTGGGTTCAGTGTATTTTTTGTTGTTGTGAACCAACTCTGAGCATATCTGAGGGTTTCCCAGGTTTCTAACATAGCTGAAGAAGGCTTTGTGGTTATCTTTAGTGTCCTTAGCGATTTTTCTCTCAAAGTTTGCCTTGGATGTTTTTATGAGAGAACATAGTTTTCTGCTAATGTTGATCAGAGATATCTTCCCTTCATGGGATTTCACTCTGACGTGCAGTAGCTTCCTTCTTTTGTTATACAATTTGTTTATGGCTGAGGTCCACCAGACAGGACGCTTACATTTGGTGGAGAGGGACTTGGATTTGTTTGGGATTGCATGATCCATGCATTCTTGGAGATGTCCATAGAAAGCATTTGTGAAGGATTCGGCATTGTGGGATGTGGTATCCACTGGCACAGTGGGCTTAAAGGATACCATCTCAGTCTTAAGAAGAGTGAAGTCTGCTTTTGAGAAGTTTTTCACTGTGGTCTTTTGTGCTGGGGGTGGAGGTGGGATATGTATATCCAGGGTGATTAGTTTGTGGTCAGATCTCACTAGTGAGGGGTAAACTTCCGGTGTGGAGCATTTTGTCCCCATGTTTGTGATGATCAGGTCTAGTATATTATCTCCTCTAGTGGGAGAGGTGACTAGTTGTTCCAGTGCATTTGAATTTATGAATTCCAGGAACCTTTGGTCTAGGGTATTAGGGCTAGAATAATGTACCCAATCTATGTTTGGGTAGTTGAAGTCTCCCAGTATGATGGTATTTTGTGATACATTCATATCCTCCAGTGTCTTCAGGAAGGCTGAGTGGGGTTCTTGAGATTGGGAGGATGGTCTGTAACATGCTACCAGTTGTATAGCAGTTTTGCCTATGGTTAGTTGCACCTGTATGGTCTCTGATGCTTCATGTGTTGCTACTAACCTGGAGGTGTGGGTGTCCTTTATGAATATGGACACTCCCCCTCCCTTTGTGGTTCGGCCCGGGTTTTGGGGCCGAAAAGCATGATACGAGGTATAGCCTGGTAGCACTGGGGTGCTCTCAGGAGCCTTGAACCAGGTTTCAGTTACTGCACAGACGTCGATGCTCTCCATGCTGAGGAGTGCATCAAGTGCCTGCATCTTGAGATTTAGACTTCTGGCGTTGAGCAGCATTACCCTTAGTTTTTTTCCATTTCTGTTTTCTAAGGAGGTGGGTTTGTCTTTTGAGCCTTGCCTAAAAAAGGCACTATGGGGGTGGCAAGAGCCTTAGCCAATATCCGGAAGCCCAGTGGTGACAGGTGTAAGCCATCCCTTGCGAAGCAGCTTGGCTTGTCCAACATATCATCCCAGGCAGACAGACATTGGATCCCCTTAGAATGACACCAGTACTTGAGCCAATTGTTAAAGCTGATCATCTTGTCTTTGTATTGTGGTATCATTCTTGGTGACGGCAAGATGCTGCTCAGGGTCAGGGTCATACCAGCTTGGGCTACATAATCGGAGAGCTCCTCTATGTCTCTTTTCATGTAGTCCAGGGAGGTACGTCTCATGTCATTCACACCAGCATCGACAATGACGGAGTCATATTTGTACTTGCTTTGGAGTGACCTGAGTGCGTGTGTTATGTGGCGGATCCTAGCTCCTGATAGACAGCTCACAGTCACCTTCTCCTTGTTCAGCCTGGTCAGTGGGACACCAGTGTGTCTGACTATGGAGTCACCTATTACTAGTGTATCAGGCAAGGTGTTTGGCCTTAAGGGCTGCGATTGGTCGACACACTGATTTATTGAAGTATGTGTTGCATGTGTTTTGTTTTGAGGTGGTGGATTTTTGGATGTCTGCTTTGGGAGCCTCTGTTGTTTTGGTAAGTTTTTATTAGAGCCTCGAGTATGTCTTTGTGTTTTTATGTGTTTGGTTTGCAGTTGTGGTAGGTCTATGTGGGACTGGGATTGTTGTGTGTGTGGTTGCCATCTCCTCCTGTCTGGTCATGCCAGCCCTGAGTTGAGAGAGTTCAGCCTCCAGTTTGGCTATATAGTTGCATCTCTCACATGTATTTGTGTTTGTTGGGAGGAGGAGAGGGTTGTTTGTGTACATGAGACCATTGTAGCATTGTCTCAAGATACCCAGATTGACCAGCTGAACTGGAGACGACACCAGTAATCTACCACTCGACATGCTAGAACAGTATAAGGGAGTGGTATACCTTTAAGGGAAGTGGATATTCACAGGGGTGATAAGTAGATGTAGTGCTTTACTTAGTACGAGAGTGCTTACTTAGTAGAGAAGTATTGAGAACAAGTGCTAGGCTTATAATACAGTGAGTAGTCTGGTTATACTAAGAGTAGAGCTTCCTTAAGGGAAAATTTGAAGAGCACACTTGGCGGAGCCAGAAAAAGTTTAACCTTGTTTGATACAATTAGACATAAAATATGGGTAATAATGAAATAATATAATATATAAGCGAGATAGTTAGGAAACTATGTATGTCAGCGTACAGTAACAATAAAGTTAAAATACTTGTTAATGGCTGGTTTAGCTAAGATGTACTTTTGAAGAGTGGTGTAAGACAGAGATGTCCACTGAGATGTATACTGTTTGCACTAGTTATGAATGTGACAGTATGTGAAATAACTCACAAAATGAAGGAGGTAGGGTATATAACACCTGAAGGGATTAGAATTCCAGTTTTGTTAAGATTTGCAGATGACATTATAATATTACAAGAAATTAATCTGAGATAAAAGAAATAATAATCTGCACAAATGAGTGTCTAGAGGTGATAGGGATGACTTTACATAAAGAGAAAAGTAAAGGTTTTTAACTGATGCATTAGAGATAGGGAGTATGTATTTTACAATGAATTTAATTTTTGTTAGGTATAAAATTTGTGAATAAAGATGTAAGTAAAATTCAATAGGAAAAATAAAACAATAAATAAAGCAAACTTGTCTTTTCTGAAGAACATATAAATTATCATTCAGGAAAAAAGGCTTATTTGATAAACTCATTTCTGGTGGGAAAAATAGCATACTTAGCAAGTGTATTTATTTTGCCAGCAGTATTTGAAAAGGAATTATTACAGATGTTTTCATTTATATGGGTATTAGATTAAACCCAGTAAAAATAGGAGTTTTTCATGCAAATAAAGGAGGAGGTTTAGGATTAATTAATCCAGTGGTATATGTTGCTTCATTAAATGTTTACAGTTTCAACACGAATAAATGAAAACGTTGTGCGATTAGTAGTAAAATTGTTTAAATACAAGCGTGATGCTTTTTGATTATAGATAAAAGAAAAATAGTGTGTGAATGAAGAAATAAGATGTTATTATGTAAAAATACATTTTTGGAAAATTAAATTGATGATATAGAAAAAGAAAAGTATGGTATAAGAATGTAATGATAAAAACTTACTATGTAAACTATGGGAAAATCTAACAGATTAAAAAAACAAAGCTGTAAAAATAAGAAGCAAATGGTGTAATTGGAAAGTGGAATGCAAAAGTTTTTTTGTTGAGACTGGTAATAGACAAAATTATCAGTAAAAGGAAATATGCCATACAAAAAGAAAATGGACAGAATCTGGTTGTATTGTTCAGAAGAAGAAACTATGGAACATGTTTTTTTTTCAAATGTAAGAAACTAAAAATGTGTGGTAAACTATGTAAAGAAGATTTTTTTTCAAAGATATAAAAGAAGTGGAAAAAATAAGCATGGATATGATTAAATATGGATAATATAAGAATAGAAGTAAAGACTATGTTAAAAAGACTAGATAAAATGTTATTTTATGGGTTATATGAAATGAAAGAGTAAATGAAATTATGTTAAATGGTAAATGGATTTTAGCAACAATATTAAGTAAAATCAGTTCATGGTTATAGAATGGGCTATAATATAATGAAAATTTACTATGACTGCAAAAGAAATTATGATTATGTCTAAATAGATTTGTATATCTCTGTACCTGTACATTTGTAAATATGTGTATGTAAATGTGTTGTAAATAAGAGTTCTTTTTATATAAAAGTTAAGGACTCCTACTAGTTCTATGAGCAAGGAATGAAATTCTGTGTTTCACTTCCTGCTTCCATTCTGGGTGCAGTGGTGGCCCATAGAATCAGGAAGTACAACGGAGCTTGCACTAGGAGATGAAGGTAACAAGGATTTGTTGTGTTTGCAGATTTTTCTTCTGTTGAAGAGAATTAAGAAATGGAAGATGGAGAAAGTGATATGTGTAGGAAGGCAGTCAAGCCTTTATTAACTGAAGGGGTGCATGGTGTTGATGTATTGAAGGCAATCAAGCCATCACAGATAATGTGTACTGATGAAACAGACAAGAGAAAGAGAATAAATAAAGGTGGGTGAAGCTTCACAGGCTTTTGAAGTAGTGTTTCAGAAGAGACTGAATAAGAAAGTTTGAGTCAGAGTAGATGTATTTTTACAACCCTTCAGTTTGGAGGGTTGTGGGACGTTATATTAAAAGACTTAGTTGTGCAGAGTGAACCCAAAAGGGGAGAGGCAGCTTCTCTAGGCAATATAATGGAAAGAGTGCAGGAAGATGTTGAAGAGATAGTAAAGAAAAAGCTGTACATGGATAAAGTTAGAGAAAGAGGAAGAAGAGAAGAAAATTGAATAAAGGAACAAGAACTATCAAGTAAGAATTTGCAGTAAAGAACAGAAAAGTCTGGACAGGTATGATAGTTGGAATAATATAGTGGCTCCATTGCATATTTCATCACAAGAGGTCAGAGCTTGTGTATATATATATATATATATATATATATATATATATATATATATATATATATATATATGGGTCTCCTCCTGTTTGTCGAAAACACGCTTTCTCGACAAACTGAAGGTTGAACACACTTAAGCGAAAGTACACTACATCGAAGCATGTTACAGTGGAGATAAGAAAGCCCTGCCACATGGGGTGTGCAGGGGGCTTGCTCCCCTGCAAAATTGTGTTTATTGTATTTTTTTTTTCCAATTCGGTGAATCGGCTTTTGCGAAAGTGCACTTTCTATGTAGTGCACTTTCGTGGAAGTGGGGTTTTACTTTTCTTTTTCGAGATTGTGAAATGTTGGTTAAGAAAAGTAGTCCCATATATATATATATATATATATATATATATATATATGTGTGTGTGTCTGTATATATATATATATATATATATATATATATATATATATATATATATATATTAGGAAAGACTCTTTTTGTGACATTATGTTTGAATCTAGTCATTGTATGGAAAGGTTTTTGGGGCAATATGAATTGAAAAAGAACTTCAATCCATGGAACTTGTATGTCTGTCAAGTATTTAATAGGAAAAAACGAAAAAAACTATCGCTGCAGTCATATATAATGGACTTCCAGGTTCCTGTTTAAAAAGAATACACTGTTTATATCAAATGACATATATTTAAAAAAAAACAAAATGATTAAGTGCTTTCGTCCTTCTAAACATTAGGACTTCATCAGAATCATAAAACCTCTCAAAACCAAGAGCTATAAATAGAAAATACATCAATAAAATAATTAAGTACTACAACAAATTTAAAGATACAGTACATTAAAACCATAAAAAATAGCTTAAAACTTGCATAGCAATAAAAACTTATTCAATAATAATGTTTTTACACTACTTTTATTTTATAGCATTCTAATGTACTGTATCTTTAAATTTGTTGTAATTAAAGTGTATACAACAGTGACAGCAGGCAAAAAAGAGAGCAACAACAAACTGTAAGTAAAACTGATTTTAAAAAGAGGAGACAACCATTAGTGAGAATAAGACGAAAAATTGCACTGCAGTAGACATATACTATGCATGGGACAATTTAGTAACTGCTAAGTTTTAAACCTCATGACATTTTGTCTTTTATACATATTACGACAGATACTTTTTATGATTTAACATTTGAAATGGATGGATTGGTGATGAAATTTCTGGAACTGTGTAACAAAAAGATAAACATAAATCCATGTCACAATTATTTAATTTCTGGTAGAAACTTTTTTTTTTTGGGGGGGGGGGGTTGCAGTTTAGTACTGATTAGCTGAAAGAAGACAATGTTAAAAATTCATTCAGAGACTGTGTGAAACTGCTGATAATACTGTGAAAGGTAGAGATGATAGAAGCTTCAGAGAGTGGAGGTTGAAAGCTGTTTTAAAATGTGAAAAAAAAAAACATGGTGAAACACTTGCCAAGTGTTATTTTTGTGGCAGGTCACAAAGGAATATTAAGATATGCTGGTGGTCCAAATCATGTTTCTTTTGTGGGGACATTTCTTACTTAATTAATTAATGACTGAAATGAAGTACAATGTAAACAATGTGAGGAGAAAGGACATACAGTAAGGTGTGTGGCTGAATGCATTTGGATAAACAACAGGGACACCATTGGATGGAAAGTCAAGTTCAAACAGTAAATAATTAAAAAGAAAGGGAAAAAGAAAGAGAAATACATGAGAAAGGTAAAAAAGAAGCTAGGAAAGAAGGTAAAATAGTCAAAGAAGAAACTGTAGAAGAAAAGAATATGGAGGGGAAAATTGAGAAGCAAGAGTGCATGCAGGAAAAGAAGTAATGAGGAGGATTGATACTAATGCTAACATTAATACCAATATGAATACTAATACTTTTTTTGAAGATTTAGCCAGTGAGAAATCTGATTCTGATGATCAAGGATTGGAGCACTTTCTATAAATGTAAATGATATTATTAAGAATGTAAGATGGCTGGGGTTACTGGAGTGGTCTACTAAGTATGATGTGGAAGTTACTCTATTAGAGGAAGTAAGATTCCTGACAAGTGAAAAAAGACTGCAAACAGAAAAAAAGTGTGGGATGGAAATATAATATGGAAATAAGGAAGTGAATGCTTTTTCTGAAGCATATATGACAAATGTTTATATGATCACAGAAAAATATGAATAGAAAATTGTACAGTTTTCTTTCATATGGGGTTCAAGATTAAACCCAGTGAAAAGAGGTGTGTTGTATATACATGAAAGTGAATGGGAAATGGTGTTACTAAATCTAGTTTTGGTTTTGCTTCTTGAAATGTGTATAGAACATTAACGTAGGTAAAGGAAGAGAATGAAAGATTCATAGTGGGAATGTTTAAATATAAGTACAAAACATTCAAGGAGATAATGAGCATAAAACCGAGAAAGAATATCTCAGTGAAGAAATTAAAAATTATCAATAAAAATAATATGGAAAACAAAATAAAATGATGATACAGAAAAAGGTACAAGTATGAACATTTACCAGAAGAAGTGATTAAGGCCATTAATTTAAGGACAAATTTGTTTTCCAATATAGTAGATTGTAAGGATTTTCTATGGAGACTGGTGAATAAACTACTAGTAAAGGGGAATATGCCATATAAAATGAAAATTAAAATTGAACAAGTGTGTTTATTTTGTGGAGTGGAACAGACAACAGAGCATGTTTTTTTGAAATGCAAAAGAGTGGCGAAACTCTGGACAAAGTTGTGTGAAGAAATTTTAAGAATATGAATGACTTAAACATTATAGATATGACTATGGTGAAGTGTGGATATTATTCAAAGATTGAAAGTAAACTTTATTGTAATTTATGACCGCACACGTGTAAAACAACACATACGAATAAAAGAATGAACATGACTAACATATACAATCCTACTCCCATTACCCATATTAAAGAGCAGAAAAATGCCAACACTTGAATACAGAATAAATATATACATATGTATATATATATATATATATATATATATATATATATATGTGTGTATAATAAATATTTAACTATATTATAAGAACAAGAAGAAAGAGTATGAGAAAAGGGTTAGAAAATAATTTATTTTATGTAATATGGGCTATTGGAATGAAAGACTGAATGAAATTTTGTTTAATGGGAAATGGACTTTGACACCTTCAAGAGGGCAGCATTCTCCTCATGCTCCATGGCGGTGTCAGCAACTGAACTTCCTGGTGTGGCAGTAGAACACACAGCCTTCTGTACCAAACTTGATTGTGGCACCTGTTGTGCCACTGACATTAATTATGATATAGACTGTGATGAAATTGTTTGGGACAGACTCTGTTACTAAACAAAATATTTTATTAGAGTCGTGTGTGATTTAAACTCTACTTCAAAAGACTTGCACAGGCATAAGGTTCTTCATCCATGTATTTTTTGTTACAAAATGCTGGGAAAGAGCATATTCAGTGGGATAAAAGAGATAGTATAGAGGTTACTCTGGACAAACAGCAGCCACATCTGCAACTTCTAGCTACCCTGGGATAAGTCTGTTGACTGAAACTTCTAGGAGGCATATTTGTCTGTATGCTGTATATCATAAATATATGTTAGAAATATGTGATTAAATGTAATGCACACAGAAATATCCATATACTGTATATGCATACTTGATTGCATAGCAACATAACAAACATATTCTAAATACAGTTGCTGTCTTTCTTTACTCTTCTTCATGCTTCATTGTGTTTTTATTTTCTTAATTTGCAACACTAAACTGTTAGCACCTTTGGCATATGAAGCAAAAGGGGAAATTTGTTTCATCCTTAAAATATTGCAGTCTAAATGCTGATTTACAAAGCATTCATGACATCTGAATATGATACATGGAGTACTCTTCAAATGACAAAAAAGATGTACTCGAACAACTCAGTTGTACTCCATGAATTAACACGTATATGCTTGGATAGTTCGATGCAGAAAAGTGAAGCTCCTTTTTGTAGAATGGGTTTTATTGAGTGATTAGTTGCCATTCAGCTGCTGAGAATACAGTTTTATATTTTTTGCAATTAGATTGAGCACTCTGAGGATAATTATGGGTGCTTCTGCAAATATATTTAATAAATGAATTAAGTGATACAGTTAAAACTGTTATCCCTGACAGTGCTGTATTAGTTGGAAGGGAGGGGATAGAGAACAGCAGAGCTGAATCTTTCCTTGCATGTCATCTTGCATAGCAGCATTTCAGAGAAGGTATTACGTATATATGAGAAATAATCACTTCTTTCTTTTCTGGCAGTTGCTCCACATGCAAACTAACATTTGTAAAAGTCAAACCAAACCATTCCCCCTCAACCTCTTAGCACAAGCAATCTGGACAAGCCATAAATTATGGTGGGGCAAAAGCCCAGAAATATAAACAATTTTTAAATATTGCTTTTATAAACTTAGAAAGTTGATACAGTAGCAGTTTTTGCATTAACATGAATTTTCTGAGGGGTATGAATTCAGATCTCAAACATCTGTCATTATTTTCTGACTTCAGTCATCAGTATTTGCCAGAAAACCACAGATTTTATGGGGATCAATCCAAAGATAGGAAACAAAAATGTAAACATTTTGAAAAAATCTGGACAATTAAGAGGCATGTACTATAACTTACAAATAAACCACAACACATGGCAATAAGTTATACAGAGATATGCCACCACAGGATAAATATTCCAGTACTGTATATGCACTGGGAATGGTCTGTACACACCATAAAGAAGTATCCACCTAATTTATTTTAGTAATAATTTGGAACCCTAATTTGAAAATGAGGTTGCATTAATGTTCTTAAAATTAACAGGTGGTATTGATCAGAAAAAAATTATGAAATATGAGGACAGTAACTGTTTAATTTAGTCAAGTGAGCTTATCACTGTAATCCGACTGCAGTGAATGAAAATGAAGTGTAATACTAGATAAGAAATGTTAATTATTATATTATGTAAAAGAGGTAAGTAGCAATTCAACTGAATATATGAACATATTAAGTGGAATTAAGTTGTCTTCCTCTCAAAAAAAAAAACATAATTCATATGGATCTCAGTTGTGAAATATATCAAAACATAAGTTTTTATAAATCCCTTTCTAACCTGATAGTTTGTATTATTATGTAAAAGAGGTAAGTAGCAATTCAACTGAATATATGAACATATTAAGTGGAATTAAGTTGTCTTCCTCAAAAAAAAAAAAAAAACATAATGCATATGGATCTCAGTTGTGAAATATATCAAAACATACGTTTTTATAAATCCCATTGTAACTTGATAGTTTATGTGTTATATTCTGGGCCCTCACAGAGATTTTTGTGCTTGAAGACATTCAGAAATACAAGACTTTATTAAAAAAAGAAGTATACACTTACTGTATGTCCCTAAAACACTGCAGTGTCCAGGGTTCACAGTGTTAAATTTCTAAGGTATGGAAAGAAAGGAGCTAAAAGAACAACATTCCGAATACTCAGTTTAACAGCCAGAAAGAGCAATATCAAAGCATCTCAGCTTCTTCAAATGAGCACCATTAAAGGCAATGATGCTTGAAGAGTCTACATTTTAGAAGCATTACTGACATGCAGCACCTAAAGCAAATAGCAGTATATTTCAGTACGATACAGAATATGAGAGTATCCAAAGTACAGAACTCAGAAAATAATATGGTATCACTGTAGTGGCATTCACATTTTACATTTATAGATTAATATCTAAACAGACAGCTACTACAACCAAATAAATAATAAACATTAAGCAGAGAAAAGTATAATGCAGTTATTTTTAAGGATTACACCACTGACAATTAGATGTATCTACGTTTTATAATGTACCATATTGAAATGTCGACAATGCTGCAGAATGAAAAGAGTGGTAACATAGTAAATAGTAAACATCATCATAAGGTCTGATAATAAATATTGTAGATATGGGAACTGCATTTACATGGAATTCTGCATTGCTTTAGTGACCTTCAAGTATAACATTAAGGAGTCAGACCTCATGTCAACTTTATCAGCATTTTCTGTTGCAACCGCTGTGCAGCGAATTATATATTGTGATTGTGTGAGATAAAATGTACAGCTGTTATTTTTTTCTTGGGCTCAGGTAACCAGTAAATGAATCAGATGTTAACTTGTAGCAGAATTATGAACTGACAATGCTGATGAATAAAAAAATGCAGATATAGAAAGATAATGTTTCCATAAGATGAGGTAATCCAGACTGGACACCAAAAAATGAATACTACGTAGGAGTTCTGACTTATTTCACTGCCTTCATGGCTTTCAACAGCAGTAGGAGATCAGGCCAGACACAACCTTTAACATCACATAGCAGTGCAGTTCATTTAGCATTCCATTTATTTATCATAGAAAATTTGCAGACATTTTATTGGTTTGGTGATAGTGAGGATCTTTTTCTTTCTTTTATCACCGTTTGGAAGTATTTTTTTTTCTTTTATACATCGACATTTGTCCTTGTAAAATTTAGGAGCATATGGGTGCTGAATGGTTATAAAAAAATCAAATTATGTGAGCTTTGCATTTTTCTTCTTGGAGGAAATCAAGGGGTTGGGTGGATGCCATTACTAAGACCTTTGGGATGTATCTATTATCCATCCCTTTTCAGACACCAAATATAAATATCCTGGACTCTGTAATAGGGGAGAAAGTCTCGATATGGTTGCTACCATTAAAGTAAATGCCCAGCTCTGGAATAAACCTATGTCAAATCTAAAGTGCCATCCTCCACTCATCATGTTGACTGGTTGAGTTACAGTATGAAGCCAGAACTCAAAGTTCATTTGCCACAGAGTGGTGCGGTATCTACTTGAAATAAAACTCTAACTCAGTGTTCAGTCTACCACAAAGTGGTATGAAATCTAGTTGACAGTAAGTCACACTCATATTGAATAATCCAGTTGTGGCCAAATTAATTTTGTCAGTAATTTTGATTGCTGACAAAGACCAGGAGTTCTGTTGGTTCTGTAGCAAAAAATGAACAGATAAAGGGTCAATACAGCATAAAGTTGCTACTTTGTTTATGAACAAATGTAAGAGTAAATTTTGTCTAAAAATAGGTTATACCAACTGCTGTCTTACTGTGATCATCAAGCAAAAAAAATATACATTCATTACATATGTTCAATTCTGTTGGTCATTACCAATAAAAAGCTGATAATTATAAAATGTTGAGGCTGTGATGCTTAGAGAAAAAATGATATACAAATTAATTCAATTTTTTGCTTCGGCCACTTCCATCATGCAGTTTTATCTGCATAATTACTTTCAGATGCAAAACAAAGAAGACATCAGAAACCTGCCAGAAACAGAATTCTGCAAGTCTGTGTGGAAGTTTATTTATATTTAACAGTTAAATTTCTTCTATAAGAAGACTCTGTACACTCCGATTGTTTGCATTAAGGGCAGATATTTTGGTTTCATTTTAATACATTTTCTATCTAGCTGCAAGTTATAGAATCAAAATCTTTTAGATTGTAGATCAAAATCACTTTAAGGGGATTTGACCTGACTTTCTTGTCTAAAATTAGGTATTATGTTTAGGCGTACAGCATACTTTTGTTCTCATACAAATTATGAGAGAGATAACTAGCATCTTCATTTGTTCTGATACCATCCCCAACTTACTGGTATGTAAGAATGTTTTAGAAATGTTTCATAATCCTGAATATCGAAAGACAGGGAGAATGTTCTAAAGAGTGGAAAATCAGCATCTCTTAGGTAGGAGGCTGGACATTGTAGACCATGTCAAAACAAATGGATAGCCTGAAAGGGATTGCTAGCACAGAAATAATTAGTTAATTTAGGATGAGCCTTCAGCGAGCAGCTGAAATGAGTATCTTTTCAGAGGGGATTTCTATCCATAGTAGAAGTAATTATGTTTTTCCTGATGTAAGGGGGTTCAGTGAATGAGAGCAGATTTGGGGCCAGTCTTCAGTATGGACTGGGATACCACCTTAAGGTGTAAGCTTATGTTGCCTCCACTGGGTGAAGTTATTCCATGGAGATGTTTGTTACTGCTGCTATGAAGATAATATTCAGCTATGCATCTCCCTTTCGCAGGACCAAGTTAACTTTCTAGCACAGCATCTGTACTCCATGCATTTCTGGATTTGGGTCCATTTACTGCAGCTCAATAACTCTACAGCTGTGTACCTCCATGTGGAATTCATACTATCTGACCTTAAACCCTTGTACCTTAATTGGAGGTAGGAGACTTGTCTTTGCTTTGATAATATACTGGCAGTGAAGGGTAAGTACTAGCTCATATCAAGATCTATTGCAACAGTCTAAGAAATATAAATTGAATCAAATGAATTATTACCCATGATAATCTCTTGTCGTAGTCTGCGCTGTAGTCCTATATCATTGAATTATGGTAATTCCTGTTTACTGGACTTCCTAAATCAGAATGAGACTATCTTCATTTGGTTCAAATTGCACAGTGTATCTACTTACTGTGTATCGCTTAGTATCAGAATGCTATATCTGCTCGGTGGAGTCTTCACAGAGTGCCAAGTCAGTCACATGCCATTTTTACAGTTGTGGTGTTAATTTGTTTAGTCTGTCATCACCTGGTTCCCCTCCACAAACAAACTCTTTGTTCTCTAGCGGGTGGTTGAACATCTGCACTGTGCATCTTTGGAGTTGGTTGAAGTTGGTAGCATGAGGCTGGATTCCTCAGGCCTTCAAGATTTTCTCATTTCAGCCACTACACCTCTGAAATATCATGCCACAGGGCATAGAGGAGTCCCCTGTACTGCTCAGCTTTAAAACGCCCTTAAAGCGTAATTTTTCCTGCTTGTGTATAATGATTTATGATCTGACATATTTGTTCCAGACTGATTTTAATTCAGAACATTGATATGTTTTATAAATTTACTTTTTAGTGCATTGCACTAAGAGCAATAAGCATGTTAACGCATTTGGATTAGAATGTATATTGACAAGATTGTTTGAATTTGTCTTAGAGGTGAACCGGTATCCTAAATGTGATGTTTGTGTCCATTTGTCTGCTTTTAATCTAGATAAGGTGAATATACACGGTGCAAAAAAGCATCAGGTAATTCCAGACTATTCTCAAAATGTTATGACTACAGTTGTAAATTGCATAAAAAAGTAGTATACAAGAAAAAAGGACGAATATGGATAAGAAAACTTACACTCTTTACATAAAACTCCATGAGTTCATATATAACTTAAAGAAATATCTTGATATTTTGACTTTGAGAGAAACCTGGTATGCAAACAAACTGTATCTGTGATGTATGCATATTGGTGTACACAATTTATTTATTTTTATTTATTTATTTCAGTTTGATAACTGGGGAAGTCCACTGGGCCAAGAAGAACCCATTTTCGGTGGAGGCCCGGGGAGTAAAGCTACAGTAACAATGAAAATTACAATAAAAGTAAAAATATTTAACAGCAATAATTAAAACATGCATATTAAGCAGAGCATGTAAGACATGATGATGGTACAATTAACAAAGTAGGAAGAAAAACACAATCATGAGTATATAGAGTATCTGTAGCATTGTAGATAAATATTCAGTACACAAGTATAGATTCTGTAAGAGAAGTAAAACTTGGTAAGAATGTACAGATGCAGGCATTGTGCATCAATGAAATTATGGGAGTTCAGAAAGAAGTAGCAGAGATGACATTCAGGCATAGGATGTTGTCCCATGCTGGGGTTAGTAAGTTAATTACATAAGAAGAGAATGCTGTTGGTATGGGATGGCAGTAGTGTTGGTAAGCAAGTAACTTATAAGGAAATACAACAACCTTACAGGGAATTCCACAGTTGAGTAGTTTCAAGACAACAGTAAGAGTGTTTACTTGGGAGTTTAAATAACAGGTAGTGGGATGAGGGTAGAATGCAGTCGTTAAGGTGAGCCATTTCTAGATATGAGTAAGAGTATTTACATGGAAGTAAAATAACAGAAAATGAGATGAGGGTAGAAATGGAGTCCTGCAGGTAATAACATGAGGGTAGAAATGCAGTTTAGTAGTGGTTGTAAAGTTGTGTAAGACAGGAGAAAGGTCAGATGGTGGCAATAACCAGATTTAGGATTTGAAAGGGAGTGTGAAAGGGGGAGGCTAAAGGGTTCAGGTAGGGAAGGAGCAGAGACAAATACATTTAGAGGACAGGTATGAGTGTAGAAGGGATTTGAAGTTGGGGAGGTGTGGAGTAGTTTGAAGGGGGGAGGGGAGTGAGTTTCAAAGTTTGGCTAGGGAGTATGAAAGCAGAAAGTGGCCTGGGGGTTGGGAAGGTTTGTGGACTTTTATGAGATTTTGGTTTTCAGATCGTAATGGACAGTTTGGAATATAGAGGATTACGATGGTGGAGTGAGAGGGGCAGCTGGATGGCCTGAAGATAAATTTGTGGACTGTGGTGAGTTTTAGGAAATTAAGGTAGTTAGGCAGTTCTACCCATTGTAGGGATTGGACAGAGAGGCAGTGATGGGAAGAAGTGTGGTGAATTTGCTTATTTTATTGTAGCAGGGTTCTAGTTTGGACTGTAATCCAAGTTGAAGGTTGGTGAGCAGGGAAGTGCCGTATAAGAGAGAGGGGGAAGGATAGGAGGAGGCTAGGCCTTTTCTAGTTGAGGGGGTGAGGAAGTGATTGTGTCGGTACAGGAGACCTAGTTTTTGATGGGTTTTTTTGATGGCAGTTTGAAAATGGATGCCACATTTTGTGTGCTCATCAATGATGACACTAAGCAGCTTTGTATGTGATACAATTTCAATGGGGGTGTTATCCTGACTTAGTATAGTGAAGAAGGCTTTGTCAATTGTGGTGGCTCTAGAGGAGGTAAAGATCATTAGTATAGTTTTGGTTTGCATTTAGGGCAAGGTGGTGGTTGTGCATCCAGGTTTCTGTTTTAGTAAAAACTGATTGTGTTTTAACTGTAGGTTGGAGGGGGAGTCAGCAGTGCAGATGATTGTAGAATCATCTGCATACTGAATTAGAGAAGTGTTTGGGATGGAGTGGTGGTAGTTGATGAATATGTTAAAGAGTAGGGGCCAAGAACAGATCCCTGGGGGACGCCGGTGGGGGTGGGTAGGAAGGCAGAGACAGAAGATTTCCATTTTACAGCTTGATGTCTGTTGGAGAGGTAGCTGGAGAACCAGGGTAAGGAAAAGGGAGATAGGCTGAGATAGGATAATTGAGATAGGAGAATGGGGTGAGAGGCGGTGTCAAAAGCTTTGGATAGGTCAAGTAATAGGGTAAATACTAATTTGCCTGAGTCACGGGCATGGATGGTGCATTCCAGGAAGGATAGAAGGGCAGTGATTGCGCTGTGGCCAGGACGGAAACCATGTTGAGTGGGGGTAAGGAGGTTATTGTGTGTTAGATAAGACATCAATTGTGTATGTATACATTTCTCCAGGATTTTTGATAGTGGGGAGAGGATAGTGATGGGCCTGAAATTGGTGGTGTCATAATTTTTACCACCTTTGTGGAGGGGAATGATGAATGCATGTTTCCATATAGAAGGGACATGGGATTATTGGATACACCTGTTGATTAATATAGAGACTGGCAGGGCTATGCTATTGGCAGATAGTTTGAGGTAGAGAGGGAGTAGATTGTCTGGGGCAGTACAGCAGGGTTTTAGCTGGAGGAGTAGTTTTTTTATTGTGCTTGTGGGGATGGGATTGAGGTTGAAGATGGGTAGATGTTGTGTGTTGGCAGAAAGGAGGGGGGGTGGGGGGAGAGTCAGGAGGGGGATGAGGAAAGGAGGTGGTTAATTTGGCTATGCAGTCCACGAAGAAGGTGTTAAAAGAGATGGCTGTTTCTAGGTCAATGAGGTTGGGGTTAGGGCAAGGTTTAACTTTGTTACCAGGGTTGAGGAGAGAGGAGATGGTGTTCCAGAACTTTTTTGGGTTGGTGGAGTGCTCAGACTGGAGCTTGGTGTAGTATGATTTGCGATCTCTAATTATTAGTTACATGGTTTACATTATATTATTTAATCTCACTTGCTAAACTTCAAAATTTAGATTTAACTACACACTCTGCTGCAGTAAACCTAAGCGCAAATGGACACACAAAAAAATAGTTCAAACTAACATAGCAAATGCCACTTAAACGTCTGATGTCAAGTGACATCAAACCCTCGAAACCAAGCCTTGTTGACATTTGACATTTCACTTTAACTGTTACATTCCAACTCTGATTGATTCAACAAACTTCCTCAAATACATCAACAATTGTTAATCACAGGCAAACTAACAAAGGCATAAAGCTCTGCCATATCAAAGTACAATTTTATTAATAACAACTAGGATACCTTAGAAACTTGGACCTTAAAATTCAAGCCAGACATAGTAGGACAGTGGTTTCACCTTCAGTAACCACATCGCCGCAACAGTCAGGAAATCCTTCTATGTGGCACACCTCATCACTAAGGGCTTTTCATCCAGAAAAAAGGAGGTCATTGTCCCACTGTACTCATCCCTCATTAGACCCATTATAGAATATAACACTCCATTTGGTATGTACCTCTCAAGACATCTGCAACAACTGGAAAGGCCGTAGAAATACCTCACTAAAAGAATCACAGGCCTAAAGCAGATGCCTATGCTGACCGCCTTAAAAAACTCCAGCTATACTCTGTCGCATATTGTCTCTTCTGAGGAGGTCTCTGCTTAACATACAAGGCCATGTCAAACCCAGAGCTGTTGGACATGCTACACTTAAAGAAATCCCAATCCCTCAGAGCCACATGCTCCAGGGATCTAAATCTTGTCATTACAATAAAGACTCTGGAATAGACTGCCCATACATGTCAACAATAGCGCCTCTTTGGCCCTCTTCAAAAGGAACCTTGATGATTGGATGGGAGAAAGGAAATTCACCCCGGGGATCACGTCAGTCACCCTCCTAGACAGGGGTCCAGGGAAGTAAATACTGTGGGAAGAAATAGCCAGAGAATTGTTATGGCTAGGCTTGTATAGGCCCTAGGACCGATAGCCAAGTACCAACCTATGAACCTAGGATTATCTAAAACATGGCTTTGTCTTTCTTAATTTTCTTGACCAGTTACACTTTGTTTTGAAAAGTCTGACAATTATAACCCACATTGTCAAGTATGTGTTCTCCAAGAGGGTATAAATGTACAGGGAAAGACGAGTTTCATGACCATGCTTCAGAACAGCATATTAAGCCTTTGTGAAACATAGACTGAGAGCAAACAGCCACCATGTTGTTTCCAATTGCTAAGCTGGTCCCATTTCATGAGCATTAGTTAAAAATAGATTAATACATTAAAGCAATAACCAGTTTCAAGGAGCTGCCATTTTCCACCCTCCTGTTGCTGTATGTGACACTTAAAAGCTGCATTTAGTGAGTGTGGGAACATAAATAAAATTAATGCACTTAACTTTATACAAGAACATTTGTGAGGGTCTGCATGTGTGTATTAGTGTGTGTGGGTTTTTTATTTGTATTAAACGCTGTCTCTTTCTGTCTGCCTTTACATCTGTTAGTGTTTGTATATAAGAAACTCACAAGATATATGATGTGTGTGTGAGGGGGTGCATTAAATACTTAATATATATTTTAGATGCAAAATACATTCTCTAGGAGCATTTGTGTACCCGACAGCAACTGTTTTTACATAAAAAATATATAAGAAATAATTTATTAATAGTAAAACAAATGCAAATGATTTTGCAGCATACCTCTCAACCTCTTAGAGCAAGAAATCTGGACAAAGCCATAAATAAAAGTGGGACAAAGGACCAAAAATAGCGACATGTTTTAAACGTTGCTCTTACATACTCGGAAAGTTGATTGAATAACAGGTTTTGCATTAGCATGAATTTTCTGAAAGGTATGAAGTCTGAAAGTCAAATGTCTGTCATTATTTTCTAACTTCAATCTTTAATGATTTGACACTAATTTGCCAGAAAACCACAATTTTATGAAAACTGGACCAAAAATATGATGCAAAAATCTAGACTTTCTGCGAAAATCTGTACAGTTGAGAGGTATGTTTAGCAGATAACCCATTTTTAAGTGCATTCTTGCCCTCCTGGGCCTGTATTATTGGAGAAATAACAGACCTTCCATGGGAGAAGAGGTCCAATGCCATGCCTTTGGTGGTCCACTATTACTTAGTAAAGCCATTACTCAAATTTCAGTTAAATACCCTTCTGGAGCACAGGGAATTTGATGCAACCACTTCCAAGCACATTCTCAGGGTAAACTCATCTTGCCTGCAAATGACATTTGCCCCCAAGCCTACACAAAATTAAAGACACAATAATATGTAAGGCCAATAGAAGCATTTTTATTTTCAAGACATGCCCATTTTATATCCCTGAACCAATGATCAAGCACAGATAAACTTATTCACAAAGAATCTTAACCCAAACCTCTGAGGCCTCAGCATGCTGGACATCCCTTTCTTGGGTAGAGTAACAAACTAACCATACTGGTCTTCTTATCCATCCCCTTCCCCCTGAGTAAATGGTATAACCACCATGTCCACACAGCTAAACATGGTATTCACCCAGTGCACAACACTGTGTATCACATGTTCATATCATAATCATGAGAAAGTGGCCCTTGAACGAGACAGGTGGATGAAAACAGGAAGACAACCCATAGACCATCCACAAGTCAGCAGTAGCCTACCCCCCCCCCAACACACACAAACACACATGGGTCTATATCATATTGTGGAATGCTGACAAGTTTGAAGCACTAAACTTTGAACTTGAAAGTTTGAAGTGTAAAAAAGTCAAAACGTATAATGGAGATCGCCATAGAGTGTGGGAAGTGAAGATTTCCCTCTACTGCACTGTAGTGCAATCTCGGAGTTGGTATATTTAAGTAGTGGGGATGTGGGGGTGCAGGGTGGCTTGCCCCCCTGTATAGAGCATTTTTTTGGGAGGGGGTTGAGTGTTTTTTTTTTTTTTTGACAGTCAACGTTTTTAGACTTCGAACCTTCAAGTTCAAAGTTTGAAGCTTCAAAGTTGTCAGCATTCGACAATCTGATATAGACGCCCCCCCAACACACACACACACTCACTTTCCTGGATACATTCATTTACTTAATGTGCATCACTGGCCATATAAATGCAAAAAACAAATGGCCAGACTTGAACCCAACATAAATTAGTTCATTATGTATCCATAATAACCATATAACTGACCAAAGAAAGTTTCCACTATTATATATTTTTTGATTAACAATCGAATAGAGTAATGCTTGTACAGACCATAAGTCTTCAATTACCATTCAGAATTCACCATTTCATTCTTTTAACATGAAATGACTGAAAAGCCCAAATGCGAGAGGCAGCCCTGGCTTCTCTGTGGTTGATGAACCACTTTATTGACTGCAGCACCACTGATTTCATTGCTCCGATGTCATCCAACCTGGTATAATGTAGGACTAAATTACCAACATATTAGGAAATGGCAGACCATAATAAAATTCTGCCAGTGGGCTGTCTAGTATGCCTTGATAGACCTGTTACCCTTTCCTATCCCTGCAGTAAACTGCCAGTGATCTAATAATTTGAAAAATATGGCATCCTAGGAAATTCAGCCTACCAACAAGGGTTTGTCAATGAATTGTTATGGTCTTAACAGTCTCATTCAGTAAACACTTTCACACAATATAATGAATAATAAGGGTGGGAGATCAGATGTTTTTGTGATGTGGCAGGCTATTGTAATGTTTCCAAAAAGAAAGAAGGGCCACCCATAAGCTTTTCTGTGCTAATTGCTCAGGAATTATTTAACATCTGGGTCATCACACTTCTCTAATCATACAAAATTTTGTTGGAATTGTGGTGGAGTTGACCTGTGCATCTAGTGCCAAACTGTGAAATCTGGGTATCTGTAGATAAAAAAGACTATGCATGACAGAAAATAATAATTTGATTTGGCGACACTAAATAATTAACAACTTCAGCAAAAGCTGAACTCATGGTGACTTTGGAAGTCTTTTTGGCTAATACCTCAACCAAATTTTGGATGTTTGAATGAAACACAACTCTCTCGTTAGAAGATTGCTCCTACTATTCTACTATGACAACCCAAATAGTCATTCTTTCTGACAAAATTAACATCCCTCTTCCATTATTTTCTGCAAGTGACTGGCCATAGTGAGGCACACCACTGACCTTCTACATAAGCCCCCATCTCATAACCCCTTGCTGCATCAATGAAAAGGCAAAGTACCTCCAATGACACCTAGACATCTTGCCATAAGGAGACACCATTATAATCAGCAAGCAAGATGCAGCACAAGTGAAGATCATCATTCATCCATATAGTAACAGTTATCCAATGATGCTTCTTGCCACCAACTTTCAAAACATTCACCAAGGCCCCGGTAAACATCTCACCTAGAAAAACATTAGGAAAACCAAAGGAATCCCAAAAGGCTCCATGAATTCCTTTACTCAAACTTTGATAACAGCTAGTAATGCATTAATAACCTAACTCAATGCTCTAACTTGATTCATGGCACCTTAAAAGATGAAGAGGCCACATCAGTTTCGAGACTCAGGAATATGAGTGATTTATGTGGATTCTCAATCTAATCTTCAGCAACAAACCCTAAGTTCATGACATAAACGAATAAATTAATCCATGCCCTCCTTAATACCTTAGTCCAGGTAATGAATAATTGTGAGCAGGGGAGCCCTGTGCTGCCACCATCATTGAAGGGCTGCTAAATGTTTCAAAGATGGGCCATGTCACAGCACAGCCCATGGGCATGTAAACTGATATTCAAAGCACATGTCCAGGAGTTGTCAGTCCTTCTCACAGGTAAGGTTTAAAGAAAAAGGCAGCTTCAATGTCAGATGTTGCCATTCAAGGTCCTGGAATTTCATAATGAGATGGCTGGCCCCATCCATTAGTGCATAATGCACATGGGTTACTTCCTTACTAATGCAGTTATTGACTGAGAAACCTAGATGAAGGATAAATGTTGCGTCAAACTAATCTCTCCTTCTTTTTTAGGGAAGCGGCCTAGTAAGCAGTTTGAAAAGGAACAAAGGAAGACATTTAAAGACAGTAATTTCCTGGCTGCCTCCTCCATAATAGTAAATCACCTCAAATTCCTGCACGTTTCACAGTAAGAGAAGCATATGACTTAATGGAAGCTCCCACAACAAAGACCCCAACAAATTCTGGGCCATTTGAGCATCTGGGTAAATCTGTAACACCTTTGCTATCATGTCTACCTTAATGTGGAATGTGTGGCTCTACATATGAGAGCTCCGGCTCCCATTTGATTGCACTGAAAAGGTATATAGGTGATTGCCATTACCAATGGGGGTAGGGAGTGAGACCTGCCTAGTAACTGCCCTCCTTTAGCTCAACATTAAATAAGTGGATGCGCTTCACTACACTATTAACATACACAAGCAAAGCAACAAGCCTACCAAGAGCACTTGCCACTGTTGAAGACTTAGCAAACCT
>NC_056737.1:581270750-581328250 GCF_019279795.1 Protopterus annectens
GGCACTACTTTGATTTTACATCAGGAATTGCTTGGCTTAAGCATTATACTTATAAAGCTGAATTTAGTGTTTCTTAGAGCAAAATGGCAACAGATTTTCCATAGACAAAAAAAATGAGTAGTATGTCAAACCAGAGTTGTATTACTGCCACCTCTACCAGTAGTCTAACAGTGCAGATGTAAAGATTAAGGATTTGGATTCAGTTTTGCACGCTTGAGGGGTTGTAAGTGATCATACTGAAGGACTGCATGACTTACATTTGTAATGCTTCTACCATTCCACCTGCGCAGAAAATTTGGCAGACTCTCTTCATCAAAGTCCTGTTGTCGGACTGTAAGGTAAAATGATTAGGGGCAAATGAAATAAGATAAAACTGTAGCATGAATCCAGCAACTCTTAATGTAAAGAGGAAATGTATTTGCACAAAGGTAAGTTGCACCTTTTTGTATGATGAGACATACTTCAGTGTGACGTGATTACAGTGGTATTCTGAAAAGACGATAATGCGATTTGTTATGTGTTGCTGTTTGCACAGCCTTGTCATTATTGCAGGCTACCTGTTAATTATATGTAGAAAACATATTTGCATTTCAAAACTGCATGTACTTTACATAAGCTTGCACATCGAAGATGAAGGGTAGGGAAACTGTCTGCTGAGGTACCATCAGCTAACCTCTAATCTGGGAATTACTATTTTTATTTTTTATTTTTTTACATTTTTTAAATTCACAGTAAAAGAAATGCAGTAAGTTCACACTATCCTGAAATGTCACTTGGAGTATATGACAGTAGATAGCCCACCAAAATGCTTACTTTTATGAGTACCATGACCAAGAGTTCAAGCTATACTACAGTTTAGTTTGTTCAACCAGATCTGTAAGTGTATATACATATATATATATATATCTATATATATAAAATGATCTGGAAACACATTATAAACTATGGCTTTCAAATTGTTCTTTACCACAGGATCACGTCATCAGTTTCCTTTTTTTATATGACATATGTAAATTCATATACATGAGCATTCTGAAATAATTTTATTTATTTATGTACATTAACTTACTGGGATAGTATGACTGGGCAGTACCCTTTTTCAGTGGAGGCCTGTGGAGAAATGTTCCACATTAAGTTGATAATACAGTATACATGAGTAGCAAATAAGTCATGTAACTTGGTAAAAAAATACACATCCCACAAGGGATGTAACATAAGCAGGAAGTAAGTTGTAATGCCTTGGTTCATTACATAAAGCAGACCATCTCACAGATGAATTAGGCAAAGTCAGGAATGGAACAGGGGAACATTAGGTACTTACATATATGGTTTACATGCTAATAACTATGAAGGAAGATGTGAAGAAGTATGAGAAAACATATACAACAAAGTTGTACTGAGAGAAACAAGTAGATTATTCTATTTGGAAGTAGTACACGAACAGAACCATGTATTACCTAGTTTAAGTAGTACATTAGTAAATTGTGTTATGTGTTATGAAAACAATACTTAGTAAAAACTTCATAGTCTTTGAAGGTGAGTACTTTAAATAGGTAAAAACAGTAGCAATGGGGGCAAGTTGCACTCCTATATACAATAATTTGATGATGATTTCTTGGGGGAAAACATGTTTTTCAAACTCAATTTAAAGAACAGTGGAATATTTATTTACATTACCTGCATGATATATTTATGTTATGGAAAGCCAATGAGCAGTTGAGAAGATTTTGTTACGTACATCAATAATGTATCTCCCTACTTCAAGTTTACTTACACAAATGGAGAGAATAGTATAGATTATCTTGATGTGTCCCTTTACAAAGATAGTTTTAACCAAAACATTGCTTCATAAATTTATAGAAAAACAACTTTTTCCAGTAGTTATTTGGATTATCTAAGGTGCCACCCTCAATATGCAGAAAAAAATATTTTCAAGGGGCAACTAGTATGAACCACAAGAATGTGTTCAAGCAAGTTAAATTTCAAAATAGAATGATATAAACTAATACTCATGTTTCAAGAAAGGGTTACCCACACAACTTTCTCCTAATTGTTAGTGAGAAAGTCTTGGTAGGGTAGGGGATGAAATGTATACCCCTGTTAGGTACAGAAACAAGGATACAACATTTAGCAGATAGAAATATGGATAGCAACAACAATACATTTACCAACAGTATGGTAGCTCCTTTTGGTGGATGTGGTAGAGAAACTAAGGAGATTTTATTTAAAAACTGGGTGATTTTTAAGGGCATCCTGGAGATGTTTAACACTCTGGGGCAACCCGAAAATTTGTGTACAAAACTGGTAAAAATCTCACATTTTTGTTTGAACACACAAAATTTTTTCTACACCTGAAACAAAGGGGAATATGTGGTGTGGAACATGTAAACATTGTATGTATGTGCTGGAAGGAACACATGTGACTGTAGGGAACACACTGTTTGACTTGCATCTCAAAGAAGGTGATTGTGCAACTATAGGGTTGATTTATATTGCTGTTTGCCAAACATGTGGCTTTTTTATGTGGGTAAGACAGAGAGGCAGTTTAGATAATGGATTTGTGAACACTTGCATGCTATTTCTAGGAAAAATATGAATAATGCCCTTTTTAAACACACCCTTAGCTGCACAGGCAATCCCAAATTTAAGTTTACGATCATTGATATCATTAGCAATGCTAGTAAGGCACTTATGGAAGGATGACCACCTCTCAAAGTTCCAGTTAGACAGTTTATTAATCCAAATAGAGGCACAAATGAACAGAGCAAACAGTAAAATCCAAGCATATAAATGCATAAAGTGTTACCACATTTTCGTTCTGCACAAGTCTTCATCAGATGTGTATAATTCTCCCTAAATTAACAATTTATAGACTAATTATGAACCACCAATGAAAATTTATCAAACTTTTTTTGTTTAATTATACTGACAGCATTGCACTAAAAAGTCTATAAAACAACAGACTATAAATAATTAATAAAATCCTTGTATTGTCTTTCTTATTACTAAAATTTCACATCCCAAATGTTCATCCTTTAAAAAACAAAAATCAAAATTAAAAACATACCACCAGTAATAGTAAAAGTAATAATGTTTAGATTCTATCCTATCATGTTTATTTTTTTATCCCTTCCTTTAAGTACGAGCTTCATCTAGTGGCCTTCAATAAAAATTCCATTATAGATTAGCAGACCTAGTTTTAGTACCAGGGCCAGGGAAACCAGCTCATTTAGTCCCGGGTACTAATTGGCATTCTAACACAATTTTCCAGTATAGCTCCCTATATTCTCTTTTGTAATGTTTTCTCAGTTTTTCCTATATAAAATGCATTGCATTGGTTACATAATGCAATGTAAACCACCCCACTTGTATTACAATTCCCATAACTAGTCCCTTTAGCATATTTATATCTTGTATTAATGTATATACTCTGCCCATTTATTACATAAGGACATTGTGGGCAGGATCCATATTTAAATGCGCCTATTTTTCTATGGTTATTGTAAGTAATTTTACTTTTATGGTTCTCAATTATATTTTTAATATTCAAGCTTTTTGTAAGTATACATTTTAAGGGCTTTTGAAAAATAATGTTTAAGTCTGAAATACTTGCAAATCTAGCCCATTCTTTTTCTAAAATCCGTTTGACAATTTCTGTGCCCCTATCATAGTTGATTGCAAATGTTCCTCCGTATATATATTTTTCTATGTTTGAGCTGTATTTTTGTGTACCATAAATCCATTTCCTTTTCCTAACAGGGGTGCAAATCTTTCTTTCCTACCTTTTAAGATGTCATCTTTAATCTCTTCAATCATTTTCTTAGGGTAACTCCTTTACCTACACATATTCTTCACTAGTTCACGTTCAGTTATAAAGTCATTATCATCTGAGATCATTCTGCTCCCCCTTACAAACTGACCTTTTACTAACACCCTCTTTTGATAATGTGGATGTCCACTTGTATAGTAAAGATAGGCATTAAAAAAAGTTGTTTTTCTATAAACAATAGATTTAAATTTGCCATTACACTTTTGAATTGTGAGGTCCAAGTAGTTTGTTTGGTCATACTTTATATCATATGTAAATGTCAAGAAATTTGCGGTGTTTGAAATATAATTAAAAAATTCAAAATATTTTTCTTCAGTTTGTAAACAAAACAGACATATATTGTCCAAGTATTGTCTGTATAAATTCCAACAACCAGCATATTGTGAGTTGAAAATAAAATTTTGCTCCCAATTTGAAAGAATAATATTAGCAAAAGTGGGTGCATATCTGGCCCCCATTGCTACACTTCTAAGTTGTTCGAAGAATTCCCCTTCAAATTGTATAAAATTATTTTTCAAAACCAGTTCCATCAATATTACACTAGTTTGAAATCCATTGTTTATTAAACCATCATATTGTGGGATTATTTCCTCGAACCATTCCATTCCCTGTTCATGTAGTATGGAAGTGAAGAGACCACTAGTATCTGTTCTAATAAAAATTATATTGTCCCAGAATAGACTAGATTTAATGTTGTTTGTCTTTTCGACTTTTCCCGGTTAGGGGTCACCACAGTGGAACTCCGATCCGCTAATGATTGGCAGTAGATTTCTTTTTTATGGTGCCGAGTTGCCAGCCTGATGCCCAACCTTCAACGAAGGCACACCCATTCATGCATGTCTTTCGAATGCCACTTGACCGCGGGGAGGACATGCAGACTCCAGACAGAAGGCACTCCAGCCGAGAATCGAACAGGAGAACCTTTTGCTGTGAGGCAACAATGCTACCACTGCACCACCATGGCTTATACAGTAAATACCATGAGTCTTTCAGTGTTTTTCTCCCTGCCATAGATAGTCCTTTAAGTTTAATATCCAAATATTTTGCAAGGAGAGCCATAACTGACCCCTCAGCTGACACAATAGGCCTAAGGGGTGGGTCTGTTGCATTTTTATGTACTTTTGCAATGCAAAATATAGATGGAACTATTGGTTTATCATTATGAAGAAATTTGTATAAATCTAAATCTATAAGTCCCATTAATATTAAGTCTTTTAATGTAAGAAAAATCTTTCTGTTAACTATATTAATTTAATTTATTGACACTCTAATATATTTTGTGTCATCTTCTAAGATGTTCATCATTTTGGCTTCATACATGATAGAATTCATCAATATAATCCTACCTTCTTTATCTGGCCTCATAACCCTTATAAATTTGACTTTTCTTATTTTTTGTAATGGGTCCCTTTCTACCTTAGATAAGTTGGGGGTTACTTTATTTGCTTTTATAGCTTCCCTTAATTCTTTTTCTACTAATAACTCAAAATTCTTTAATTGTGGGTGAAGTGGGGGGTTAAAGTACTCTTTTTCTTTACCAGGTTCTTATTAGTGTTTTCCCTTTCATTACCTTTAAACATGAGCTCCAAATTTTTCTTTGTTGTAAATAATTTAAGGTCTATTATAACTTTACTAATGTCACATTTTTTTCCTAGGGCTAAACTTAAACCCTTTGGAGACTAACTTAAAATAAACCTCATTAACTTCTATACTACTGTAATTGAAAATATGATATCCTTTAAAACTATACTTAAAACCATCCTTCATGATGTTGTAATGTGGGTTACATCCACTTACCTCCTCCACCAATTGTCCCTGTTCCCCCCTTTCCATTGATTGTAATGTATTGCACTGATCCTTTGTTCTTTAATCTCTCCGACCTCTGGAGAATGGGGAATTCTATAGGGTCTCTTACATCATATGGTGGCCTCCTATCATATATGTCCTTATGTGTGGCTGTACCTTCTTGTTGTTGTTCACTATCTATATAATGGTTACTGTAATCCGTAACCTCCATTCCATCTTTCCCTTGGTGGTTCTTATATGTTTTTGGTCTTGGGTAACTTCGCTGTTCTTTATATTCTTTCTTGCCCCTATCAATTTTCCTAGTTTTCCTAATGTACACACTTTGCATCTTGCCTCAACTTTCTCCTAAGTATCAAAATGTTTGTTTCTCATGTTCAACTGTGAACAATAAATCATTTGTTACATTATTCTTAATACTTTCCAATAATCTAAACAAATTGTTCACTTCCCATTTATTCCATTTAATAATCACCCTCATGATATCAGTTCCACATTTATGAAAAATATTAATTACATTTTTGTGGAACTCCGATTCCTCCTGAACATTGTTCAGGTATTTGCATACTCTTAACCCTTTTGGAATGATGTTCAGGTTAATATATTCTTTTAAATTAGAGTTGTCTAATTCTAAAGATTTATATTTAAATAAAACACTTTTAAATTTGCTTAGGCTCATTGCAATGGTATCATTGTTATTGTTTGAAAGTAACTCTTTCTGTTCATTAAATTAATATTTCTTAATTAAAACAGTATTTAAATTTAAGTCTTTCTTCTTGGTGGAAGTTGTAAAAAAGTCACCATGTCTGCCATTCAATTTGGCAACAAAATAGCACTCCTCGTTCTTTTTCTGGGTAAGTTCACCTCTCCAACCCATTAAAATCTTAGGAAATCCATCTAAATAATTGTGTCTGCTCCTAGTGTGCCAGTCCTTCAAATGCTCAGCTTCCTTTTCATTTAGGAGATTTTCATTTCATCTGTTGCCATGATGTTCCTGATTGGAAGTTTGATACTGAAAATTTGAGAGGTTGTTGTCCTTCCACAAGTGCCTTGCTAGCATTGCTACTGGTAATTTGTTTTCTTTGAGACACTTTCCTCTCTTTTTGCAATCATTGATATTATCCCTAGAAATGTAAGGGGTAGGTGTTGGGAGTTGCAAATAGGAAAAATATAACTTTTTTAGTAATTTAAATTGAATGCCAAAGTCTTGCCAGGTCTTAATGACAATGTGTCCATTTTGCCTATTCTAAAACTTAAAGCCCAGTTATAGGACATCTGGATTCACCTTAGACACGTAATTAATGGATGTTTTCCAACTGGGTGATTTTAAGGAATTATCATTTTATTGGCCTATGACAGTCTGATCGTTCTTATATTTTTAAACCATGGCATGATTCTTTTTTGTAATGGAAAAGGTTCGGGGTGGGGGGGGGGGCAAACACCATAATGTCCTGAGGTTGCTATTTTATCTACTTTTAATACAAATTTGCCTGTTTTAAAACAAACATTGTTTTTAAAAGTTACTGTATATTTAAATATATTGTATTTTCACAAACCTCAACACCACTGCTTTAGAACACTGTGTAACTATTACCAAGGAAATTGCTAATAATGTTAGTTGCTTTTCTGTGACATGACTTAGCTCTTTAAAAGTTACAAGAAATGATTTTAAGCAGAAGAGCTGGTATCATACTATACATTTAAATATATTGTATTTTTTCAAGTTTTAAACAATACTGTTTTAGAAATTTTTGTATTTAGTATCACAGGAAATGTTAATAATATTAGTTGCTTTTTTTAACATGACTTAGCCCAGTGCTGCATAATATACTAGTAGCTCTTTTAATTGATGTGAGTCATATGACCTTTTAAATTGAAGGGTTGTGTATATAGTTAAAGTTTGTTAATGTTATAAGGTTTTATGTTTTGAAGAAGTCCCACAAAAATTTCAGGGATGAAAGTGCTTAACCATTTGTACTTGGATTTCTTTTTGGATTTTTCTACCTTTTCATGTTCTGTGTGTTTTATTAAGTTTATTTTTTGTATTTTATACTTTTGTGAAGAGAACCCTTGCTGGACTACAAAGGTATTTTTACTGCCATTTTCTGCTCAGTACACAAAGTATGAAGTTGTTTTCCTGTTTATGTCACAAAAGGTATTTAACATAAACAGGAAGTAAGTAGTAAAGCCTTGGTTCATTATATAAAGCAGACTATCTAACAGCTGAGTTTGGCAAAGTCAGGAATGGAACAGGGGAACATTAGGTAATTCCATATACGGTTTACATGCTAATAACTTTGAAGGAAGATGTGAAGACTTATGAGAAAACATATACAACAGATAGATTAGTATTGACAGAAAAAAGTAGATTATTCTAGTTGGTACAGTAATTCCTTTGTGGTTCAGTAGGAGTTGGGACATATTGTGCCATGCCTTGATGTAGGGGAGGGGTTTCATTCCTAAGCTGTTTTATCAATTGTTTTAGCTGTACAGATAAGAATTGAATCATCTGCTTATTGCATGATTGAGGCAGTTTTGCTTTTTAAAGACATTAATGAACTTATTAAATAGATGTGAGCTTAGGAGGGAGTATTGAAGGACACATATAGATAAAGGAAAAAGGAGATGTCAGAATTCCATTTGACTGCTTGTTGTCTGTCAGATAAATGTCTAGCAAACCATGACAGGACTGATGTGTCTAGTCTAAGGGAGGACAGTTGGTTAAGAGTTTGGGACAGAATACAGTATCAAAGGCCTTGGACCAGTCAAGGAAGACTACTGTTGCTAGATTACTGGCATCTGGTGCAGATAAGTACAAAAACTGAGGAGTGCAGAGATGGTTCTGTGATGTGGAAAAAAGCTGTGCTGAGCAGGAGAGATAAGATTATTGTCAAGTTTAGAGCTGAGTAGTTGTTGATGAACATATTGTCAAGGATACTGGACAGTGGGGAAAGGATAGCAGTTGGCCAGTAGTTAGCAAAATATGTTGACTTCCCACCTTTTTGATCTGGAAAATATATTACATTTTCCAGAGTAGAGTAACATAACTCTCTTCGATAGATTTATTGATTAAGATAGATACCAGGTAGGCTGTAAAATAAGCTGTTGTTTTAATATATCTTGCATGAATATTTTCTGGGATGAGAGTTGTTGGTTTTAGTTTTAGAGGAGTTTTTTTGATGATGGAACTTTGTATAGGTTTGAGAGATATTTTGTTTGGGCAGTGAATGCTCTCTTTTGTAGGGAAACAGAAGTTGTGGGTTTTATGAGAGAGGCTACTATTTGAATAAAGCAGGTATTGCGGTAGAAAGATGTAGTCTATGAGTAGTTTTTTTGTTGTGGGGGGTTGGTTGAGTAGTGCTGCCAGGGTTGATAAGTTTGTTTATTAATGACCAGAATATTTTAGGGTTGGTTTGACCTGAGTTTTGCCAGTTTAATAAGATCTTTTGTCTGATTTGATGTTATTTTTATCTGTTTTCTAAATTGTTTGAATATTTGGGGATTGGATTCAGTTTTTTTTATGTTTCCAGCATCTCAAGGCTTTGTCTCTGCTTTTCATTAGCAGCTTTGTTTGTTTCCTTAACCAGGGAGCGGGATTAAATTTGACTCCTTTCTTTCTGACTGAGGCATGATTGTTGAATATAATTATTGTGTGTGTGTGTGTGTGTTTGTGTGTGTGTGTGCGTGTGTTTGCAATCAGTGTGGATGTTATGTGAGGTGAAGGAAGGTATATGAGGGAAGGCAGTGTAGGGAGGATAAGTGTTCGAATATAGTTAAGACTAGAAGGAGTAATACTTTTAGGACAACATTTTGTAGAAGGACAAAAGGAGAAAAGACTAGGTTAGTGGATATAGTGAATGTGATTGGGTGGAGGCAAAGGACTGGTGTTGATTGGTTGGGATAAAAGAGTGTATGTGAGTAAGGGAGGGGATATAGGGAAGATTGGACTTGGGAAAGGAAGTGAATGTCATTGGTTTGAGGTAGAGGATTTTTACTGATTGAAGTTGGGAGAGAGGTAGGCAGAGGTAGAAGACTATAAGTGTAGAGATGGACAGGGTTGATGGGATGGGGGTAGGGTAGATAAGAGGAGTAAGCCCAACCATAGTGAGGTCAAACAGAATATGTTAAACCTCAGTGGCAATCAAGGCAATGGAAAAGGTCTTTGAGGGTAGAAATAGAAGGTAAGATTACTTTCAGTCTAAAGTGTATAGTTAAATGAAATACTATCTTCTTCTTCTTCTTCTTTTGGCTTTTCACGGTTAGGGGTTGCCACAGTGGATCACCTTGTCCGCTCATGATTGGCAGTGGAGTTTTACAGTGTCGAGTTGCAGCCCAGTGCCCAACCGTCCACAGAAGGAGCACACACACACACACACACACACACACACACACACACTCACACCTAGGGCCAATTTAGATTGTCCAATCCGCGTACAGCATGTCTTTGGGATGTGGGCGGAAACCGGAGCACCTGGATCAAACCCACGCGACCACAGGGAGGACATGCAGACTCCGCACAGAAGGCACCCCAGCCGAGGATTGAACCTGAAAACGTCTTGCTGTGAAATACTATAAGGGGAAGAAATAAAATCAATGTGCAAGTTTCCTCCCAGCTATAAAAAAACATTTAAACAGTATTAGAAACAGGGTATATAAATTACCATACCAGAGTTAAAGTATCTTTAGTTATATCTAGTGTTGCAAATAAATTAATTCAAGGCTAAGAAGTGCAGGTATTCTAGACTACTCTTGGAATAGAGGTGTCTGTTCCAGCTGCTATTACTACAAGGAGTAAGCATGCAGTTATACAGATGACATTATTAGATTTTCCAACTACACTTTTAAAGGCTATTGCAAAAGTTCAGGTTATTTCGGAAAGTAGCCATTGCTAAAATAGTAAATGAAAGAGGAAAGTAAAAGAGAAACCAGGGGAAGAATATGTTTAAAACTCCTAGGAAGTCGAAATTAGCTGTGCAGTGACAGAAATGCCTGGTAAATCTTATAAAGCTTAAATTTCTTGTTAACTGAAACAAACTGCTGATACTTGCCTTTGAACACAGTACAAGCCCTTCAGGCATAAAGAATCACATGTAGTAGCAGTCAATTAAAACACAAGTCACATGATGACTGCACTTTGAATCAAAACCCATGCCAAAATCTTAATATCTATTGTTTGCTTGATTTACTTAAAACTTACATACAGAGAACATTTCACACTTTGCACAATAAAGATTTAGCACTTGCATTGAAGTATACTACAAACATTTCTTCACCTATTCAGTAGCCCTTACCTGCCAGTAATATTCTTCCACTACCATGAAGATAATGTTTGTTAGCACAGCTTCTGCTAGCATCCTTATCAGGTTTCTCGATAGGATGAGAATTTGCATCATATCCATCGCAATTCCTCCAAACCTTCTTCATGGCAAATACAGTTATATAAGTCACTTATATTTGATAAAATAAAATGACTGTGATCTTTTAGTTTTAGTGCTTTCAGCATTTTAGGATATCTCCTAAGTGCAGAATCAAACCTGGTATGTTCTGTATCAGTGGTTTCAGTATGTGATCTAGAAGCTTAGAAATAGGTTCTGTATTATAACCAGACCATGAGACAAATGGTCTCAAGGTTGGGTTTTCCAAATGTTTATATACTTTTGGGATACCATAGAAATAAGGACACCCAGTAACAGATATCTGAAAATACCTATGATGTTCTATCCAAAATGTTACTGTTATGAAGTAGGTCCTCTAACAACACCTTGTATCTGTCATTCAAAACTGAAATAAAGTCTCTACTTAGTTTTTATCTGTAGTTTCATCTTCTAAAAACTGAACCTGTGCCATTTTATACTGGTCTGTAAGCATAACTACTGTGGTCCCTCCTTAGTCATTTTTTCAATTACAAAGTCCTGCCATAGCTTGTCTCACACATCTTTTCAAGATATCAAACCTCTTAGCTTTCTCCAAATCTAAATTTCTTATCTCAGTTTCCCATATTGTTTTAAATAACTGAACAATGGGATGGCATTTGAATGCATTTGTAACAGCAAAGAAGAGACATCACAAAGTATGTTGACACAAAAGTCAACATAACTTAGCTCATTTGGTTTGTCAGTGAATTTTACACCAGCGGTGTTAATAATCTTCTTAACATCATTTAAGTGAAGTCTGCTTGCATGTTTTGTTTGCCCTTGGGATCATTAAAATTTTTTGAAACTGCTCTCCGTATGCCATTCTCCTGCTACTTCTGAATAAGTTGTCTTTCTGGGGTTCTGCCAATGCACCCTTTCTAGTAGACGTAATATATCCAGACTTTTTGGGGGGTCTATACTGAAGTCATTGTGCTTGCCCATTAAATGTATTAACTGTGTTAAACCAATGCCCTTCAAGGGCAGATTAGAATCTCTGTTGTTATTAACACTTTCATTCACCATGTTTTTTAAAGTACTGTCTGTTGCATCAGCATTCTGTTCCTGCTCGTCCTGTGTATCTGACACACTCTCTGATCCACTAACATAAATCATCACCATCATCATCACCCCCCCCCCCTTCACACTGTCTACATGTGGTCAGGGTGTTATGTCAGTTGTCACCATCTGTCTTGACTCAGTGCCACTCTATTACATACATTGACAGTCATGCCTGCCTGTTGCAGGTCTTCTCTCACAAACGCTATCCATCTCTTTGCTGCACTCCTGTGTTTCCTCTTACCTTCTTCCTGTCTGTCTCAAGTCATCTTCACCAGATTGTCTTCTGCTTTTCTACACATGTGCCCAAACCATCGTAATCTGTTTTCTTTGATTTTCTCTGCAGTTGGAGCTACTTTCACTTCTGCTCAGATGTCCTCATTTCTTCATTTGTCCCCATAATGTACATACTACCACCCATCTCCAGCTTCCTGAACTGCTCAGCCCTTACTGCCCAAGTTTCTGCACCATATGCTAGAACTGGCTACACCACTGTTTTGTATTCCTTACTTTTCAACTTCTTTGGAATTCTTTTGTCATGCACTTCCCCTGATTCTAGCTTTGACCTCCTCATTCAAAGTTCCCTTCTCCTCAACTACCTACCCCCCCCCCCAGGTACTTGAAGCTATTAACCTGCTTCACTATTTTCCCTTCTATCACGTTCTCAGCTCCTTATGATTTTCTCCATTTGCTACCATTGCAGTGTCTTCTCTGTTCTCAGTTTCATCCTATGTTTCTTCAGTTTTACTTTCCATCCCCCTATCCTTTGCTGAATTTATTGCTCAGTCTGCCTTTTATGTCCCATTAACATAGTCTCATTAAAAGTTGCTTTTCTAATTGAATTTTCTTTGTTTTCCCTCATCAATATTTTCCCACTAAAAAGACATCCTGATGTGAAGTCTCTTTTATTACTACTGAAGATTGTGTATCCTTACTTTTTTAATGCCTCATTCCCCTCTTTCCCATTTTCAAAAACACATCACTGTATTCCTCATATTTTCCTTGATTCTGTAATTTTAGTAAGTCTTATTCCAGAGATAATATTTCAGACTTTAATGACTGTATTTCTAATTATGAATATTTCAATATAATTTCATAATTGAAAAATTAGTTTCTAATTTGTTTACCTGCTATTCCTTTAAAATGACATTATTGCTCTGTCCATAATTAGGCTGGTACAAAACACACAACCCCCCCCCCCCCCACGGTACTCTTGTATATTTAAGGAAAGCCAGAAAAGTAAACAGTAGATATTAAGACTCTAGCTAGGGTTTTGATTCATAATGCAATCATCATGTGACTAAGTTTTTTTTTTATTCTTTGTTACTACATTTGCTTCTTGATGCCTGAAGAAATTCTTGTTTTCTGTCCAAAAGCAAGTGGTAGCAGTTTGTTTGAATTAATAAAAAATCTTAAGTTTTGTAAGATTTATTTGACATTCTTGCAGTTTAGAACCACCGAACAGTTAATGTCTAGTTTTAGTTTTTATTCTGTGCATGGCTTTGCCTTCTATGAGTTTGGAGTTTTTGAATTTCTGTTATTTCCCTAAGAAGGAAAGTGTATTTTCTAATGGATGAGACATGTAGCTTCATTTCAAAGGAATTTGTAGCTGAAGTTAATATGGATATGGAAGGCTTATTAAATTCTACTGCAGATGACAGCAATGGAGGTGATATTACACCCTTGTTTGTAGCTGTGAAGTAAAAGATAATCCACTAGAGAAAACTGGTGTGGCAGAAATTTTCTTATCTGGCTTACCTTAAATTTCAGTTCCCATGGGGCTTGATGTTTTGAACCAACCTAATTAAAGACTGGACAATAATGACCTTTTTAAAAGAATGTCATGTGATTAATTTAGGAACTAGTGTCTCATGTAAAATTGATGTTGAACTGTTCTGAATTAGATACTGCAATTAGATGAAGACATTGCACTTTTCATGTGTGACTCCCATTGTGAGTGCCATAAGGGTAAAAGTACTTAAATCCTCCATGCCTGCATGTATATACTGGGCTGGATAATCTTTCAGTTTTGAAAAAGGGGTCTTTTAATGGTGTTTCTGTAGACACATGCATATTATATAGAAGTAGATTAGCTCTCAAAATGTATTCTTAAGTGAGAAACTTTTTTGAACTTTCAAACTGTTTCATTTGTACATTACTATGCAGATGCTATAGTGCTTTTTCTTGTCTGTCTTGTTGATTTAAACTGTTTAGCTTCAGTGCACCTTAATTAAACTGTGTTCGTAATCAATACTTCCTTGAAAGCTACTTAAGGCATCTTTATCATTTGTAATTGTTCTGCAGATAACTGGCACAGAGATATAATTTAACAGACATATCAAGTATAGTTAAAACAAACAGATAGATTAGAATGTTTTGGCAGTCTTTCACATAAAATAAATAAATAAATTCTGTCGAAGATAAAATTGTGTGCCTCATTTGTTGATCATAACTTTCAAGCTGATATATAGCTAGAGCAAGACTGATTAAGAACTCATGAACACAAACATGAGATTAGTAATAATAACGGGTTGTGGTAGTGGTTTATCAAGCATTATTGCCTAAGAAACAAAGGAAGTAAACTTACTGTGGCATTTTGCATGGTGAACAAGTCAGGTTTAGTATGAAATGCTGTCCTTCAGCAGTCAGTCTCAGTTTTTAACACAATAGTGATCAGAAATGTAATATATATTTTATTTAAGAAAAAAACTATAAAGTTGCAGTAGGTCTACATCATTTCCCTGTACTTTTCAGATGTAGAGATATGCTATCTACACTCTGAGTACCCCGGATCCCAAGGTCATATCTCTCTAAATTAATTCTAGGACATATTTAATTGTTATTATCTGCAGTGCTGTAGTACCCCACTGCACAGTCATCCTCCTTGCAAACTAGTAGCATGGGCAGTACTACTGTTCACTCACTGGTCACCTCCATGGCCAGACCTTTATTGCTCATTTTTATGAATTACTTCACAGCAGAAGAGTCAGACTCATTCATACTTCATTAAGAAGGAGGACACGAATTCCTCAATTTCCAAACTTTGTACTTTTTTCTTAAAGCCGCTCATCACATACCCCTTCACTGGAAACAGTTCAATATTCCATATGTAACATTTTTCAGTATTCTAACTTAAACTCATTTGCTATAAAAAGCTACCTCATCTTGATCATGTTAACAGAAGAAAATAAGCTGTCTACTAATTGTGGTTATTTGTAAGCTAAATAAATAAACAGTTTCATTTATAATCTAATATAAAACTTTGTCCTCCAGGATATCAACTTAACTGGAATTTCTCAAGGTCTTCATTACAAAAGTTGCATCTCACATAGGGATGGGACATTTCTTTACCTATTTTAATCGTTGAACATCTTTCAGGTACAAGTTTACTACATGTAAGGAAAGAAGGGTAGATTTTCAAAAAATAGAAGATAACAGAGTCTAACAATATATTGTAAAAGTGAGATCCCTGGATAACATATAAGAACATGTATTTGGGACATTAGGCAAATAAACCCAAATGGAAAATCAAAAGACAGTTCAGCAGATTAAGAAAAAAATGTATTGCACTTATATGTAAAAGATAACATGCTCTGCCCACCAGAGGAACCTTCAGTATCTCAGAAGAAAACAAATGTATAGAAGGAATCAACACTACAGACTGCACAACCTCAGCTGAAATGCTTTTAATGATTAATGCAGTACTTTTCTCTTGTTCTTGGGACAGAACATACTGTATTTGTAAAAGGTACTGGCTCTTTTTGTCAAATCCCAAAATGGAAGACTAGAGGTTGTGTGGGCCAGTGTGAAGATGGGATTTTACCTTTTAAATTTCAGGAAGTATACTTTGAACTAGAAGAACTGGAGGGAATTCATAAGATTTCTTTCCATGGTCTTGACAGAACATTGTAAGATCTGGTCCAGAACCTGGAAAGTTTCCTGGGATACTAACAGATATTTTCTCAAAAATATCTTTGGAAAGCGTCTCATGACAAGGTACATTGTTCAGTTTTGGGTGCCTGTGAGAACACTGCTTTTAGTTGAAAATGTACTGCCATTAACAGAAGATTTGTGGATTATAGTAGGTCCCATATCTGCATAGCAAAGTGACAACATTTAGCTCTGTTTATCTTTGCATGTACCACAATGACCAGCTTAAAAGGAAAAAAGTTTCTCAGTGCATTCAAGTGACAGTTTTATCAGTCATTTTTTTTTTTTTTTGTACCTGGTATGCACGTTTCTTGAACCATTATAAACTCCAAATGTATTCCGCCACCAAAGTTGGAGAAATATGTCATCACAACTTCAACCAGTTATGAGGGTATGAACCACTGTCTTAGGTGTGGAGAAATCAGTGACCCACCACTGTAGCTCCTTTAACAGTACTGAGATAGTCAAAGTATCTTATGCTTCTCATTTCACTGGATATATTATTTGTTCCTAGAGATTCCTGAAAAAATATTGGAATTTCCAAATATGAATCCTGGAATTATGCACTCCCTGAATATCATCTGAACCAATACCAAGAGAAATAATCTTACAGTAACCTGATCTGGATAATTACTCTCAGAGAGAATGAGGTTTCCATGTGTAAATTAAGAAGGGAATGTTATCCTGTGAATCTTCATAGAAAGTAAATAACCACAAAAACCTCTGTGTTTGACAAAAGACCAAGGCAGCTACAAAAAGTCATGTGTTTATTAAAATTAAAACAATAAAGTTAAGCGCTTTTGTTCCTTACACTCAAATAATGGAACTTCATCAGAACTAAAACTTGGATGATTAAATTGTACAAAGGAAGCCATGTGATGCTAATTAACTAATATTCTTCCAACTAAAATGGACTATTAAAAGCATTGTAAAGATTTCATGAATAAATATTTGATAAATAACCTATAAACATTTTCAACATTAAAATCTAAAAACATGGAAAAACTATAAAAAATATAAAAACTAAAAAACTAAACAACAAAAATTTGCTATCCCCTGACCAATCTTAAAAGCATATTACATGTTATATATTTTCCAAGGGCAAAGTTAATGCTTAAGTTTTAACACTGAATTAATAGAATAAGAGTCATTTAGTTCTGGTGCAATTAATGCATCGAGTTCAAGTTTGGGCATGCTGCTAACACAACCATCACCAGGATGTAGTCCACGGACTCATGGACCTCCTTTTGAGTTTCAAGTTTGGAAAACCAATAGATTTGATTTTGACAAGAACTTTTTGCCTCAGTCCCAACAGCAGCAGAGTGAGAGAGGTTCTGTTCGTCAACAGATGGAGGTATTTGAAAAACAAAAGCTGCTGATTTTTAAGAAATTACAGTTAGAGAATTCTTATCCAACAGGTACCAAATAGCTGAGAATCTGGAAGTACCCAAATGGTGTACCGAAGGATTCAGATTATCACAAAGAATTGATTTAATTTTTTAACAAAACGGGTTGTGAACTGATGCAGACTGTGGTTAAATATAATGACATTCAAATCAAGAAGCATTTTGGTGAAATTGATGCTTTGACTGCATCTTTGCAGAGTGAATTGTTGTTGATCAGTACATCAGCAATTATCAGCAGATTTTTCAAAATGTGGACAGAGTTTGTGACAACACACTAAGAAGGAAGTCTGAAAAATTTCTAAGGGATTGCAATAATTATCGTATTCATAATGTGTATCCAGACCCACTGGGTAGCTATGGTAATGGGGGAGGAATTTACATCCACTTACCAATAGTAAAAAATAGTGGGATGACATCAGTGGAAGTTATGAATGCTTCAAGAGGAAGACGAGCCAAAACTTTAGGCGACAAACCTTTGCGGAGGTCAGATAGAATTCAAAGCAAAATGAAAGAAAGCAGCACTCAGGACCAATCCTAGGAACAGAGGTACCAGCATTACTGAGCGAAACCCATACTGTATTTATATATGTGGAGGGGGTGGAAGAACTGAATTGTGAATCAGTTATTGAAAGGACTGCTGATGAAGGTACCATGAGACTTGTTCATAATAGCAGTAAGGATTTCACACTTTATAATTTTTCAACAAGAACTTTATGAGCTGAGCACACTGATGTTTTGTCTAAGGGATTATAATTTGTTCCAGTGAAGAGAGCTAGCCTAGCTAATAGTTTAATTGACCTGAAGTTGTTTACATGCAAACTGAATTTGGCTTTTTCATTTAAAGTTAAGGAAAGTACTGTAATTGATGTTTTGAGAAGGCCCAACATTTTTAATCCTCCATTAAACCATCTTGTCATAACTTTTGAAAGAGTGTATGAACTTGATTTTAGAAATGTTATAAGTATTGACAAGATGGTAAAGCTCTCCAGTATGTCAAAACACCAAGTGGTTTTACTATATGAATTAGTCTGTGATAAGACCTTGTGTAATGAAGGCAAGCAAGGGGGGTGATTTGGTTCTAATGGGAAGCATAGATTACAGCAATAGGAATACTGTTTTATTAATGGATGAAACTTATATGGAAGTGTCATTGGTTTCAGAAAAAAAGGATTGTCTTTTAAATGACATGCTATTGCAAGATCAGAAAAGTATCAGTGAATTTAATTATATGCATAATGATCAGCCAGTCATAGCAAGTATATTCGGTATCCCCAAGTTACACAAATGCTTAAACGATCCACCAATGAGGCCAACCATTGATGCCATGAGGGGCAAGATGTTTTTTATAGCTAAGTTTGTAGACAAGCTGCTTAAAAGCAACTTAAGTAAACCTTGCATGTGTGTAAAGATTCGTGATAATTTTTAAAGAATATTAGTAGATTACCTTTTATGGAACATTCTATATTTGTAACTATTGATGTACATAATCTTTATTCTGTTATTCCTCATGATTTAGACCTTTTGTGGTTTGAAGAACAATTAACATCTATAGGAAAATTAAAAGGGGATACAATTTAATGTAACTTCCATCTTAATGGAAATTGTCTTTAAGAATAATTGCATATATTTTGTGGGACGTTTTTTTAAGCAACATACTAGAGTGGCTATGGCATAGTATGTGCCCCCTCTTTTGCTAATTTAGTTATGACCAATTGAGAAACCAAGTAGGTGTTCAGTAGTGTTTACAAGAAGTGTTTGGTGAATTACACCAGATTTTTGGATGATATAGTTATGCAATGGAGTGACACTGAGGATAGATTGATTGAATTTATTAATTGCATTAATCACACAGAATAATTTTTAAAGTTTACTCATGCATTAAATCATTTATTTGGATGTTGATTTAAGGGAAAATATTCAACAGAAAAAATATGTGCCTAACATTCACAGGAAGCTCAATTTCTCAAATACATATTTACATTTTTTCTAGTTGGCATCCAGTTCATCAGAAAAAAGCTGTTGTGAAAGGCCAGTTAGTGTAATTGGCTAAATTGTTTTCAGAAATGGACACTTTTACTAATGACTGTAACACTGTAGTTGACATGTTTTGTCAAAGGGGTTATCCTAATGACTTTATCTTAAAAATTAGAGATGAAGTGTGGAACAAAACATATAGGGGTGAATATGTTCCACTTTTGGTTAACAAAGCAGTAGATGTTGATCCACCCATCTTTTGCAGGAAGGGTTTAGGTAATAGAGACAAAGACAAAAACAAATTATTTATAACCACCTACAATTTAGATAGTAAGGCATTAGTGGACAGTATATACAAAAACTGGAACATTTTTAGATTGGATGGGGGTACCTACGAGTAATTGGGGGTTAGACCTCTTATTATATATAAAAAGATAAATCCTTCAAATAGTTATTAGAATCAAATAAACATATTTTTAAAGTGAGCTTACCCAATAACTGTTTAGATGGAGTTAAGAAAACAGACATGTTTAAATGTGGGAAATGTGCACAATGCCCTTATATTAAGCTAGCAGAATAGTTTACAATTAATGGGATCAACTCTCAGATCAATGGGTATTTTTCATGTGATTCAAAGCAAGTTATTTATCTGTCCAGGTGTGAGTTTTGCACAATGTTTTATGTAGGCAAAACATTACGAAAACCGAAGGAAAAAATTTATGAGCACTTGCTAGACATTAAGAAAAATAAATCAACTAATGCTTTGAGTAAACATGTGCAGAATAATGCAGGACATAGATTCTCTTTTGTGATAATAGAATAGGTTAATAAAGATTCTAGGGGAAGGTTTATGAAAGAAAATTTGGACAAAAAAGAGTTTATTTGGCAGTTCCATTTAAATGCACTAAGTGCCCTAGGACTAAATGACTCTTGTTCTATTAATTCAGTGTTAAAACTTAAGCATCATTATTCTTAGGTTCATAGGTTCATACTAGGCTATCTGCCCTAGGGCATTTATAAGCCTAGCCGGAGTGTGTTTGGCTTTTGCCACCCATTTTAAATTAATTTTGCTATGCCCTTTTTCGAGGTTAGTATACTGTGCCTCTGTCTAACAGTGACACAGAAGTGATACCCGGGGTAAACCTACGATCTCCCATCCACTCATCAAGATTCTTCTTGAAGAGAGTCATTGAGGGACTCTGCTAACCTGGACTGGGATTTTATTCCAGAGTGAAGGGAGCCTCTGGGTTATGAATTCTTAACTTTATCCTTGTAAAATATACAATATGTAATATGTTTTTAAGCTTGGTCAGGGGATACTGAATTTTTGTTTTTTCAGTTTTGTTAGTTTTTTATAGTTTTTCAGTGTTTTTTAGATTTTAATGTTGAAAATATTTATAGGTTATCAAATATTTATTCATGAAATCTTTAGAATACTTTTAACAATCCATTTTAGTTGGAAGAATGTAATTAGTTAATTAGCATCACATAACTGCTTTTGTACTATTTAATGGGCCAAGTTGCATAGTTGTATTAGTTCTGATGAAGTTCCTTTATTTGATTGTAAGAAATGAAAGCGCTTAACTTTATTGTTTTAATTGGAATAAAGTTATGATTTTTGGAGTTGCTTGGGTCTTTTTGTTGAGCACAGAGGTGTTTGTGGTTATTTAGTTTGTATCAACCTGGTCTCTGAGGCTTTCACAGTGTGTGATGTCTTCTTACAAAGTGAAATAAAGCTATCAGAGCTGCTGTAATACTGAAAGAACAATCCAAATACCCCTGCCTCCTTTCCATGTTATCTTGTACTTGCTTAGACAGGCTATCCTGCATCACTAGTTATCTTTACTTCTCAAGATAAGAAAAATAATGTCACACTTGTCCACCAGTAGTATATCCTCAACTTATATACCTATTGTTACAAAGATAAAGATATATTATTTGTAATTCTGAATTCAAAATATTATTATTGTGTATATTTGATGTTATAATATAAAGAAAAGGAGCCAGGTAGAACCAGAAAGAACAAAAGAAATATAGAGAACATAGCAAAAAGATGAGTAGGAGATGTGAGGCTATAAAGACTGAAAGCTACTATAAATTGATGACTGATAGGAAGCAAAGAGAAATAGTGAGGTGGGTAGAAGAGCAGCCCCAGAAAATCAGTAAGGGAAATAAAGACACAGAGAGACAAAGTGTAGGAAAATAGAAGAGAAATATAAAGAGATGCAGCTATATAAGCAAATCTCCCATACATAATGGTTATCAGCGTCATCACTAACACCGCATCTACATACTGCAACACAAAAATAAAACTTTCCTTTACTGAAGTGCTCAAAAATCACTTTCAAAACCCTTACTGGCTTCTAACCATGACACTGTAGATGGATACAGCACTGCCAAACTTCATCAAAACCCTGACATCCATCCCAAGCCACTTGTAGCTTCTTCCACCACCAACACAGATGCATTGTTAGAATTGTTTAGCTAAGCCGTACATGCTACAAGAGCAGTACACTCACCACTGTAATGTAATTGATATAGACTAACAAGGCTGAGCAAAGGCATAGGGACAGTCCTGTGCCTCTCATGAGTTAGAATCCTGCATATCTCTAGGGCTCTCAAGTCTGTTTACCAGTATTATGAATACAACATGGTCAGTTTTTCATCTTGGTGTTAACTGCTAGTGTCGCACCCCTCCAGACTATTTGAAGGTATGTATCTATTATTGGAAGAAAACTAATGTTGAACACAGTGTAATAATTATTGAGAATAATGTCAATTCAAGCAAAAGTTAGTTATTGGTTAATTCCAATGGAACACAGTGTATGTGTTAGCTTGGAGGTACATGGAAGATAGTCCTGCCTATTTCATGGTTAGTGTCCTGCACCTATCTCCCCAGGGCTCTGAAACAGTGGTCAAGAAATTCTCTGCTCCTGTAATGCCTTTTTTTCTGTAATTTCAGAATACTCAGGCTACGAGTCTAGAATGTACAAATTCAAATCTGGGAAATATAAATATAGTAATGTTCAGTGATAAGAACCTATTTATGAATATGTCCTCCCTTAAGATCTTTGTGTCATTAAAATATGGATGCTTGTTTTGTCAATTAAACATGGTTTCATAACAATGGCAGTGCTTCCTCCTTGCCTTTACTGTCTACCACTCAGATAAGCCTGGTGGAGTAGACTGCAGTAACACTGGTGGTGGCTTGTCAGTCTTTATCTGAAACACCATCACTTATAGACTAATCAGCCAGAAGAATGGCATTGAACTCCTGTATATCCTAGTATCTTTAATGAATACCTCATATCACATCATAGCTAACTGGAGATAAGGGTTCACATTATCCACAGAAAAGGCACAATGAGCAATGCAGTAGGTACTTATCCTGGGCTGGTAGGGTGGAGGGGAGACATTGAGCTCTAACAAGACACATAATAAAGCATGATAACAGTTGTCTAACTTATAACCTCCGTAGTGTAAAAGCTTCCACAGCGGAACAACGAAAATACAAACAAAATTGCTGTAGATAACGCTAAGTACTCAGAAAAACCTCCAGGCAGACAAATGGAAGGATTCCACTGTTTATTAATAAACCACAATAAATATTAATTAACGCTCTTCAAGCTATGATAATCGCGTTTTCGTCTCACAATGTGGGACTTCATCTGATGAAGTCCCACATTGTGAGACGAAAACGCGATTATCATAGCTTGAAGAGCGTTAATTAATATTTATTGTGGTTTATTAATAAACAGTGGAATCCTTCCATTCGTCTGCCTGGAGGTTTTTCTGAGTACTTAGCGTTATCTACAGCAATTTTGTTTGTATTTTAGTTGTCTAACTTAACTGTATCACTTTAAGGTAAAATATATCCACTTGTGTCCAAACCAGCACAATCGCTGGACTCTAATATAGGGTAAAAAAATGAACCCTAATTCTGCATAGCAGCCATATGCTTTTCTATAAGTTTCAGCACAAATAGCTAATATATTATTTTGGAATATCTGTTTTAACTCTCATATTTATGCAAACTATCAAAAAAACTTGCCCTTAGTATGTTGTGTAAGAAAGTCATGGTTGAAATGGATGCTTGTGGCCCAGGCCATTAACTTTTGTATCAGTAAATTAAATATTTACAGATTTTGTGATATTTTATAAAAACAGTACTTAAGCAGTGGGAAGAAACATAGAATTTCAAGAGAAAATTATGTATAATAAAGCTACTTGTGTCCACAGAAAAAGTGATATTTAGCAGCTTGTGAGTTTGACGGACCTGACAGCAGAGGATGGGCATGCTAATCTGTGAGGAGTGTGGGGAGTGATGCATAATGTTAATGACCCTTCACTATAGCATTACATAGTCATTTTTGAGGATAGGCTCTCAGCCCACTAGATCATTATCTGGTGGTAGCTGTCACTAACAAGTACATGATAACATGCTGTCACAAGAGAAGGGCTTGTTGTCCCAAAATGTAATGGCAACAGCTTGTCCTCCTGCTCAGGATGTAAGGTTAGGCCATTCAAATATACTAGAAGCCAAGATGCTAGTGAAGACACACGTAACCCTCAAAGCTGCTTGAATGATGGCTCTTAACTCCAGGGCAGAATGAACATGGTAACATGCTGATGGTGTTAGCAAAGTATTTTATTGGGTGCAGCACTGGACACTATATCGAGGCTGATAAGACTGCATTAATGGAGAAGTATTTTGTGTTTGGAAGTGAGACATATTTGTGAAAGCATGAGTAAGACCATTTATGGGTTGGGTAGAATGTTAATGTATTAGAACTGAGCAAGAGAAGTAGCTTAGTCTAAGTTTATTTCAGCTGTACAATTATACCTGTATTGAAAGTGTTCATTAAAAGCCCCGATGGTTGAATTTAATGGAGAATGCTAAGTGGCCTATAATGATTTATTTATTTATTCATTTATTTTAACATTTGTTAGCTGGGTTAGTCTTTCTGGGTTCTAAGTATCCCTTTTTCATGGGAGACTGAGGAGAAAAGCTCCAAAATACAAATATCACAAGAAATATGGGTACGGATACAGACAACAGCCAAAACTTTCAGTCTTAAATATCCAACAGTGCTATTTTCTTTTTAAGATAAGCTACATATACACATGCAGCAAAGATGCAATACAGTATTAAAGCTAATTGAATATATTAATATACCTTATCAGTACCAAAAAAAGGAGTAGAGTAACAGGGTAAGATTATAAAGATAAGAAGAGGATAGAAGTATGGTAGAATAAGAGAAAAAGGGTATTGAGTATAGAATTAGACATCAAAAGATAGACAAGATGTGATAAGATGAGAAGTGCAGAAAAGAAATGTAAGAAAGAAGTGAGGGTTCGAGTAGGAGAAACTGCATGGCAGTATGGTAGAGTGTGTGCGAGAGAAAAACATGATGCAGGGGGCACTCTAAAGACAGTTTAGGTTGGGTTATGGCAAGAGCAAACACAAAAAAGTTGGAAATATGTTTTTAGTTCCTTTTTAAAGATATCACTTTTATTAATGGTATGAAGGGATAGGGGAAGTTTATTCCAAGAACTGGCTACAGAGTAACTGTACAGCAATTTGCCCATGCTTTTTTCTGGTTTGTGTACCTGAAGTAGATGTTGTTATGAACTTCTGAGTTCATGTTTGGGTGCATATTGTATTATTATTTTTCTGTAGTTGGAATGGGAACAAAATAACTGCTGTACTGTAAAATATTTTAAATGCTGGTATTTTTCTTATGGGTGAACACTGATTTATTTCCATCTGTCTTAAATAAATTGGTGTTCCCCTCTTTTATGTTCCAGTTGGAACTATAAACATCTCTGATGCTTTTACTGTCTATGGACATAACAAGAAAGTTTATTCTAATATAAATTCTTCCAATTATTAGTCATAAGAGACCATTTTGTCTTTACCTAAAGGCAATGCATATAAAAACAAAAATGATACAAATACTCATCCTGATACAGTGTTTCCAGGTAGATGTGCTACAGTCATTCATATAGCTTGTATGTGATATACTGTTCATACTTGCAACCATCTGTAATGTTTATGACTTTAGTAATGCATTCCGTGTTAAACACAACTTGGACCAAGATGAAATAGTTTATGAATTAGATGAGATTCTTTTATGATACTTATTATTTTGCATTTTGTATTATTAACCAGTCTTTGTGCCTTGTAATTTGTAAGCAATGAAACTTTCCCGTTTTTATTTCTATTTTCTTTGATATTGCAGATAATAACCCAATAATCCTTTTCAGACATGTGAGAATCCTTGTAGGTGTCAGTAGGAGATGATCATTGCTTCTGGAAGAGATTGTAATAAATGCTCTATTTCATGCCAGCATTGTTCTAATGCTCACCATTTGTACCAGCTGAATTCCCAACTAGATTTTGCATTATGGGAGCACTCCCAATATGTTGTGTGCTTACGGTGAACACTTTAAACAGCATATTAAAATAGAATGGGAATAGTACAATGTAGAATCCATAGAATATTTTCTAATATAAGGATGACATTTCTCTGAATTTCCCTAGAATCCTGATTTGTTTGTGTCTTTCGTCTTTTTCCCGGTTAGGGGTCGCCACAGCGGAACTCCGGTCCGCTAATGATTGGTAGAAGATTTTTATGTGCCGAGTTACCAGCTCTGATGCACAACCTTCAACGAAGGTGCGCCCCTTCACGCATGTCTCCACACAGAAGATGCTTTAGCTGAGAATCGAACGGACAACGTTTTGCTGTGAGTCGACAAGGCTACCGCAGCACCACCACCACAGTACTTCCCTAGAATCCTGATAATGATCAGTTTATTTAGTAATCGAAATCTGAGTAAAGCTATAAACATTATAATTAATGTGTGCCTTAATATTTACTATGTTCCATTATAAGGGAGAAATGAACTGTATCAATTGAATTCTTTAGTGTTCTAGGGACTCTGTAATATAATTTGTTGGACAAAAAGCTTAGAATGATAGCTTCAAAAGAGGATTCAAATATATGTGTCATAATATACATACCATTCCAAGTATTTATGCACTTCTGTTTAATCCAGTTAAATAGTTATTTACATTTAAAGCCTCTTATTGTGGATGTCCACAGCCAGTGCTGAGGAAGGAACACTATTTTTGATACCATTGCATCAAATTTGTATTAAAATATTTTTTTAACACAAAACAATCAGAGATTTCAGTATTTATGAAAAATATACTCTGTTAAGTATATTGTTGTCTCTTAAGTGAAAATATAACGCAACACATATTGTATTATGCATGAGAATCCAAAATAGAATATCATTCCAGGTTCTGTAATTATTATTATAGAATTCATTATTTAAAAGTATAATCTTATAAGTCATGAGTGAAGTATGGTGTTATAAAGAGGCAGTATTGAAATTTGCTATTATGTGTTGTGTTCAGCAGGATTGTGTGACCTAGAAAATGTCAAATTTGTAACACTTCTGAGCTTCTACTGTAGAAAATACATATTTCTGATACATGGTTCTAAATTCTGCATAATTTAAAACTGTGTCCATGTAAATTACATGATTTGTCGAAAAGCTGCTTGTTGGAATACATCATATGTCCTCAGTAATACTAAAGAAAATGTACAAGTCGAGTAATGAGCAGGGGCTTGAATTAGTGTTACACTGGTTTCAAGTCTGAGAGGGAATTAAAAGTACCTTCAGAAGTTTTTGAACGATGTAAACACAGATGTTGATCATTTGCTAGATTTATAAGAATTCTGATCGAATTTTCAATTACTTATTTTTGAACTATTAGAATATTTGACTCGCTTGTATAAAATTCTTCACTAAAGCTACATAGGGGGACAGAGCATTTGTTATTGGAAGGGAGGACAACCATGAGTACCAAAAGATTTGTTTATAGCATATCTTGTTTAATCATGGGTAGAAGGGCAAATGATCATTAATTAGTCTTTAGGAGAACTATATGAAAAGTGTAATGCCAGTTTGATAATTTTGTTCCTCCTGCATTGTGGTTTGATCCAATCACCAATACAATATCAAATGATCACAACTTAGTCCTTACATAGCACACAGATTTGTAAAAGGACAATGCAATAACAGTTTGATGAGTTGTTCCTTATATATTCTGATTTGGTTAATGTAAATTACAAAAACTGGTGTGAATATATTTTAATGGAACATTAGACACATTATTCAAGACTAATTTTGATAGTCTTCTATAGATATCAAAGGGCAAAATACTTATATGAATAGTGAAATCATTATTGTTGGTCATTAAGCCTTATTATGCTATTAATATAAATATAGAGACAGCTGTCTAGTAATGTCCTACAATCATAAGAATTGACAGAAGGGTGGTAAAGATGGTGAGATGCATAGAAATCTAAAATAATTTTCTTTTCCAATGACTGAATTGTGTTTCTGAAAGCTGTTCTAGTTTCAAGCTTGCTAGCATTATCTAATTGGTGTAATCCATGTTTGATGAGTTACCCTTAATTTTATTACATTTGTGCAAGTCTTAAGTTTTTGCTTTTTTGTGAAATAAAGTCATCAAATTGCCTTTAGTTAGTATGCTTGCTGAACATTTTGTAAGTAGTACATTTCTCAGAACCTAGTGCCCAACTTGCAGTTCATAGATATGGACGCATTAGTATTTTAAGTGGGCTGGCTATCTAGAATGGAGGTTATGCAGAATGTTGCGACATTGATGGTAAGCATCTGTTAGAATATGTCAATGAATTCATATATATTGAGGAAAATGCTTAACAGTTGCACTCTATTTCTACTAACATGATACAAGAAGTAGGTAATAAAAGAGTTTATTCACAAGTATGTCTGTGTACTATGTTGCAGGTTCTAGTGCATTTATGATTTTAGGCTTCCATAGCTCTGACTTGTATCGACTTTTTGAGCTTAGCCCTCACGGTCCATTTTTCTGTTTCCGGCATTAATGACATCCAGAAATATAACTTCTTTATCATGATTTCAAATAATTGTGCCCATGTGTCAAAGAATGCAAAGAGATGCTAGAAATAATTTAATTTTAATGTGTCTATTTTTAAATGTTCTAAGCGAAGAGCCACATACCTTAATTTTAGACATAATTAATGTTTAGTAGTCATTGTCTCACTGAATATTACTTGTAGTTTTATAGGCCATGAGATCACTTTATAACCAGTTCCTTGTCAACGGGCCTGTATTTTAAAACCTCAGAACAATAGTTTTGAAATGGCATAGCTTGTTTTTACAAGAAGAACCCATGAGCAGTCTTATAGCAGAAAAAATAGTCTTGGTAACAGTTTAATTACTTTAAAAATCTAGGTTCTGAGAAACATAGAGTGGTCCCATTTTCCATGCCTCAGGAAGATCATACATTTTTAGGTGATTATGGCAAGATGTATTATGCTGGTTTTCTACTTTTTGCAAGTAGTTCAGATTTGTATTTTAATTTGTAAATGCTTTTATCATATTTTTATAGAGTCCTAAATCATTGTAGAAAATATCATATACCTCAATAATCTGAATTTTATATTCATGTTGGCAGACTTGACTTTTGAGAAGGTTTTGATCTAACTGTAAAGTAGTATGCATGTTTTTAGCCGTAGCTATCAAACCCTGTGCCACCTAAACCAACAACTTTAGCAAGCTGAACTTGTTTTTTTGATTAGCTGATTTTTACCACTGACACTGATGTCAGATGTCTGACCACTTTCTTGACAAGGAAGAATATTTCTTTTGTTTTAGTGGAATACGTATTTGATTTTTCTCTTTTATTTTGGCAGTATTAGGATGCTTTCAGCTTGTAATATTTTATTTTATTTAATGTGATTAAAAATGTCTTTCTGTGAACCTAACTAATGAGGTAGATGTTTTATTTAAATTGCCAAATTAATGCTGGTGCCAGGATTAGCAGCCTGTGGTGCAGACCAAGAGTTATGGATGTCATGAATGTAAATGCAATCACAGATCCGTTCCAGGGATACATTTGTCATTGAGAAAAGATGCATCATATTACATATAGTTGTATTAGGGCTATTGTTTGATTGAAGACTTAAATATGCCACTGCAATTAATAAGTAGAATGATTTTTAGATTCTATAGGCCCTTTAAAATAACTTAATTTATTCATAGGTTCCGGAACATTCTTACAGCCAAATGTCTTTGTATGAAAGTTAATGGATGTTGTTCCTTATTGAGATTTATTTGTACTGATACATTCATTATGTGACTGTCATTGTTTAAAGGGGAGGGCAGAGATGTTCCATAACAGAAGGCAGCAATCAGTGAAGTGTTTTACAGGTTTGCTGCTGTTGTTTTTGATGTTTGAAGATCGATTGCCTTTGTATTCATCATGGCCCACTCACTTGCATGTTCCAGTCTAGAAGTAATAACACTTAATGGATGGGAAAACAAGGCATGTATCCCCCTAGTTGGGGGGAGTATGGAAGAGGGAAATGGGCAACTTTTGAAGTCTTTCTGAGTAACAGTAGTCAGCAAGCTATGTCTTCTTTTAAAGAGTTGGAATAACAAATAAAGCAGAAGAAAATGCCAAAGCATTATGTAACTGCATCAGGAAACCTAGATGCATTACTCATAAATGTGGTGTCCTGGAGATCAATGGTACATTACAGTTTAAACCAGAAGACTTCAACAGTGTCATTCAGAGAAACTCTCCTTGTTTAAACCCAGGAACAAGGTCACTGTTCTACTTGAGCTGGATAGTGACTCCCCTTCTTTTTATATTTCTTGAAAAAGTTAAAGCAGTTTGTGCAAAACTAAGAACATTAGCTTCATCAATGCCAGCAAGATCACAAGATGTGCCTTCATTACTATAAAGTGAAATCTAGAGAAATACCTTCATATTTTATTACAATAAATGCCTTCATACGACCTGCTTATCCAAACTAAAACTGCATACCATAGACGTCTGTAGGTACAAGAGAAGGCCAACGTATGACCACTGAGCCTGTGTGCTCATCTGTATTATGTTATCTAGTCATGTCATCAAGAAGATCAATATGAACCTTCTTTATATGCAAATAAACAATCTCCTTTAACAGATTTGTTTTAGGAATTCATGTCGCCTGAATTTAGTTTTGGAGGACCTTGTGTTTACATTGCTTGACTTAAGTGTACTTAACATCTTTGCTTAACTGTCAAAATACTTTGACATTATTCTACTCAAAGAAAATGCAAGCAAAACTCAATGAGCTCGGGGTTAACACATGCACAGTCTTCTCACTTAATAGTTGACTTCGCAGTACAAGCCAGCTAGTAAAGTTGAGATGTCAACTCTGCCACCAGTTGAAATTACCACAAAGGAGTCACAAGACATGTTTTTAATTTCACTTGTCCTTATTATCTTCAATTGATAGATGCAGATTAATAATAGCAGCCTGTGGATGACTGTGTTTGCTGATGATTGTGAACTGAGTTGCATTGCCCTCTGCGATAATGAAGTAATAGTAAACTTTGACCCAAACTACTCAGAAGGTATGCTTTTCCCTCAAAGACATTTCTTGATTTCTTGAAGTCTGAGATCCGCTACCAAAGAGGTGTAATAAGTCTAGACTGTATTTATTATATTATTATATTACCTTTGTTTGATGGTACAAGGAAACAGCAGTCTAGCTGTTTTGTCCTTTTAGAACCTTTTCCATTCTAAATCTCTATGTCTTCAGCATTCCAGTTTTTCAATGCCATCTTGAAGTGTCTCTATGGAGTCTGTCTCCTCTGTCCATTTTGGCAGTAAACCCCATGGGTCCATAACTTCCTCTGTAGAAAAGTACTTTTAGAGAAGCAGTGAGTGGTTAGTCCTTACAGTCTGCTGCTTATGGCTCCTTCTTTCCTTACTACCCTTTCAATTTAGACTGATTTGCATCTCCCTGACATTATCCAGTGTGTCATTGATATGAATGTTGTTGGAAATACTTTGATTTGATTTAATTGTTTAATTGTTATATTAACTGGAGTTGTAGGGAGGCTTTTTGTGTATATAAGGGATGTATTTTTAATTGTATTTTACTTCTGGGAGGCTTTGTGCAAGCCAAAGTGCTAGAGACTGCTATACATTAAAGTTGGTGACCTGGATAATCACGACTCATTTTTGTATCCTTATCTGTCCTAGTTTCAAGTGAGAAGACTTTTAGAGCCCATAGCCTTTGGTAATATTCCTCCCACTTCATCCCTTGGATCTTTCTGGTGCCTTTCCTTTGAATTCTTCCATTAGCCTTATTATCCTTCCCTTGTATGGCCTCCAGGACTACAAGGAATATAAAAGATGTGGTCTAATCAAGGCCCTGCAGAGAAGAAGAATTACGTATTTCCTTCTGGAATTCTGCCGCCTTCCCCTGTTGAGTATACGCCCAACCATTCTGTTTGCTACTGGCACTTTTCATTCACTCTGCTCCTTGTGGTGCAGTCGTGTATGTGGTCAACACCCTAGATCTTGTTCCATCAGTTCTATTCCTCCCTGGTCATGTTGGCATTCTCTGTGGTATGCGAATCTACCTGAAGGAAAATGTTGGTACCAGTCTCATTCTCTAAATATCTGACACGTTACATAACTTATTCTATGTCTTAAACATCACGAGCGTATGATTTATTCTTGCTCTCTTCATCTTCATCTTCAGAAGACCATAGACAGCCTTGATAGCTGGCATGATAATGTTAGTATTTTATTGAGAGGGTCTAAACATATACTTGCTTGTAATATTATTGGCCACTATAGATAATAACTTTATATTATTTCAATAAATACGTAGAAATGTTTGACAATATTACCACTGTAACTTCCAGCCTGAAATGCCATTTTATGCAACATGCACTTTCTCATTCAAATTGCATGATTGTTTTTGCAGTTTTCCAGTAATTTATACTAAAAAAATCATTTTCTCTATAAGCAACCATTCCTTCTGCAAGTTTCACAGCTCTGTTTAATGCTCTTTCATCTCTTTTGCAATATAGCAAATGCAAATAATAGAAGTAGTATGTGATGTGTTTAAAAAATATGCGATTTAGGTTTTTTGAATAGGAGACATTAGGGCATTTAGTACGCATTTTACAAGCATTCTATCCTGGACTTAGAAATACATGTCTTTATCCTGCACTGAGACAGTTTACGTATAGATGTATTTGTTAGAGCCATAAAATGAAAATGAAATTCAGAAATATATGCTTTGCTTATCTGATTATTCTAGAAAATAATGGGAAACATTGGTACATATTTTTGTTGTGCAGGATTTCTATTATGTGCTTGCAGTATGTATTAACTTATTCACAAAAGCATATTTTTAGATTCCTTATAGAGCTGTGTAGTTTTTATTAGATTTTATTTGCATTTATATTGTTTGATGGTAAAATTGTATGTGGATTGAGTAAGTGGATTGCAGTTCTACCTGCTAGGCCAGAGGGAGTTGTTCGCAAGTGAGATGTTACAATTCAAGTGACCTGCCTTTGGAGATTGAACAGAGACAGGAATAAATAAATAAGAGAGTGCATTTTAGTTTGAAATTACGAACCAGAACCTTAAAGTATTTATCAAGAGGCTCTGCATAGCTATGGCTGAGATTTTTGTTCCTTATAACTAAAAATGCAGTTTCTCGGAAAAACAGCATAATTTCAGTGCAATGTTAATGTAGTCATTTCCTGCCATTTCCTTATCATGCCAGTCTAGGATTAAGTAAACATACCTGGAAGAGAAAATGCATAATTTAAGCTACCTTGACTCCAGACGGAATAGTATTTAATGTGATTCTCTTATGTGGATTGTGTATGTGAGCAAAATGAATTTGAACACAAGGACAGAGAAAAGGATAGCAAGAGACGTCATATTTTCTTTTCTTTTAAAGGATCATGTTTTAGAAGCAACATCAGTTGTACAATTAATTTGTGTAATAAATTAATTTGCTAATTTAGTTGAAGTGAGTAAATGCTTTAGAATCCACTTATTAAAAGAAGATACTTTTTATGTAGACTGTAAGCATGCCATTACAATAGTTTAATATTCTGATACTGAGGTAGAAAAATATGGCCTGAATGTGGTGATATTGCACTGCATGTGATTTAATTGTTTTAAAAGTGGTCTTTCCAGATAAAGAGGTATTTTGCCATGCTACTATGTTCTGTTCCAACAATGTAGTGGCCTAAAGTAATAAAATAATATTGTGAGGTATAATCTGTGAAGGAATGGAATACCCTTATTGTTTTTAGAGGCAAATCTATAATACTGCTGTCTTGCATTCATATAATGTGCGTTATTAGCAAGGATGCGTACTGTCAATTAGCACTGATTACCTGTGTAAGCATATTGGGCACACAGTCCCTCTTCTGGGATGACCCAAGAGCAATATCCCTTCCCTCCCAGCTAAAATAGAATACAGATTTATGTTAAAAATGTAGACATAAAGAGTTAGCATTATTCTTTAGTACTTCCACATGGAAGAAATCCATCCTGTTTCCAATGTTATTCTTTAGTACTTCCACATGGAAGAAATCCATCCTATTTCCAATGTTATTCTTTAGTACTTCCACATGGAAGAAATCCATCCTACTCCCAATGTTATTCTTTAGTACTTCCTCACAGCAAGAGGTTCTCCGGTTCAATTCTCGGCTGGGGTGCCTTCTGTGCGGAGTCTGCATGTCCTCCCTGTGGTCGCGTGGGTTTTCTCCCACATCCCAAAGACATGCAGTAGGTGGATTGGACACTCTAAATTGGCCCTAGGTGTGTGTGTGTGTGTGTGTGTGTGTGTGTGTGTGTGTGTGTGTGTGTGTGTGTGTGTGTGTGTGTGCCTTCTGTGGAAGGTTGGGCGCTGGGCTGGCAACTCAACACTGTAAAACTCCACTGCCAATCATGAGCGGACAGATGATCCGCAGTGGCGACCCTAACTGGGAAAAGCCAAAAGAAGAAGAAGATTCTTTAGTACTTCCACTTGGAAGAAATCCATCCTATTTCCAACGTGTCTTAAATTCTAAAATGGCTTTATGGAAGGTAGTGTACTACTAAAAATATCCGTATTTCTCATCAGTAAGAAAAAGATTGAAAATATGAAGCAAATGCCTGATTTGTATATTGCATATGCCACTGTTTATCCTGGACTGTTTAGCAGAGATCTGCGTTTAGTCAGGATAATAAATGTGTTTTCAACTGAATGTTGATGTCACATGTATGTCCTTTTTTTTTAATCGATTAATCAAGTGTGACAACATCATGAAATTGCTATATTGTTTGTCATACTTGTATTTGATATCAGTTTAGTAGGTTGTTATGAGTTGTTTTAGGATATGTCAGTTTTTATAGGGTACCATTACTTGCCAACTCAGTTCAGTCCAGTAGTGCTATGGGAGGGACATTTTTTCAGGTTCCACTAGCTAGGGTTAATTTGGACTAGGAAAAGGGCAGTGAGACAAGCATGTAGCAGTGTTTGATAATATCTGGACACACAGTCGTCTAGGTGCTGACTTATATAGTACTCAATGCCTTGTGTACATGCAGTTAAAGGCAGCCAGGCATGGAGGTGATCATGTTCGAAAGGTATTGGGGAGGAGACACAGTCAGTGCACATATCTCCAGTAAAATGATGGCATGACTACATCAGGGGAAGGGCAGTGAAACCAGTAAGCATAAAGTTGAGCCACAGCTGTCAAAAGGTAATGAACTGCCAGTGGTAAGGGAGTCTTAACTGGACAAAACTTTTTAGCAAGACACCTGAATCTGTGACACAGTTATTCTAGACATCTGTTGGAAGGGGATGTGGGGATGAACACAAAGACAGAACTGAGACAGACACAGCTGTCAAATGCCATTATTTTATTTATTTATTTTACATTTGTTGACCGGGCTAGTCCAGCTGGATACATATCCATTTTCAGCAGAGGCCCTGGGAGAAAAGCTCCTCGAGAGTACAGAACAGTATTTTACTTAATACAAAAGTAAACTAAAAACAATTCAAAGTTTAACAGGTGGAAGTAACATATATAGTTAAGCTAATTTAGTACATGAAAGAATATATTGGAGTAAGTAATTAGGAAAAATAAGGAAATGTGTACAATTCAAAACACATTTGATGTAGTATCTTATGCTAAGTATATATATTAACATAGTAGGGAGACAGAAAGTCATATTTTGATATAAAAGAGAGTCCAATAAATTGAAAGGAAGATATACTTCTGGTTATCATTAGGCAGTTAGAATATACAGTCAGTAAGATGTAGTACCTTAGTAAGAAGAAGACATGAGAGGTTAGTCTGGGTTCAGACAGGTGCACAGCCAATGAGATTTGAGGTAAGTTTTAAGCCTGCTTTTAAATTGTGTTAGTGAAGGTAGTGAGGTTAGGTCACTGGGAAGAGAGTTCCAGTTTTTACCTATGGTATTAGAGAACAGAGAGTCCCCTGCCTTATTGTAGGTTTTGTGTATTTGTACTAGTATTTTACTAGATGAGCGCAAGGTCTTAAGGTTGCGGTATGGGGTGATAAGGTTGGTAAGAATTGGTGTGTTGTTAGGCTGGTACAGGATTTTATGGACAAATGTTAAATGTTTAAATAGAAGTAGATTGCGTAACTCTAGCCAGCCAAGATTGTGATAATTAATACAGTGATGGGTCCTAAATGGAGAGCCTGTTGCAAATCTCACTATATTGTTGTAGGAGACGGCCAGTTTGTTCATGTTGTTTTTTGAGAGGTTAGTATATATAGGGGAGGCATAGAGGAGGGTAGAGAGTAAGTGGGTCTGGGCAATAGTAGATCTTGCTAGTGGGGTAAGAAAGGATTTGATTCTATATAGGGAGCCTAGTTTTTTGTTAACTGTTTTTATGGTGTTGTTAATGTGGTCTTCAAAGTTAAGGTTATTGTCAATCAGAACTCCTAGGAGTTTTGTGTTAGAGTCGGGGGATATGATGGTTCCATTGTTAGATGTGACAGTAAAGTGTAGAGATGTGGTCCTGTGGGTGGGGGTAAAAAGTAAAAGTTTGTTTTTTTTAGGATTTAGGATGAGACACTGACAATGTAGCCATTCCGCAGCTGTGTTAAACACTTTTTGGGTGAGAGATTGAAGCTCTGCTGGAGTTGAGGCTGAGCATATAAATGTGGAGTCGTCGACATATTGAACTAAGGAAGCTTGAGGAATAACAGTATGCAGGTCATTGATAAAAATAGAGAATAGAAGTGGTCCATCTCACAGAACTTTAGGGAGGCAGCCAAGGAGACCCTTGATTTTCAAGGACAGTGGGAGTCTGCAGTCCAAACAGTAACTGTAGTCAATGATTTACTTATACACATGATATTGCAATATTTAGTCAGTCCTGGCAGGTAGATGTGTGACATGTCTGACTGTAACTGGGCAGACTAAACATTTTCAGGTTCACAATTAATGCAAACAAGTATCCGATATGAATGGCAGAAATAAATTAGTTTTGGTCTTAATGTGGGTGGAAACAAAATGTATCCAGAGTTTACCAAAGTGGAGTCTATCCATGCATGACCTAAACTTGTTACCATAAAGACCCCCCCCCCAAAAAAAAAAAATGCATGCTATGTGCCAGGGCGCTTTTACTGAAAGTTTGACCCTTACTATTGTACCATAGCCACTCCTCCCTGTAGACCTTACCTAGACATGGTATATAAAGTTATGTGGACTCTGACTTCTGAAGAAAAGCAAAGAAGGCCTTAATTGGAACCCCTTTGTCAATTAGTGCTGATTATATCCAAGATCTTATCAAACAGGTAGCTAGCTCAAAGCACAGACTTTTGGGATCTGCTTAACTGGGACTCTTCAAAGTAAGTGGAATATTCAATACTGCATTTCAGACATAGACCCTAGACAAGATGAAGTATTTATACACAGCTGAGAAGAATGATTGTCTCTAAGAATAATTTGACTTCTATAAAAGCTTTGACCCTATCTTTTTGGTGCAGAATTTATCATAGTTAAAGCACAGAGTCCATTAAATTAATAACACATGGTCAGTGGTGAACTAATAAACTACTCTGATGGATCTTGAAATTGAATTCAATAGAGCATGGTAATCCTGCACAGGAATGATGCTGGCCTTGTCAGAACAGAGGAACTGGATGGTTTACCCAAATGGGCCCATCCTCAACTCAGACATTGTTTCTTGTGAGATACTAAAAAAATCTTGCTTGATGTCTTCCCAGTTGGAAAAATACAAAATATGTATATAACATGCATTATTATAGCAAACATACTGAAAAAGTGAAAACTAAAAGTTGTACATAATTTATGATTGTTTAATAAGAAATGTGGAAAAAGTATACAGATATGTATTTGTTTTTGGTTTAGAAGCTGCAGCAAATTGCAAAACATAAAGTAAGCTGTATTTTCCCAAGGGAAGACAGACACAGACATGCACATACATACATAAACACACTAGCAATGCTGAATAAGATACCTCCTGTTAAACAGTGCCTTGCCCTTTTAGCTGGAACCTTCTAAAAACTTGTTTACTGAGTTTAAATTGTGGTTGACTAGAAAGGAAAATACGACTGATCCTGTGAAAGGGGATCAGTCAAAAAAGGTCTGTGGTAGCCCTATATCTCCTAGTATTTCTCAGTCTATGACATACAGCCAGAGGTCAGGTGGTATGTTTTTTTTTCCTTCAAGCGAAACAGAAGCAGCCATTTTGTAGTCCAGTTGTATTTTGTATATGTTAACTTCAGCCCACTCCATATCTCTGCAGTAGACCGTTAATTCCTGTTCTATTTTTTGTGGATTAGAAGACCATAGCTCTTGTCCCTGAGTATTAGAATAATACTTCTTTATAACATCAGGACTTTAGATTTAATTTTAATAGACCAACACATGGCACTTCTGAAATATTTTCCAATTCTTATATTTTTGCGTGCTCTTGCAATACATTTGTCTTTACTACAGGCATGAATCTTTACTTTCAGAATGTGTTGAACTCCATTCGTATTTTTTTTTAGTCGATCTGCACTAGGAAGGAAGTATGGAGACCTCTGCATTATGGTTGTCATATTTTCGAGCACTCCATTATTTTACTCCAAGAAGATTTTTTTGTGTCTTCTTTCCATTCATTTATATCCATTGTTGATATCTGTTTAGCTATTTGTTTTTCTAAAATTGTCCACATATATGTGTACACTTAATTACTGTTCATTGTATTATCCTGACGTATTTGTTCTGTTGCTGCATAGGTGACGCTAAGAAAAGGCAGATTATTATTCATACGTGTAAATGTCTATGAGCTGGCTGTCTCTCACTCTATCTTTCTCTTTCTCAAGTTTGTGTGTGTGTGCGTGTGTGCATGTGCGTGTGTGTGTGTGTGTGTGTGTGTGTGTGTGTGAGTGTTTGTTTGTGACTGTGTGTGTAGTGATTCAGGGCAACTGAACAAAATGGATAAACATTGTGTCACTATATACAGATGTCATCATATTGAAAAATGTGCTTTTCAAAACTGAAACATAAAAGAATGAAAGATGATGAAAGGAAAACTGTTTATATTCTGTTATATTTTAAAAACCTTACCATTACATTTAGAGCAAATTTGTATGAGTAGTTTTAGTGTTATGGAAAGGGTTTTTCTAGAGTAAGGTGTTAGGGTTCACATGTATTAGTAAGGTGGTGCATGGTAGCGGGGGAGGGGTAGCGGCATAGCACCTAACACTGTTACCATAGAGAAAAACATTCTCCAACATCATCGCTATACCAGGTAGCTTGAGAGTACACTAGATACAAAAATGTTCACATACAACACTAAAAATCCTCTTACCTAGCCGTTACGCTAACCCTAACCTGCAAGCAGTCTCATAACACTTAGGTTTCATTCCATAATTTCAACTGTGGTGTGAGCCAGTGAACCATTATATACTCACATAAATTTATTTAATATTTGTTGACATTTGTTTATCATGAAACTCCAACTGGGCACAATTACTCTTTTTTAGTAGTGGACTGGGGAGAAAAGCTCCAAGGTAGTAATTTAATGCAATCAATGTTTACAATAACAAATTTTGTAATGCAGTTTCAGTGATTACATAGCACAGTAGTCAGTATAATTAAATTTGTATTGATATTTACAAATGTTAATATGCATGCATTGTATTGAGCATTTGCAGATAGAAGAGCAATTTAGGAAATACATTAGATGGATATATTAGAGAGAATAAGCAAGTTTAATTGTTAATGAAGGAGTATCAATGGAATAGCAATTTTGTTGTATAATAGTGTAAGTACTACAATTAAGTGAAGTATTAGAAGGGGATAAACAGGTTAAGTGATTTAGTACTTTAGTGGTAGGTATAAGAAGGTGAATGAAGAATGTTTGGTGAAGCTATGTCTCTCATGAAGAGCAGGGACAAAGCAAGAAGGCAGCAAGGAAGTATTTTAGTAATGGTTTGAGAAGATGAAGGTATGAGCTAGACCTGACTGATATAGGAATTTTATTCAAAATTCTAGCTACATTATTGGAGTAGAGACTGACCCCATCAGCCCTTTGTGGTTTGTAGAGGTTGAGCAGTTGAGCAGTTTATCATTTGACCAAAGGGGGCAGTTTGATAGATAGTTTTAGGTATGGGCCTAATTCTTGGGCAGGCAAATGGGGTATAGATGATTTTGTGGATTAAATGAGCTGGGTATAAGATAGGTAAGGATGTTTAAGCCAGTAATTTTTTTTAGTGCTAATCAGTGGTAGGTCTGTTCAGGTTTTTTCAACCAAATCTGGTAACTTTGTTGTAGCATTGTTTAAGTTTAGAATTAAGTGAGGCTTGTATGTTAGTCATGATAGGTCGTCCTTGTAGGAGAGAGGGTAAAAGGTAAGTAGTATCTAGAGCTAGCTTGGCAGAGTTTGTAAGGATTTTTTTTATTTTGTCATCGATTGTTATGCCAAGTAGTTTTGACTTTGAGGTATCGTTAATCTTAGTTTTATTTAAGAAAAAAAAAATTAAAGTTGATTTTTTTCCATGGAAATAGGATTTTAGAAAAAAGAGAAATGATTTAGTTTTTGGTAATTATCCTTTAACTGACTTTCAATGTTGTTAAAGACTTCTTGAGTATTTCTCTCAAGATATATGAGGTTATCTGAAGTGCATATTAGTGGTAAATCATCAATGTATTGTATGAGGGAAGCTTACTGAGAAGATCTATGTAGCTTGTTAGTGAATATATGGAAGAGCAGGGGACCAATAATGGAGCTCTGTGGCATGTCAGTATTGACAGAAAAGAAGGAAGTAAGGGAAAAAAAGGTGGAGAGCCATTTAGCAGACTGGTATCTATTGGTTACGTTGTTAAACCATAGTGTATGGATTGTAATAGCCTTGGAGAAGACAGTTCACAGAGGAGTTTTTGGTGAGAAACTGGTCCAAAAGCTTTAGAAAGATCAAGAAATAAAGATGGAATGCATACAGAAATGTACTTTGTCAGGTCATGGTTCATCAAACCTGTAACTCAACAAAAATAAGAGTATTGAAAACTTTCTTTCAAATCTGTGAAGAGAGCTCTTCTCCCAAGATGAATTTCTTGACATGTATGCTTCAAACAAATAACAGCCTTGATTCATGGATGTGCAAACATGGAATTTAGTGATGTTGGAATACTCCCCTTACAGAACCAATGGTAGAGATTGTGCGTCTTGTCTTCGCGGGGGGGGGGGGGGGTTGGTTTGCAATGTAACTGCTTCAGTGATTTGCAGTTTGACAAGTGACTGTACTTCCTGTGTGTGTGTGTGTGTGTGTGTGTGTGTGTGTGTGTGTGTGTGTGTGTGTGTGTATGTATATACTTATGTTCAGTTTATGCATATACAGTTTATGTGTATGCAGTTTTAATCCGCATAACTTTAAATACTGAATGATTTAATAAATTGTTTCGATTTGAAAAACTTTGTTTCAAATCTGTGAAGAGAGCTCTTCTCCCAAGATGAATATTCATGGATGTGCAACCATGGAATTTAGTGATGTTGGAATACTCCCCTTACCGAACCAATGGTAGAGATTGTGCGTCTTGTCTTCGCTGGGGGGGGTTGGTTTGCAATGTAACTACTTCAATGATTTGCAGTTTGACAAGTGACTGTACTTCCTCTGTGTGTGTGTGTGTGTGTGTGTGTGTGTGTGTGTGTGTGTCTATGTGTATGTATGCGTATGTATATACTTAAGGTCAATTTATGCATATACAATTTATGTGTATTTAGTTTTAATCTGCATAACTTTAAATACCGAATGATTTAATAAATTATTTCGATTTGAAATATGTATATCAGAAAAATCTGCATAGGTTAGGGCACACTGACTGTTAGGTTAGACTTCCCTTTAAATTAAAGGTATACAGTAAGAAGACACTGTGAATGACATGAAGTAACAAATACCTTGAATGCTCACTTATTGGTTTATCTGGGTACTTAACCTATACAAACCACTGGTGAAGTGGGGGAAATTGACTTCTCTAAATAAAAGTGTAAAAGATCTGAGCATGTCTTGACCTATGTTGTTCACCGTTTGTGACCACTTTGATTCTCTGTTTGAAAAGTATGTTCCTGAATTGCAGAAATAAAGAGGAAATATGTACTGTTGTTTTCTGTGAGACTTTTAAAACATCTGTCATTTGGTTTGATGAAGAGGAAGGTAAAACTCCCACAGCATGTGTATGTTGATTGATTTGTTAACATTGCGAAGCCCGTATTGTTTAATACCCATGTGAATTGTATGGCATAATGTTCCATGCTGTCTGTACATAGGCACTTCATTACATGAGTGCAGGAATGCAGCCATTAGCACTTCAAGTGCACACACTCTTCTGTCAGAAAATGTTTTCAAAAAATAACTGAAGATAATAGTACTAAACATGTCTAAGGAACAACCAGAAGACTGTATTTTTTTATAAAATAAAGTTCATCAGATGACACACTTTAACAGGTGAATGAAACTATGGGTAAGGATGTCTGTATTTTGTCCGTTTGTCTTAAACTAGAAGTTTTTCATTAAATGTCATGCATATATATCTTTATATGTATATATATATATATATATATATATAAGTTTTTCATTAAATGTCATGTATATATATATATATATATATATATATATATATCTTTTGTATGTGGGCCACAGCATGTTCTTAGTGCATATTTAGGGAACAAATTGATGTTTTCTTTTATGTCAGCCCTTTCACAGGACTATGCATAGTAAATTAATTTATAAAACAAGCACTCTTGATTTACTTCTCTTGCCATATGTGCCGTGGTGTAGAGCTTGCAAAAGGGTGTTACTCACTTCACTCACACTGCTCATTTCACTGTCTCATCCATTCAAACGTAAGTTGCTCATAGAGCATCTATCAGATGTCGTATTACCTACAGGAATTCTGTTATACTACCACTGTGATGCTTTTCTTAGATACATCAATGAAGGAAAGTTTCTGAGTACAGATTTCTGTTTTATCTGTTAGAATGATCTCATTTTATACTGCAGGCTCCATATTAATCTTTATGTCCTCTTGCCAGCAAGTTCTCTACACAGTCTGCATATTGAAATCATATCAAAGAGATGGTAAGCTGTGTTTTAGTCCTTTTAAGTCTTATTGTGTGGAACTGTGCTATATTCCTTTTAAAATTTTAAATAGACTATGCCAGTTTAGTTTTCCATTCAAAGAAAATATATTGTAGTTGTCTTATGCCTTTTATATGATACATTTATGCTGAGATGATACCACATTGGAGTAAATTTAAACAAAGTTCTGCCTTTCAGATGTGACGTCATTAATTTTACGATCACTGGAACCTTTCTTACAGATTTGTAGTTTTGTGCCATTAGTTAACATTTAGTTTTATAAATAGAAGTGTTTTTGTCAAATGTAAAGTGTAATTTATTGTTTATGTCTGTCATTCTGGTGTATTACTAACTGGCTGGGTGAACATATGCTATTTATCATCTACATTTTTTCAGTCTGAAGACTTTTCATCATAAACAGATCCTGAGGTGAATTAGAAGTGCACATCTGCCCATTAAAGTACTTCCATAAGGAAGAGCTGTCTACTGCAGACGTTTCTTTGTTTCTTTTATAGCACTTTGCTGCTTCATTTCAGTTTTGAAAGCAAGATGTTATTTTCAAAACACATTAGCACACAAACCTTTGATTGATCTGTTGTTTGTACCAACTTCAGAAAGTGGACAGCATTTCTCAGGTTGTGATAGCCATATTTGTTTTCCTGAGTTTCGCCTTTGATTCATTTTTGTAGCATTCCTCTTAACTATAATTATAACTACGGCTGACACTATGTTGGAAATATTTAATTTGTTTAGAGGCTCGTGAGTCTTTTTTCTAAATTAATATATGAGAAATACTGTCTTGTTGCTGATGAAAATAGCCTCACTGAGTATAATGGCATTAGTGATATAATCTTTCTGTTTGATAAAAATAATTTTCTAGCAGTTTTACTGGTGCTGTCCTTCCAAGTAGTTTAGATGAAACTGATAAAGACAACTTGGTTTCACATATGAAAAAAATGTATGAATGATAAAAAAAATGCATGAATGATAACTGAACTGTAGGCATGTATCCTTTTCTCATTTCATCGGTTATATAAGTTTTACCTCGGATAATATAAAAATACCTAAAATTGTCCTTTTTTCAATGCACTTATTTTAATTACTTTATAGGTATAGCTTATTCAGGCTTCAGTGACATCTTATGAAAAAAAGAAAGAGTCCTAGATGGCCTAAGAATTCTGACACTCTCAAAATACATTAATTATATATATAAAAAAATAAGCCCAATAAGATTGAGCTTATTAGTTTACCGTATTTAGATTTTTTGTCAGTTATCAGGAAACTAAAATGTTAGAGCATAAACAAGACTTGAGCTTTACTGTGGATAAATTGAAAGCTGCTGTTAGCAGCGGCACATTCATGAGGAAGATGCATTTTATTAATACAAAAGCATTATCAAGTAGAATGAGTGGATGCTATAAAGGAATTACGAAAAAAAATGTTCATACATGATTTTAAGTGATGCCTTTAACAAAACCAATTGCAGTCAAAATCATGCTTCATTTAGTAAGCTCAGCACAAGTTCATCCAATCACCTTATAGTACCGTCAAAATAATGAGCAAGCAAGGATCTTCCCAGGAAGCCTCAAAAGTTGGCTAAGATAGAGAACAGTTTTCATACTTATCATCAGAGAGCAAATCAGAAACTTCCAATAAACTGTTCTGGCAGTTATCTTTGGGTATATATTTTCCAACAACAGCCACAAACATTTATTGCAGAACCTGGGCTGATATAGAGAAATTGCAGCATTGAGCAGAATCAGTATAACCTAAGGCACCAGTACTATTTTCTGCAATGAGGATTTGAAAACTGAAAATTCTATTTTACATGGATTTAGACCATTCTTGACAAAATTTGTAATATTTCCTTATGGGTACTCCAAAGAATTATTTTTTTTTGCTATGAAAAGGTATCACTTTTGTTATCATTGCAAGATCCAGAATAGTCAGTATTTTAGAAGACTTACAGTTGTATAGACTGTAGTTGAATTTGCATCTGTATATGATGAATTAGGCATTTTTTTCTTTTGGCTGCTCCTGTTAGGGGTTGCCACAGTGGATCATCTGTTTCCATTTCTTGCTGTCCTCTGCATCTTGCTCTGTCACACCAACCACTTGCATGTCCTCTCTCACCACACCCATGAACCTTATCTTAGGCCTTCCTCTTTTCCTGTTACCTGGCAGCTTCATCCTTAGCATCTTTTTCCCAATATACTCTGCATCCCTCCTCAGCACATGTCCAAACCAATGTAATCTTGCCTCTCTGGCTCTGTCTCCAAACCTTCCAACCTGGGCTGACCCACTAATATAATTATTCCTAATCCTGTCCACCCTCGTCACACCCTGTGCAAATCATAACATCTTGAACTCTGCCACGTCCAGCTCTGACTCCTGCCTTTTTGTCAATGCCACTGTCTCCAACCCATATAACATAGCTGGTCTCACCACCCTCTTGTTGACTTTCCCTTTCACTCTTATGATACTTGTCTGTCACAAATCACTCCTGACACTCTTCTCCACCCACTCCATTCATGATGAATTAGGCAATAGAACTCCCAATATGTTTCATAAATCTAATTTGTTCAGTCTCTTAATGCAGCCTTTTCTAATGATATATGAATAAAATTGAAATGGCAGATGTAAGAATTGTTATTCATAAACTAAAGTTCATATTTATCAGTCTGGGATATAGAAAAAGCTGTTACATAACCCCAGAACTGGAAAAAAAAACACTGCAAAAGGGAATGAGTGGATGGATCCCTCCATTTATAAGAGCAAACTACTTGATGCGGTAGCACATAATGCATTTTATGAAGATTTTAACTAGAATAAAATATCACTGAAACTAATAGATTAGTTGATATGTTTTAATAACATTTTCACTGATAAGTTTTATGTTCCTGTGTTACGCGAGTTTTACCAGGTACCTAATTCTAGGGTGGTAGCTAACTTTGGCTTACCAAAGGTACAGGAATATACATCATACTCACCTCTTACATCAATAGTGACAGAAGGTAGATCTGAATTAGGGTTATTAAATTGTTTTCTTTGAGAATAAAATAAAGGGCATTTTCAAAATTAAAACAAGAGGCTCATTATATTTCAGTGAAAGTGAAAATATTGCTGCTTTATGTACTAATGTGCTTGTTACTGATGTTAATTCGTTATATAGATAAAAGCTCACAGGTAATGAATGGTTTAAGAATGAATTGCAAAAGGATTGAATGATATGGCAATGCAATCCAAATAAAAGGTGGAGATTTTGTGTCTTATAACATTCAAGTGTTGGAGAAAGTATAGGGTGTTGTGGTTCATAATTATTTTATCTTTCAAAACATGTACTGCCAGCAAATAAAAGGGGAAGGAATGGGCCCCACAATGACTCATAGTTGTGCTATTGCTATAATAATATTATGGAAATAAAATTGCTTCTATGACACTAAATATTTTGCTAGGCAAATTTCTACTTCTGTATCATTCATAATTTTTTTTCTTGTCTGGAATGGCTTGAAGAAATTGCTACAAGAGTTTATGCCTATACTGAAGTCCGCTACAGATACTCCTAGATACAGTTATTTCTACAAACAAAAGTTCTTGTAAATTTCTTACCAAAATTAGTTACAAATATATTGACAGCAATCCACCACTACATTTTGATAGTCGGTACCCTCTTAGTTAAAAAAATAAACTTTCTTGACAGAGCCATCAGTTTCACGACTGATGTGGGAGCCATTTTAACTGAAGCTTTTGCGTTAAACTCCATCCAGTAAAAGTAAGCCAGCTAGCAAAGCACATGATAGTGTTGATATCATATCGTTACCACATAAATGTAGTTTACTAATTTACATCAGAATTTGCAGTATTTATCTGAAGAGTCTTTGTTGCTTAACTTTTCATTTTCTGTAAGCAGTTCTACTTCACAAACCTGTTTCATAATCTGTATGACATAATGCACCTTCAGATAAAGTCTTCTTTTTGTTTTCTTGTGGTGGGTGGCTTTTATGCTCCCAGAAAATAAGAGGCCTAAGAGAAACTTAACTGTGCCTCTCACATGTTGCTCAGAAAACAAATCAATTACAAGTGATAATGGAATGAGATCAATAAGCTGGCCATAGTTTTTTACTTTAATATTTTATTAATTCATCGTTAAAATACTGAGAAGACATGCACAGTAGATGTACATCTAGAGTCCTAGAAACTATCCACATCTCCAATATCCAGAACTAACAGATGGGAACATAATGGACAATCTGGCTGGAGTATAAAATATGTAAATAGGTATTACCTAGAAAAAAACTGTTTTGATCTAGTAGCATATCTTGGAGCTAATAGTTGATTTGCCTGAATTTCTTTCAGGATTTGCATTTTCAGCTCTTGTTCCTGGACCTGCCTGAATTTATTTAAAGAGCCTGCCCTTGTTGATACGAAAATCCTATAAAGGACACTAACTATCCCCTTACTTAAGCTTCCCTTGCACTTAGAATCCACTCACCATTTGTCTTATAGTGAACAGTTTCGCAAAGTTTGAGTGCAATACTTATATTTACATAGTTTTCTCATTAGTCTGTTGAATGAGCTCTTAGCCTCTAGATCTCCATTATGTCTAGCAACAAATCTCTCCATTAAAATATGCCTCGCTGCTTAGACACAAGTTTTCTAGTCTGTCCATTCTGGAGTGTGACTTAAATAGTAAATCTGTTCACTTTGGGTACTCTACCTCTGTATAACCTTAGCGGGTATTATTCCTCTAAACAGTTATCTGTTCTTGTCCCCACAAATACCCTCCTTTCTGGCCCCATAATCACAAATAATCAGATGGCAACAATAAAGCTGTTTGTTTTTCTATTAGTGATCAATTAATATAACTACCCTACACCTAGGTGAGAGAATAGTATAGATTTCCAGATAAAGTGATGGCCATTGGCAAGCATGACACACATTTATGAATGCCTTCAAATACCTCTCAAAATGTGAAACATTAAAACCTTGCAGAGCTGCAGATTGAGTCAGAACCTCCCATTTTATTCCCCTACCCATGGAAAAAAAGATGTTATATTTTTCAAGGCTACAAATATCTCTATGTGGGCATGAAGGTCAGGCCCTGAAGTGTGAATAAGGTAAATTACAGGACAAACAAAATGAAGGCTTCTGTGGTCTTTGCTGAAAATCCAGGAAAATTAATTTCCATCTTTTGAAAAATAAATCTCTGCATGACTTGAGAGTATGTGCTTACAGAGATCATGCAAGACTCAATATGTAAAATGTTTGAAATCTTCCAAAAAAAGCGAGTGAGTGCATCTTCTCAGTAAGTGGAGTATAGCTGTTCCTTTCAGCTTTTGTCTTAATTGTGGTTATCTTATAAATTCCTATCCTCCCAAAACTGTTATATTAACTAAAAAAATCTAAATCTAAATCTTGCTCCAAGATTTAAACTATTAATTTATCAGTGTATAGAGATAATACATCCCTGTTTACCCCTGAATAAAATACCCAGAGAAGTGTTGATATCTCAGCTTTCCAACCAGTGGTCCTAGCTAAAGCACAAATAAAAGAAGGAAGACAGGGCACCTTTGACAGTTCCTCCTTGTCTGGGTCAAGGTGAAGATAATTATGGGCCTATATTGATGCTTGACATGGAATTTACATTGTCCATTCCAGGTGTATGAATTGGAGAAAGAACCCATGTACCTTAAAACCTCTAACAAAACAATCCCAACTGACTAAGTCTAATGCCTTCTTCTGTGTCAAAGCTTGCCAGGAGGGGGTAGCAAACATGATCTAGATGCATCTCCCACATGAAGTGCAGTAATTATTAGATAATCAAAAGTAGATCTCCCTGGCATGTATAAGGCAGGGCAATATCCCAGCCAATCCTTTGATTATTTTGGTTTTTTCGGTTCAGATTTGAAATGTTCCTGCGTCTGACAGCCTAGATAAGATCCTTACCTTTTTTTATGAATAACTGCAATAATAACCTGTTTGTAAAATTAAGGGCACTATTCAGTGACTAAAATGTCAAAACTCAAAACAGCTTGCTCTCACCCTACACATGCAGTGGATATAAAAAGTGTACACTCCCCTGTTAAAATGCCATTTTTTTTTATATAAAAAAATGAAACCACAATAAATCATTTAAAAACTTGTCCCACCTTTAATCTGACCTATAACCTGTACAATTCAGTTGAAAAACAAGCAGATCTGTTAGGGGAAAAAATGTGAAAAGTAAAAAAATGTACTGTAATGTAAATAAAATTAAGCTGGTTGCATAAGTGTGCACACCCTTAAACTAATACTTTGTTGAAGCACCTTTTGATTTAATTACAGCATTCAGTTTTCTTGGGTACACACCTGCCATCAATTAAAGAGACTCTGATCAATCCCAAATAAAGTTCAGATGTCCTTGTAGGATTTTCCTGACATTTACTCAGTTGCCTGCTACAGCAAAAGCCATGGTTCACAGAGAGCTTACAAAGCATCAAAGGGATCTCATTGTTGAAAGGTATCAGTTAGGAGAAGGGTACAAAAAATTTCCACAGCATTGGATATAGCATGGAACACAGTGAAGACAGTCATCAAAAAGGGGAGAAAATATGGGATAACAGTGACGTTGCAAAGAACTGGATGTCCCTCTAAAATTGATGAAAAGACAAGATGAAAACTGGTCAGGGAGGCTGCCAGGAGACCTACAGCAATACTAAAGGAGCTGCAGGAATTTCTGGCAAGTACTGGTTGTGTACTACATGTGACAACAATCTCCCGTATTCTCCATATGTCTGGACTATGGGGTAGGGTTGCAAGATGGAAGCTTTTTATTACACAGAAAAATAACCAGGCCAGCTAAAATTTGCAAAACAATACATCGTCTCCCAAAAGAATGTGGGAAAATGTGTTATGGTCTGATGAGACCAAGGCTGAACTTTTTGGTCACAATTCCGAAAGGTATGTTGGAGCAAAAGCAACACTTCTCATCACCAAAAGAACATCATCCCCATGGTGAAGCATGGTCATGGCAGTGAACAACACTTCGCATCACCAAAAGAACACCATCCCCATGGTGAAGCATGGTGGTGGCAGTGAACAACACTTCACATCACCAAAAGAACACCATCCCCAGACTGAAGCATGGTGGTGGCAGTGAACAACACTTCACATCACCAAAACAACACCATCCGCAGAGTGAAGCATGGTGGTGGCAGTGAACAACACTTTGCATCACCAAAACAACACCATCCCCAGAGTGAAGCATGGTGGTGGCATTGAACAACACTTCGCATCACCAAAGGAACACTATCCCCAGAGTGAAGCATGGTGGTGGCAGTGGACAACACTTCGCATCAAAAAAACAACACCATCCCCACGGTGAAGCATGGTGGTGGCAGTGAACAACACTTTGCATCACCAAAACGACACCATCCCCAGAGCGAAGCATGGTGGTGGCAGTGAACAACACTTCGCATCACCAAAAGAACACCATCCCCACAGTGAAGCATGGTGGTGGCAGTGAAGAACACTTTGCATCACCAAAAGAACACCATCCTCAGAGTGAAGCATGGTGGTGGCAGTGAACAACACTTCACATCACCAAAACAACACCATCCCCAGAGCGAAGCATGGTGGTGGCAGTGAACAACACTTCACATCACCAAAACAACACCATCCCCAGAGCGAAGCATGGTGGTGGCAGTGAACAACACTTCGCATCACCAAAAGAACACCATCCTCAGAGCAAAGCATGGTGGTGGCAGTGAACAACACTTTGCATCACCAAAAGAACACCATCTCCACGGTGAAGCATGGTGGTGGCAGTGAACAACACTTTGCATCACCAAAAGAACACCATCCCCATGGTGAAGCATGGTGGTGGCAGTGTCATGCTTTGGCGTTGCTTTTCTTCAGCAGGAACTAGGGCTTTAGCCAAGCTGGAGGAGATTATGACCAGTTCCAAATACCAGTCACTTTTGGCCCAAAACCTTCAGGCATCTGCTAGAAAGCTGAAGATGAAGAGGAATTTCACCTTTCAGCACGGCAATGACCCCAAGCATACATCCAAATCAACAAAAGAATGGCATCACCAGAAGAAAATTAAAGTTTTGGAATGGCCCAGCCAGAGCCCAGACCTAAATGCAATAGAAAATCTGCGGGGTGACCTGAAGAGGGCTGTGTGCAAGAGATGCCCTCGCAGTCTGACAGATTTGGAGCGCTTTTGCAAGGAAGAGTTGTCAAATATTGCCAAGTCAAGATGTGCCATGCTGATAGACTCCTACCCAAGAAGACTGAATGTTGTAATTCAGAAGGTGCAAAGTATTAGTTTAAGGGTGTGCACACTTATGCAACCAGCTTATTGTACATATTTTTATTTTTTTTTCCCTAACAGATTTGTTTGTTTTTCAATTGAATTGTATAGGTTATGGGTCACATTAAAGGTGGGAAAGGTTTTAAAATGGTTTACTGTGGTCTCATTTTTTATATCACAAAAACCTGGCATTTCAACAGGAGTGTGTATGCTTTTTATATCCACTGTATGCTTCAGCTGGTCAACATTTTGGGCCTGGATTTTAGCCCTCTTCTGATCATTCATTATTGTTACTATTTCCTCTATTGTAATGTGTGTTATAAAGGATGAAACCTAGTCCTCAGACAACATGGTAAGAATCAAGGAGAAACAATAGTCTTCAGCTCTTTTAGTAAAGCCATCCCCTTGTATATCCTTCTGGTAAAGGCATGAATAATACAGAGCAAAATTTCAAATAATGTCTCTGAGATGATATAAAAGCTTTCCCATAACAAGTGGCTTTATTTTACAGGCTATCCTTCTTGCCTCCTGCTGTCTTAGTGGGCCACAAGCTTTTGACTATCTGGAATCACCTCATAATTTCCTAGTTTAAAGGGCTTTCAAAATGCCATATCTATCCTTACTGTCTCATACATCTCTCTCTTTCTGGTTCAGGTTACTGATTCATCTGCTAACTCTGTGACTGTAGGATTTTTTGTTGATAACCTCAAAATTTTAAAGTAATTTGTTGCAATTTATTTTTCATGTATTCCTTCATCTGTGTGGAATCATCTTGCTGAAAATGTTCCCATCCTGAAGACACTGACTGTCCCTTTCAAACCAAAGACTTTCTAGACTTGGCAAAAAGAAACACTTTCAATTTCTACCTTAAAATGATCCCCATTATAGAAAAACAGGTTCAGTCTCCAAGTCTTTTCATATGACTCAAAGGTAGTCTGTATTTTTATGCAGAGAAGAACATGGACTTATAGTATGGTGTGGGTAATCAACAAGTCCACTAAATTCATGTATTCTAAATTGATAAGAAACTTGAGAATTCTTAAGAAATATTTATAGTTGGAAGAGAAATACGTATGTATATTAAGCCCAGTATTGCCATATCTCTATAGGTTCATAGGTTCAAAAAGTAGGTACTAGTCTATCGGCCCAAGGGCCTATGTAAGCCTAGCCAATAAGTTCCTTGGCCTTCACCACCCAAGAAAGTTATTTTCCTGTGCCTCTATTGAGCAGAGCCACAGAAGTGATCCCTGGAGTGAATTTCCTATTTCCCATCCACTCATCAAGGTTTCTCTTGAAGAGTGCTAGTGAGGAACTCTGCTTGACATAGATAGGTAGCTTGTTCCATAGTATGGGAAGTCTCTGTGACAGGAATATATCCCTGTGGTGACAAGGTTTAGGTCCCTAGAGCGTGTATCTCAGAGGGATTGGGATTTCTTTATGTGTTGCATGTCCAACAGCTCTGAATTTGACATAGCTTTGTATGTTAGGCAGAGATCACCTCGGAGTAAGCGATATGCTATGGAGTAAAGCTGGAGTTTTTTGAGACGGTCAGTGTAGGGCATCTGTTTGAGACCATAATCCTCTTTGTGATGTACTTCTGTGGCCTTTCCAGCTGTTGCAGATGTCTTGTGAGGTACATTCCAAAAGGGGAGTCATACTCAATAATGGGTCTAATGAGAGCCGAGTAGAGGGGAACAATGACCTCTTTTTTCCTGGATGAGAGCCCTTCCATGATAAGGTGTGCCACGTACAAAGATTTCCTGACTACTGTGGCGATATGATTATCAAAGGAGAGACTACTGTCCACCTGAGTACCAAGGTCTCTTACCACACCTTCAGCATTAAGTGGACTGCCACCTATGTGGTAGTTCATGACTACAGAGTTTTACCAAAGGGGATGACAATGCACTTTTTGGCATTGAGCTTGAGGGCATGGCTCTGACACCAGGCATCTGTCTCAGTGAGGCCCTTCTGTTGAATGTCCACATCATCTGTGAACTTTGTCAGCCAGAGGCCCTCTGTGTTAGCCCTTACTTCAGAGAAGTAGATACCAAACAGGAGAGGACCCAGGACTGAACCCTGTGGCACTACACTTGTACTGGTTTGAAGTCAGATTTGGAGTCTGCAACTTTTACAGTGTGGGTTCTGTCATTGAGCCAGTTGTCAACCCATCTTGTGCCGTATTGATTTATACCCAGTTTAGTGTGTTTATCTATAATTCCAGAATGGGGGATGGTGTTGAAAGCCTTGGCGAGGTCAAGATAGGCTGTGTGAACTCCCTTACCCTCATCTATGGCTTTGGTGACTGTTTCAAAGAAGTCTGTCAGGTTCAGGAGGCATGATCTGCCTTTCACAAACCTGAAGTGGGTAGGATCCAGAGTTTGGAGGTTACCAATGTCTTTGTTTATGAGTTCCATGATGATACGTTCCACGGCCTTGCAGACCATGCTTGTCATGCTAATAGGGTGATAGTTCCCAGGGTCCGTGGTGGCTCCCCCTTTGTGGAGTGGTATAACTGTTTCTGTGCACCATTTAGTGGATACAAAGCCTGATGTCTGGCTATGATTGAACATGGTGCTTAGGTGGGGGGCTAGTTCATTTTGATGTTTGTGTAGAACGCAGCCTGGGATGTTGTTCGGTCCCATGGAAGATGTGTACTTGGCTTTGGAGAGTGCAATTTTTACCTGCACAGTTGTGATTGCAGGGGCTCTGCAGTCTTCCGGTATAGATATGGGCCCTTTAAGGGGGTGACGGGGGGGGGGGGTTAAGTTAGCACTGAACCTATCAGCCAGGATGTATCTATATCAGTTGCTTCTGTAATTGTCGTGTCATTGTGCTGCAACTCAGAGCAGATCTTGGTGTTGCCATTGAGATTCTTGACATAGCTATAGAATGCTTGGTGGTTGTCTTTAGAATCAGTGGCGATTTTGTTTTCGTAACAAGCTTTGGAGGATTTTATGAGGGATCTCAGCTTCTTACTGAGGCTGACCATGGAGCTCCTCCACTCATGGGATTTTACTGTCTTCTGCAATAGTTTCTTCCTTCTGTTGTAGAGTTTGCTTATAGCAGGGGAACACCAGATTGGCTTCCTTTATTTTGGAGGATAGAATCTTGGTTCTGTTAGGGATAGCTCAATCCATGCACTCGTGTAAGTGCTTATAGAGTGCATTTGTGTAGGATTCGGCAGTTATATCTGTATTGTCCATCTGCATGGGTGTCGTGAAGTTAGCCACTTCTGTCTTAAGAAGCATGAAGTTGGCTTTGGAGAATTTTTTTTACAGTGGTTTCCTTAATGGGGGTAAGGGTGGGATGCGGATATCTAAGGTGATTAGCTTATGGACATATCTGACCAATGAAGAGTTGACTTCAGGTGTGGAACACCGGCCATTCAAGTTGGTAATGACTAGGTCTAGGATATTGTTGCCCCTGGTGGGGGTGTGGGTAAGTTGATCCAGGGCATTGGAGTTTATGAATTCTAGAAAGCTTTGGGCAAAGGAGTTGGTACATGAGGAATTTTCCCAGTTAATGTTGTGGTAGTTGAAATCGCCCATTATTACGGTGTTTGGTTGAACCATAATATTTTTCAGTATATCAAGAAAAGAGGACTGGGAATCCTTGGGCATGGTGGGGGATCTGTAGCAGGCTACAATTTGGGTTGCAGTTGTGCCCAAAGTTAGTTTATGAACATTCACTAGCCTGATATCATTCATATATCTGTTAATGATTTTCTGAGTGGGATCTTTGAATCTCCTAAGACAACTATTTTCTTTGACTGAGGCCAACACTTGCTTCCAGTCCCTCCCCAGACTGATATTTCTTTTTGATGATAGACTCACTTTGAAAGCACTTTAGATAATTCACTTTATTTTTCCCAAGAAAGGTATAAATTAATAAGTATAGCCATCTAGTGCTCCAACATTACTTTAACAATGACATGCCTACTATCTCTATCTGCCCACATCGTATCCATTATAAATGGAGTAGCTACTTTCCTGCTGCTTCTCAAGGCATAGTATGTGAAACTGGCCTGCAGGTACACAACATTTTCCAATGTTTTATGTTGTGCAGTTAAAGGGGTTTTTTGTAAAAATACAAAATATGGTCTAAACTTCCTAAAACACCACAGTACTTTGATAAAAAAACATTTATGTTACCAAAAACAAAAAGGCATAAGCATTTTAATGGGTATTGGGAGTCACCCCTCTGCAGAGGTTTTGGGAGACAGTACAACTTCTTACGTCTCTCATTTTCTATAATGTGAAGGCCAAGTCAATATGAAAAATGTAGAGCGCTCTCTTCTGAGATGAATTGACATGGTAGACAGTGTAAAAATATTAACAAGACCAGCATATGCCCAGAACCCTTACTGATACAAGACAGTAAAAGAAAACATCTGATCAACTAGAACAGGAATATTATAGTGCATTAATTATTCACAAGTGTGGACCTTAGGCACTTACGAGAAAGTGATAGTGTACCTCTGCAAAGATAATAATCGAAAATGAGAATGTTTCACATGGATCAAGCCTTTGTCAGGACAATTTTACTTATTGTCCATTTTAGGTATCTTATTACAGTTAAGAACTACTAATGAGAAACTTAAAATGCATATGTTTGCACTAATAAAATGAAGCAGAATCATTCCTTGCAACCACACCAGATTTGCAGTTTAATTGGAACTTCCTTATTTTGCAAACAGTAGAATGCCACAGCCAGCATGTCCTGTGGTATAAGTACTCATTGACTGGGACTGCTGTTCTGAAAATATGCCTGAAGGCTTGAGGGGACAAATGTACCTATCAGTCCTCTGAAATATGAACTGCAGGAAAATGCATGAAACAAAAGTATGTTCACTCTCAAAAGTAGTAATGGTTGAAATCCAGCTAGGATCATAAAAAGAAAAATGGAAACAAAACCATTAGGGAAATTATGCGTTCGGTCAAAGCCATTGACATACTCAGTCTCCCAGATGTCACAAATCAGTATGTCCAAAAAATGTTTTCCCACTTCACTCACTCTGGACCATTTAGTGTTTTGCCCCCCCCCCCCCCCAAAAGGCCGTACTGCCTTTTTGCCATCTAATTCTCAAATAGAAGCGACTTTAGAACCATAATAAGGTGACATTGTTTAAAGCCATTCTAGGATTGCCCTCAGTTGTAGCAGCAGCTTCCTCATCAGCTTGCCAGAGTTGCAATATTACTGTAAGTTTTTGACATCTTCTTCAAGGGAAGACAAAGTTGCAGATCCTTCTGGCAGAGCAAATTGCTGCTTGACTACGTATAGCAACTTAATTTTCCATTTTAACTTTCTACATAGATGGACTGCAAGCTGAAAGATGACAAGCTTCATTCTTGAGTTTTGAGTAGTCATTATCACTGAGAATCTTGCTGCCTTCTATTTTCACCATCCAACTTGGAGACCCATACTAGCATTGGTCTCATTTACCAACATGGATCATAGCATCCTGAGCTAGAAATTCACTTGAAGGAAAAACCCTGTGTCCTCTCTTTCAATTTGAATCAACTTAGCCAGTTCTGGAGACACATGCCACTAGATTCGTCCCCTCCCATCACACCTAGTATACCATTAAACCTTAGATTCTTTTACATCTCCTGTCATATAAGTCAATGAACTTTGCTTCTTTATGCTCCAACATAGATTTGGTGGATTTCAGATGAATTTCAGTATTGTGGATGCCTGTGACAATATCAGGAAAATGATCTGAGCGAGCTGATAGTCTATTCTGTCTGTTAATTTCATGTAAGCTTCCTCGGTATATCATTGGAGAGAAGTTTTAATTTGCAATAGCTCCAGCATTATATTGTTAAGTCCAAGGAGCTCTTTGTTGTAATTTATTGTGCTTTTTGATTAATTTTTGGGGATTCTTTACTGTGTTGTATTGTATAATATAAGTGAGATTTCTGTAGCAGTTTACACTTTAAGTTTTGCATATTCATGCTGTTACATCTTAAGACACAGAAAGCTAAAACATAGGTAGACTTTGTATTGTCAGAGACAAAAATATGCTTTGAAATTTATTTACTTTTTTTGTAATGGAGGATGGCAGTAAATCACTAAAGGCATTACACAATCTTCAAGTGGAACATTTTAAACATAAAAGATATCAAGGCTATGTTATTGATAAATCAGTTAAATACATTACTGAAGGCAAAGCAGCTAACTAAGCATTAATTATTCCTCTCACTTGTCCAGTGAACTCCAGAAATATTAAATAATTAAATATCGGAGGATTGTTTCAGCCAATTCATTTATGTTTGTGAAGTTAGTGG
>NC_056737.1:581333250-581445750 GCF_019279795.1 Protopterus annectens
TACTGAAAGTACACACACACACACACACACACACACACACACACACACACACACACACACACACACACACACAAAATAGAAGTTCTGCAGTTCTGCAGGTACCTGTACAGGGTAGTCTGTTACATTTACTTTAGCAGACCAACAAGATCAGGGTAGCTCAGTCCTGCTATACTTTCTAGAACTGATGAGAATTCAGGTAAAGAGTTTTTGCCCTAATTACAGCTTGTTGCTTTTTCAGTCCTTCACTTTTATTTATGTAAAATGGTTTATTTTTATTTATTTATTTATTTATTTAAATTTGTTGACCGGGAGTGTCCGACTGGACATGGGTCCATTTTCAGCGGAGGCCCGGGGAGAAAAGCTCCACAGTAAAATAAACAGACAGTAGTTACATTGGATTACATAGTGATTAACAATTTAACATATAAATTACTTACAACATATTTACAGATGAAGAACAAAGTACACCAGTAGACAACTAGAATCTTTATCTGTGAAGTACATAACAGGCATTAACAAATGTAACAATGAGAAGTTCCTGCTGTATAATAAGTACTAGGCTTATGAGCATCTGAGCTTGCTATCATCAAGGTAGTTAGTGGAGGTGAGAGAAAGGTAGCAGTTGGATGGGGTGGATGATTTTAGAGTGGGAGTTGCACTGTTGTTTCTAGATAACATTGTACAGAAAGCTATTTCATCTGATCTCCAGGTATAAAGAAATGCATTTTGCAATGTCCCAGTACAGCTTAAGAGTATATGAACATACAGAGACCATCCAGCAAAAAAACTTTGAGCAATCCTGCATAGACCATGCTGTCATTTGTACTTTTTCCCCTGTTAGACTGTAATTGGTGCAATATTTACAAGTTTCCATGACTGTTACTAAAAAGTCATTGTCCTATCTGATTGTGGTTGTATATATTATAAGTATATATTGGCTCTGCTCTGCCTAAGCTGACCAAAGAATCATCTAAAACCAAAAACACAGCATCCATGGGACCAGACAACATCCCAGGCTACGTTTTACATGAACATCAGAACGAACTGGCTAATCAGCTAAGCACCATGTTCAGTCATAGTCTCATGTCAGGCTTTGTGCCCACTGAATGGCGCTCAGCAACAGTTATCCCACTCCACAAAGGGGGAGCCACCACTGATCCTGTGAACTATCTCCCTATTAGCCTGACGAGCCTGGTCTGCAAGGCCATTGAACGTATCATCATGGAACTCATAAACAAAGACATTGGTAACCTCCAAACTCTGGACCCCACCCAGTTTGGGTTTGTGAAAGGCAGATCATGCCTTTTGAACCTGATTGACTTCTTTGAGGCAGTCAACAAAGCCGTAGGCGTGGGTAACATCATTCACACAGCCTATCTTGACCTCGCCAAGGCTTTCAACACCATCCCCCATTCTGGAATTATAGCTAAACTCACTAAACTAGGTATAAATCCCTACGTCACAAGATGGGTTGAAAACTGGCTCACTGACAGAACCCACACTGTAAAAGTTGCAGACTCCAAATCTGACTTCAAACCAGTAACAAGTGGAGTACCACAGGGTTCATTCCTGGGACTTCTCCTGTTTGATATCTACTCTGAAGTACAGGCTAACACAGAAGGCCTCTGGCTGACAAAGTTCACAGATGACTGCAAACTAGGAGCCATAGTCGAGTCCCCAAATGATGTGGACATCCTATAGAAGGGCCTCACTGAGACAGGGGGTTGAGGGTACGGCTACAACCTTTGGTGGCACATATTGATAATGAGTTATCCAAAGATTGGGCTGAAGCACAACATTCATCTTCCATGCTTTTTGTAGGATGTTTGTTAAAATATTATGACAGAATCATTACTGCCAATCTGTCGGATATTCAAAGTTTGTGTGTGGAGGCTGAACAATTTAATAAGCAAGAGAATTATTCACAGCATGTCTCTAATTTGGCTAAGGATTTGTCCATTCTTGAAAAACAATTGATGAAAAGAAAGATTAATAAATTTCAGCATGACCTTATGGACTATGAAAAAGGGAAACCCTTTATTAGCCAGAAAACAGTCAGATTTAGTGAACAAAACACAATCCAGAGGGGCAATAATAACAAAAAACAATTGATGAAAAGAAAGATTAATAAATTTCAGCATGACCTTATGGACCATGAAAAAGGAAAACCCTTTATTAGCCAGAAAACAGTCAGATTTAGTGAACAAAAAACAATCCAGAGGGGCAATAATAACAAAAAAAGACCTAGGTCTATTCTTAGACATCAACATATCTCTTCAGATTTTACTTCTGAGGAAGAAACTTCTTCGGCCACTGATGGAGAAGTGTCCTCACGCCAGGCGTCCCCAGTAGCCAAAAGAAGACAGATGCCCCCTTTAGATCAAAGGGTAGGAGGGGGGGGGGCAGAAGACACAGATCTAGGTTTAAACACCCCAACCTTACAGAATCCGTTGAAACGAATGATAAAGTAACCAACAATGTTTATAACATTTCTTCGACTGTTCTCACCCCAGTTCAGATTACACTCTTAAGTAAAGGATTGAACTTTGTCCCAAGTTCTGTGGTTTCTGAACATGATTTATTAAATGATGTTAATAATTTTTGTAGATTACTCAATCTCAAAATATTTTTTTCAGACAAGGATGATTCTCAAAGATTAGCTGAATTTAGATTTGGAAAATCTTCTTTTGTTCCTCCAATGAACAAACATGTTTCTATCTTTAGGGAATGCATCATGAAGGAGTTAAACTATGCCAATGTATATCAACCACAATCTAATAATTTATCTCCCATGGAAAGACAGGCCTTGTTAGAACTCAAAAATAATCATCAGTTAGTTATTACGATGGCCGACAAAGGAGGTGCCATTGTGGTTATGGACCATCAAGCTTATATTAATGAGGCTCTTCGACAACTATCTGATTCTAGTTATTACAGAGAGTTAAATGCAGATCCTACTCCACGCTTTAAGGATGAAATTGACAGGTTTTTGGAAGTGTCCATTAATCAGGGGGTAATTACTGAACAGGTAGCCAAACAGTTACAGGTGGAGGAACCTATTTCACAATACCTGTATTTGCTACCTAAAATTCACAAGGATGCTCAGAACCCCCCCAGGTAGGCCCATTGTATCTGGGCGTGGTTCTTTAACTGAACCTCTATCTGCCTTCCTTACACAATATCTAAAACCATTGTTGAAATATATCCGATTGCGTATACAGGACACAGCTGAGTTCCTCAATATTGTTCAAGACTCACAATTAGAATCTTCATGGTGGTTGTGTACTCTTGATGTAGCCTCATTATATACTAGCATACCACATGAACTAGGTATCTTAGCTGTTTCATATTGGCTTTATAAATCCAAACTATATTCCACTGAATTTAACAATTTTTTGACTAAACTTACTGAATTTGTATTGTGCAAAAACATTTTTTTACTACAATGGTAAAGCCTATTGGCAAATCAATGGCACAGCAATGGGGGCTTCGTTTGCCCCCATATACGCGGATCTTTTCATGGGTTATTTCCAGGCCACATATATATATGACACACAACACAATACATTTCTACCATATTTAGATATTTGGAGAAGATATCTGGATGATTGTTGGATGGTGTGGCGTGGTAATAAGGAACAACTTTCTAACTTTGTGGACTATCTAAATGACAATTCTTTTGGAATTCAATTTTCAGCTAATTTAGAACATGGAAGCATTGTGTTTTTGGATGTTTTGGTTACCAGACTTGAGGATCATACTCTAGCCACGTCTGTTTACAGGAAATTTCCTCAGTATAACACTCTGTTACATGCCAATAGCTGTCATCCACGCCACATCATCCACAACATCCCGAAATCTCAATTTATGAGAATGAAAAGGATATGTTCTTCTCCAGAGGATGGCTCCTATTTTTGTGATGACCTTGTCAACAGATTTGTTGATCGTGGATACAAAACATATAATATTTCCAAATCTTTGAAGACAGTTAATCATTTATCACGTTTTGATCTATTACAATATAAACCTAAACAACAGACTGTGTCTGGATTACGGAATAAGTCTATTTTGAGGTTAGTCACTACATATGGGGCTAATACCAATCGGTTTGTTGAAATAATTAACCAACATTGGGACATTCTACGTTCACATGAAATCCTGAACCGTATATTATCGGAGCAATGTTCTTTTTCCTACCGCAGAGGTAGAAATTTAAATTCCTTTTTCACTCATTATAAGAGATATACTTCACATAATTCATTACAGACCACTTTAGAGGGACAAATACTTAAAGGGAGCTTTCCATGTGGCCATTGTTCTTTTTGTAAATATATGCCCAAAACCAGTGAATTCTCTAGTAAAAACACATCTCAGGTTTTTGATATCAGGATATTTGCTAATTGCAGTTCTGATTGGGCTATATATTTGGCCACTTGTAATTGCTCTGCATTTTATGTGGGACAGACCTCTAGGTCTGTCAAACTGAGAATATGTGAACACATGAGTGCTATCAGGAACAAACGTATCACTAACGCTTTGTACAAACACACCCTGGAACACCCTTCTGCTACTTTTACATTTATTATCATAGATAGAATTATTTTACATCGTAAATTTAAAGCAGGATGGCATCAGAAACTCAATGATATGGAGAATAAATGGATTATTAGGCTAGGGGGTCTTTTTAGGCCAGGATTAAATACATTAGAACCAACATACTAAGTCCAAAATTTTTTATTTTTTATCCTTTGTAACGTAAATAACCATGCAATATGTATTATTATAATATTTATTATGGGTGGCATTATCAATATTAGAAATAATATATGCCAGCCATATATGTATTGGTAGTTGTAATGCACTTAGAATGGCAGGTTATTTACCTGGTATTACATTTGTTATATAACATAAAATTGTTTAGATTAATATATTTTACATCTGCAAGATGTTTTTGGATGTGATATATATATTTTTGTTTAACATTGGTATTGGTTTTCATAAATATGTGTTGTGTATTGTAAACACATATATTTTATTTACATTTGGGTTATATCTCTTTAAGAGAGGGACTATATATATGTTTCAAAATGGTGGAATTTTTCATTTACTTTAATTTATATTTGGCATTGAGAAAGGCTAACATTAGCCGAAACCGGTTTGCTGTTTCTGCACAGGTTTTTACCACTGCTGATTTATTTGTTGGAGCAATAAATTATATTTCATGATCCTATATGTGCTGGTCTGCTTTGGGTTTTTTTTTTTTTTTTCCTCACTGAGACAGATGCCTGGTGTCAGAGGCATGGCCTCAAGCTCAATGCCAAAAAGTGCATTGTCATCCCCTTTGGTAAAAACTCTGTACCCATGAACTATCACATAAACGGCAGTCTGCTTAACACTGAATGTGTGATAAGAGACCTTGGGAGCCAGGTGGACAGTATTGCCTCAAGCTCAATGCCAAAAAGTGCATTGTCATCCCCTTTGGTAAAAACTCTGTACCCATGAACTACCACATAAACGGCAGTCTGCTTAACACTGAATGTGTGATAAGAGACCTTGGTACCCGGGTGGACAGTATGGCCTCAAGCTCAATGCCAAAAAGTGCATTGTCATCCCCTTTGGTAATAACTCTGTACCCATGAGCTGTCACATAAACGGCAGTCTATGTAATGCCGGATGTGTGATAAGAGACCTTGGGACCCAGGTGGACAGTAGTCTCTCCTTTGATAATCACATCACCACAGTAGTCAGGAAATCCTTTTATGTCGCACACCTCATCACAAAAGGGTTCTCATCCAGGAAAAAAGAGGTCATTATTCCCCTCTACTCGGCACTCATTAGATCCATTATACAGTACAATGCCCCTTTTGGAATGTACCTCACAAGACATCTGCAGCAGCTGGGAAAGCCACAGACGTACCTCACAAAGAGGATTACTGGCCTCAAACAGATGCCCTATACTGGCAGTCTCAAAAAAATCCAACTTTACTCTGTAGCATATTTCGTACTCCGAGGAGATCTCTGCCTAACATATAAAGCTATGTTAAACCCAGAACTGTTGAATATGCTACACCTAAAGAAATCCCAATCCCTCCGAGCTACATGCTCTAGGGTCCTAAACCTTGTCACCACAATAAATGGGACATGCTAGAGGGATAGATTCCTGTCCCAGAGACTTTCTGTGCTCTGGAACAAGCTACCCATCTATGTCAAGCAAAGTTCCTCATTAGCACTCTTCAAGAAAAATCCTGATGAGTGGATGGAAAATAGGAAATACACCCCAGGGATCACTTCTGTCGCTCTGCTCGACAGGGCCATAGGAAATTAACTTTCTTGGGTGGCGTAAGCCAGGGAACCTTGTTGGCTAGGCTTACTTAGGCCCTTGGGCCGATAGCGTAGTACCTAGCTACGAACCTATAAAAATCATACACTGTTTGGACCATAGTTTAATATTTTGCCTTGGTTTAAGCTGAAGACAGAATTTGGTCTTTCAGTGAATAAATGCATGCCCATGCCTTTTTTGCATCCATAGTGTAAGAACTTTAACTGTGTTTTGTCCCTTGCATCCCTCCATGAAACCAAATGTTATGCAATTGTTTCTTCTCACCCTGTAATCCTGGTCCTCATCTTTTGTTCTGAGCAAAACATTGTTTAATTTCAGCCTCTTCTTTATGCAACTCAGAATCACTGAAAGCAAAGTCAAGTTGAGCAGCTCCTTGTTATTAAAAAGCTCCAACAACTGGGATTACCCTGAGACTTGCTCAGTAGTCATTTCTGGTGCTTAAACGAGCCTATATTCACTATGAGGATCTACAAGTCATTCTTGTCCATAAATAGTAGTGATGCTGCAATTGTCTATGACAGTTCTTTTATAGCAGCCATACGATTCCCATGAACTGATGTAGGTTCCACAAGATATTTTCTCAAATTATATCTTCTTCCTAGTCACAATCTTCTACAAATCATTTAGAATTGCATGACTCAAACAAATTCACTTTAGCCACATAAAATAATAGTTGAATAAAGTAATTTCTATTTTTTTTTTCATATTAGCACTTAATAATGGATTCTAACATCCCTCCACTGGAACCAGAAATCTCCCAGAAGTCTTTTTTTTTTCTATGAGTCAGTGGTAAGGGTACAGCATTGTTTTTGACTCAGGCCCTTTTTGTATAGGAACAGATATGATTAAGAGCAAAAGGCAGGATAGCAACTTAAGTAGGTTGCAATGTCTTAAGCCAGAACTTAAAACACTGGTATCTGTTTAGAGCAGTTAATAGTTCTGGTACCTTACACTGAAAGGTCAGTTACCTGTCAGAATGCAGAGACTTCTATGTATTTATTTCTTCACAGGCTTTGTGGTAGGTCTTATTCATTGCTCAACAAATAATATGACTGCAAAGATTTTTATTAATTTATCAGGCATTTCTTTATTGTTTTTAGGCTACATAGCTGACAAAGAATACAACAGATTTATGAATAAGTTCTATATGGCTCTCTGCATTTCTGTTTTCCATCCGTCCTCAACCCCTTTTCCCATTTTTGCATATGGGGTCGGGGTGTCACTTCATCAGTGACAAACATCTAGAGCCAAGGTTTACACTGCTGAGTGACTAGCCCTGCAGTGTTACTTCATCTGTACCACACACTCACACTCACACTCACACCTAGGACCAGTTTAGAGTGTCCAATCCACCTGCTGCCGTCATTATTTAATTGCATGATAAATTACATCAAGCGTATGTATGAGTTGTTTCTTCAGTCATCGTAATCAATTTATTGACTTTAACCTGGTATGTAGATCTTTAATTCATTCATTTAGTGATCCATTCATTCCAAACTATTTTTCAATAATTCAGTATAAATGCTAATGTAAAAAGAAGAAGAATGCCCCATCGCGGTTTACCTCTTCATGGTCTATGTGCAAGCATCATATTCCTCCATATCTTCCCTTGTGTGGTAGGGAAAATCAGGATCCCTCAACCTCTGTTCTAAGGCCATGCCTTCCAAGAGCTTTCGTCATCTTAATTGCCTGGCTGTACAGGTAAAGTAGAATTCAATAGGATTAGTTGTATTGCAGCTGTTATATTTTAAGCTCTGCTGCCAGTTTTAAGTGTATTTTCTAGCTTCTTCCCCACTTTCCACCAACACTGCTATACTGGTGTCATATACTAAGAGACTTGTCCACTTTTATGTGTTGTCTTGTATGGTGTCATAGACACATTAAATGGAGAAGGCCTATCCTAGAAAGACTCGTTAAATGGAGTTGGCCTATCAGAGAGAGACACATTAAATGAAGTTGGCCTATCAGTCAACCCCATGTACTTCTTGTTATATTTGTGCTTTCTGAAAAAATCCAGAAAAAAACATTTTCCCTATTGTGTAACCCGTTTTCCACATATCCACATACCGTATTCACTGTACATACCAATCCCAGTTTTTAAGAAGCTTACAGGTGATGAGCGAGTTAAATGGCTTGAAAAATTCCAGACAAAATCCATATCAAAGTCTTAGCTCTGTCAGTCATTATTAACTCCAGTGATAGAGTTGTTTCTGGTTATTCTGAATGCTTTGAATGTATCTTCTGTTTCTGTTTGCAGTTCTTTAGCCCAGGTGCTTTTTATGGTTGTTGTCAGGACTGTCTTGTCAGTTTGCTACCATTAAGTAATGCTTACTAGATTATAGTTTCTTTAGCTGATTTTAGTTCATCATGTGTTAGATTGCAGTCACCACTGTGTGTCTTTTTCCCCAACCACCACCACCACCACCACCATAGTACCAGCCTCTTCAAAGGATCTGCATATTAATTCTGTCAAGTATTACACTAAAACCCCAGATAATTCATTGTAGGATTATTAGCACAATTCTTTTTATCCTTGCAACGTTTTTGTCTTCCCATGACTACCTTCGCACTTGTTACTGCATCGTCTGTTCATCATTCTTTTTCTTTCTACCCTGACTTCACGATTGTGCTCTTCTCTACTGGTTTTCAGTATGTGCTAATGCAAAATACTTGTTGAGGATTTTCACACTTTCTAGTATCAATTCGCAGAAAATATTATATGAAAATTAGGAAACAAGAATCTCAGCTCAGGTACATAATATACAGTGATAAAGAATTTCATCAACATTCTGTGACCAGAAATCTTGAGTATAATTTTGCATTTTTAGTGACATGTCAAGAACGGTAGGCTACTATTTTCCAGAAAGACCTGGGTTCTTTATTAAGTTGTACAACATACCTTAAAGGCCTTATGACTGAACATTATATCTGTCAGACACTGACAGATAACAATTATGTTAAAAGCTGCAAATCTGTACTGCGATAGTGTGCTGACTAAAATGAGATCATTGTTTTCAGAGAAGGTGCAATAAACACATATCAAACATGTTTTAATTAAAAATTAGAAAAAAAAAAGTGCGACTCCAAGACATTGAGGAGTAAAGTCTTATGTATAACCCAGATGATCTGAAAATGATTAGCGATTCTTGAAATACATGAGTAGACAAATGTGAGAACACATGGTTAAGGCCAGCTTGTTCATTCTGGAAAGTAATCCAGCCTGCTTTAGTGCTAGGACCTACTGGAGAGAGAGATACATGAAATGCTGCATATGAGACAGGGTGTGCAGTTTGATCTATTAAGGTATTTTTACATGCATGCATTATATGCAGTAGTGCACACATCTGCAGGGAAAGGCATGGCAGGCTGTCACATTCGTAAGAGAGCATATCAGTCATCAGGGGAGTGATTAGGACCAAATAAGAAAACAACTCTGAACAAACAGTTCCTGATTGTTTTCAGAATAACTGATGGTTGGCAGGTAATGGACAATAAAAAGAACACATAATAACAATAAATAGAACACAAATAAACAAACCACATGAGATCTTACTCAAATATTTTGTCATATGCTTAACTTCCAGTTAACAATCATTATATTTCCCTTCAGTTCTTAGTATGCTTTGCATTATCTTAATGGCATAATTGTAGTTGAGTTGTAATACTTATTCTTAGGTATCAGAATTATAGTTTTAAAGGTTAAAATATGACTGTTCAGTAAAACAAACATTCATGCAACTTGCCATAAGATGTGCAACATCTTTTGCTTCACAGGGCAGTTAACATGGAATTCAGAAGTCTGAGTGATAAGTTTACAACCTACTAGCCTTCAAGACCATTGAATTCTATAACACCATTTTGACAATTTTAACTTTTCATGTATAAATACCAAGATCATTCTTTTTTTAAGGACATTTTTATTAATTTAACATATTTATAATGTATACACAAATTGAGGAACTTCAACTTCACATATTGTTATACAATGATAGGAATACATTGAATCATCATTTAACACATTAAGAATCTTGGTATTTCAGTAGCAGCATTTCAAGGTTATCCCAAGAACCAAAGGTCTTACTATGATTTATAAATCTTATTCTGATCACTTATTTTTCAGCCTTACATAGTATTTTTGTTAAATTTAACAATTCTTTTAATGTAGGAACAAAGTTCAATTTCCAATTTTCTTATAATAACTTTTCTGGCAACTGTCAAGAGAGCCCAAAGAGTTTTTGCTCTTTGGCTTTTACAGATACAGGAACTGGAACATTCATTAGTATTACTGATCTAGTTCAAGAACAATTATCAGACCATAACCCCATAAAAAATGTACTTATCTCCTCCCAATATGCATTTAATTTTTCACAGTCCATAAACATTTGTTTCCAGCTAACTTTTAAATCTTTACAACATATCCAACAAACTGAAGACGTTATTTTACAAAACTCTGAGATTTTATATGGAGTAACACACATTCTGTGTATATATTTCCACATAAAAGCTTTCCGGTATAAACTTGAAGAAGTTTGACTAACTGATTTAAGTATCAAAGCTTTATTTTTACCACTTATTGAGTCACTAATCCACCACTATCCAAACATTCCAGAATTTTGCATAAAAAATTATTGTTATTATTATTATTACTTATAACTAACTTACATTGCTTGGATAAGCTTCCTTTTTTTGTCAATTGACCTTTAATAACAGCATTCATATATTCATATAATGAGGGAATAATGTTCTGTTCCACTTCACTCTTACTATATGCAAATTCATTTAATTTTTAACTGATGGATAATATTAACTGATTATCAGATTCATCCAGCTTATATTCTTTTATTAAATATTGTGGCGACTTAGCTTTTTGTTTTTCAAAACAATCAGAACATAATACTGATCCATTCCTTTTTAGTAAATTAATTTTAACATTGTTCTCTGGTTTCTTAAATCTAGAGGTATGTGCAATAGGAAAACACAAAACATTCCATTCTAATACTAATAGAGTTTTAAAAGGTTTACCTTTAAATAGGCGAATTGCGCATGTGCGTGTATGCAAAACGGCGACCTGAAAAAGCGAAAGTTAAAACGGAAAAAACAAAAAATATCGAAAAACATACAGTGGATTTTTTTTTTCGCTTTTTTTCTACTTATCACCACCGCAAGCATCTCTGTGTGTTCACCATCATGCCATGAACGTAAAATCAAACAAAACAGTGATTCTTTCCATGGATGTACCACATTAAAGTCCTGTGTTTACAGTAAACAAGATATAACTTCCAGAATTGCCTTATTTCTCAGTGTTTGCCTATAAAGTGAAGTAATCCAGACAATTTAGTGCAAGGAAGAATACAATTAGGAGAAGGAGCAGTATTTTGCAACCAATTTAACGAATCCCCTAGGAGTGAACTCAGTATATTTTGTTAGGAGATTTGTAAAAGATGCTTCTTTATCCAATAATCTCCTATGCTTTGGTGAGGAAGGCAGACATAACATAATTCTACATCTCAAATCATCAACATGATTTTGTTCGAGTTGTACAGCTTGCAGTATGTCCAGCATAGAGAGTGTTTTCTTACCCAACAACCTACGTAGCCACCTGTGCCAACCCTCAACTGCATTCTGGCTACGAGGGTAGCCCATACCACAGGTGTCATATTGATTCCAAAAGGTGCAATCAAACAAAGGAGGCAGTCGTTCACTTGTGTTTCCCCTCATACCATAGTGCCGTGGCCTGCCATATATATAGGTTTCCTTAAAAAAATTACACAATGCCCTATCCTCCTCTGGCATATCAGCTTCAATTTCATGAAAAGTGTTACATATGTCCCCAGGGTCAATGAACGCTAATGCAGGTATCTCCTTGCACAGCATTGCAAAGGAGATACAGCTAACAAAGTGTCCTGCCAAATGTAAACGTTGAATATTTCTCCACAGAATTTGGCACAAATGAAACCAACAGCCCTTGGTTAATGTGTTAGGCAAATGTTTCTGAATGGAATTCACTGCAGCCCTTTCAAAATCAGTTAACACCATATTGGGAAGCAATCTAAATTCATGTTCACAGCACAATTGCAACACAATTCTCCAAAACATATCATAACATATTTCACTTTTGCTGGGCAATATCCCATACACTACAGGTACCTCCTTTTTGTTGACTCCACCTGTCAGTGCACAGTGTAATGTATACACTTCTTTACATTCAGTAGTGCTAATAGGTCAGGTCCCATCTGCCATGAGGTATTCTGACTCACAAAGCATATTCAGGTTATCCCTTGTGGTTATGACAACAACGTTGGTATCAGTTTTGTTATCTGCACTATGTTTTATAATGAAGGAACCAGTCTTCAAAGGTAGCATGTCAGCACTCAGTCCCCAGAGATACTGGAAGCCATTACACATTTCCAGTTTCTTCCTATACCTCTGCCTCCCAATGGTTTGTTTAAGGGCACTTGCATCTGGTAACTCATTGACAACATCACTTGATGTAGAAGCTAGGACTTCAGCAACTATTTTACAGGGATCCTCCACAGATTGCTCAGCACGACGTTTCAACTGTTCTTTAACTCTCAGCACCTCCTCTTGCACTACATCGGGGGCATGGTAATGTGGGGTGCTTTTCATCAGCCTATAGCCATTTACATCTCTTTCAGTTACGCATCTACCCTTACACCTTTGTTTAGTTTTTCTTGTACAATACCAATATTGCTTGACCTCAACAGCCTTCTCCTGGTAGTACTGATACCCATCAACTAGCAACATTTCCCGACCGTTCTGAGTCCTACTTGTGCTGTATACTGCATTAACTGTGCCTGGTGCATATTCCTGCGAGGTTCCTTCCCCAGCCTTTAATACATGTTATAAACAGTCACAACTGTAAACGTCTCCGCTGTACAAACACAACCTTTCAAACACTGTCTACAACTTAATATGCGATAGTAACATCACAAGATTATAAAAACCCTTAGTTTGACATGGTATGGTTACATAGAATTACATATAAATACAAGTACATTTAGTGCGAACATATATTGATCATGATACTGAACACAGCTTGCAGACATTTGAAACTGTATTGATGATATATGCCACATTATTTTACTTGCTTTCTCTAATACATTGTATACATTATTACCTCCATAGTCCCTTCCGTGTCCGATTCTGATGTTTTCCAACACTAGTGAATGCCACTAACAACATACACATGAAACTTTGGCAGGAAAATGTTTTACAGAACGCTGGACATACGTTATTATGTATGCAACATTATTTAAGGTCGTACTTCATCTATGCGAATGTATAATCAGCGAATAGCATTCAACAATTGACTTTACATATTCGCACAGTTTCAGTTTGCATTTAGGCTATCTTGAAAATGGTAGTTTGACCATATATCACTCGCCCGTTTGTGATTCGTGGTATTCAAGGTAAACCTTTTAAAAACATGTTTTTTTAACTGATGTACATATTGGTTTCATATTTGCAGAGTCTAAAACTTGAAATTAATTTCCTTCTATGGTAACCTTTGTTAACCAGATGAAAAGATTATTACATATTTCTAATTTATCATCTTTAATAAACTTATGTGAATTTAATATAATCTACTACTGGATAGTTATGTAGTATTGTATCCAGAGTATAATAGAGTTAAAACTTGCAGCAATAGGATAAGATTCTACATCTGGGAAGCAATTCTCAGCCTTTTAGGATACCATAAGAATGCAGTTAATGTTTTTTTTTCCATTTTCTTTAAAAGTTTTGTCAGGTATAAAAGCTATTGAATGCAATATGTGTTTGTGTTTACATATATATATATATATATATATATATATATATATATATATATATATACATATATACATACAGGTCATAGTTATTACATTGAAAGGTACAGCTCATTGAACCGTACTTTCATGGACCCACTTTAGAGAAAGTGCATTTTATCGAAAATGCACTTTCACAGAAAAATAAATACTAAATAAAAATAAAAAAACACACTAAACACAATTATGCAGGGGGCAAGCCCCCCTGCACCACCCATGTGGGGAGCTGTGTCCCCCATCCCCCTACTTTAATATTCTCACTTCGAGATTGCACAACAGTGAGGAAAAGGGAATATTCCCTTATCCCCACTGTACCATGATCTCAACAAGAGTTTGCTTAGTTAAACATCAACACTACACATTGATGTACAACTAATGTTACATGCAAACTGTAGGTTTTTTTTTTTTTTTTTTGGTTTTCTTTAGTGAAAGTGCATTTTTGATAAAATGCGCTTTTGCTAAAGTGGGTCCATGAAAGTACAGTTTGATGAACCGTACTTTCAATTTAACAACTAGGACCCATATATACATATATATATATATATATATATATATATATATATATATATATATATAGGCACACACACACACACACACACATATGTGTATATAAAACATCTTAGGTGATATAATCATTTAAAGTAGCACTTACCCTCAAAAGTAAAACAAAATCATCCCATTTTTTTAATAAGAAGAAATACTTCTTTAATTACTTTCTCAAAATTATTATTAATAGTCTTACTCAAATCTGGATATATTTTTATTCCTAAATGTGATGATGTGAGATATTGCCAGCTATGCCAGGAGAAGTGGGGCAGTGGATGTGTAACATATGCCAGCACAGCTAGCTGGAGTTTTCTAGGCAGAAAAGAAATACACCTCTATGTCCGACTATATTGTAACTGTTTAAATTAATGTATTGTAAGAGAGGATACTTGAAGAGAAGAGATTAATCTCAATCTAGCTAACTTTGAAAAATAGATAGAAATTAAATTATAAGGTTTATGCTTTAAAGATTGTATTTTACAGTTCTGATTGCAGACAGAGACAAATTGTCTATGAAAGTCAGGACTAGGAATCCTAATGTACTGTCCTTAGGGGTGAACTAATTGCTACCTTGGAAGGGTGGAAGTTTTTGAATTAGTTTTATAGCTTTCAGATGCTATAACAAATCTTAGCAAAGCCTTTTGTGGTGTGCATCTTGACACATATGTTCTAGATTCTGGTTCAGTTTCTAATAAAGGGGGTAGTGTGGGAACCAAAGTCAGGTGACCAGATGTATGTGATTTCATTCTGTAATCCAGCACTGAAATGATGTTTTAATACTAGATGAGACAGAAGTCTCAGAGCAGTCTGTTATGAAACCTGACAAAAGAAGGGCCACTCACCTACATCACATTGCCTTGCTCTAGTAAGTAAACCAAGGGACAGTAATTCTTTAGATCAGTCGGGAAAATATAGTGTGATTAGTTAAGTACTGTTTTTCTGTATCTGTATGAATCATTTCATTGGTGTTATTTTTGTCTGAAACTCTGGTGTTTTTTGTAAATAGCTGTTTAGTATTTCATGTTCTTTTATTATTTATTATTAAACATTTATAAACTTTTCATTGTGGCTGGTCTTTTAGAGAATATTTTAACCTTTGAGAATATTATATTTATTTGGTTACACTGTGGCCACTCCTGAAAGCCTTGCTTCATTGGTCAAACACTACCATTTGTTTTAGTATTAATGATACTCAATATAATTGGGTATCCTTGTAAGAGCCTTAGATTAGCTGGCTGTGGAGTGTTCTAGTGGAATATCTACCTTATAGTCTGGGCAGATGGGACATAGCTCATAAACCTTTGCCACCCTTTCCCAGGTGTGTGTGTGTATGTGTGTGTGTGAAAATCAAATCTCAAAGAGTGTGTGTATGTCAGCTACTTGGAGCAGGAATATAGAGCACTGGTTTCACAGAGAGGGTGCTGGAGGAAGACTTGGCTTGGAATATTCAGCTGAGGACTCAACTCTACAGCTGTGGTCAGTGTGGCATCTTATTTGGGGCCTTGAGAGAGTGAGAGAAACCCAGCCCTAAGATGGGAGTGTGTTCCCTGTGTGCTGTTAAGGGAAACTATGCTTGGTGCAGAGAGCTGCATCTGGAAATACTGTGTGTATCTATCTTTGTTCCAAGTGAATTTTCCACACTTTTATGTTGTGAGAATTGATGCTTCTTGATTACTGGCCCAGAGCAGGGATGTCGCACTAAATATTTTAATTATTTTCCTTCCCAATTATATTTATATTTATACTTAAACTTACTAACTAGTAACTGATTTAACATTAAAGTTTCAGTTTTATTGTAATTAAATTTCAGCAGTGATATTTATTGAAACTTTTCAATTTCCTCATCTATTTCTTCTACCCAATAATTTAAATCTCCTACAGTTAGTAAAATATCATCTGCAAAAAATTGTATTTTAGATTGACAATCTCTATTAATTGAGAATCAGTCATTTTTCTATTGCTTCTTCTTCTGTTAACTAAGGGGTCGATAACTAATGTAAATAATAAAGGGGACAAGAGCTACCCTTGTTTTGTGCCTTTGTTTAAACTGAATCCTTGAGAAGTGTAAGATCTAATTTTAACATATGCTTTGGTGTCTCTCTACAGAGTTTTTAATATTCCAAAAAACTGTTTTGAAAATGCAAACACTTCTAAAGTTTTAAACAAGTAGTTCCAATTTACAGAATCAAAAGCTGTCTTGATAGCTAAGCTAATTAAGGCCAATTTCTTGTTCATTCCATTTGCTAAATCTAAGATAGTTGCTACCCTTTTTATATTATTGTATGTTATTCTGTTGACTATAAATCCTGTTTGACCTTTATTAATTAATCTACTATAGCTCTTAATCTTGTGGTGAAAATGGAACTAAATATGTTATAGTCTACATTTAATAATGAAATTGATCTATATGAAGAAACACACTTATAATATTTTCTTTAGGTGTAGGAGACATTACAGAAAATTATTTTGTCAGCCTGAATTACCCTGAAAATGTCACTCAGTAATATTTAATGGAAATGGATTATATAATTAAATACTTAACCCATCTAACCCTGGAGCTTTAACATTTTTCTTTTTTTAAAGCTTCTTTAACTTCTATCAGGGTAGTAGGCTTATTCATCTGAGATATTTGTTGGTCATTTAGTTTGCAAGTAACATTTTTCTTTAGATAATTGTCAGTTTTATAATCATCAAGATCATTATTATCGTCATTAAAATCCTCATGGAATTTTCTTAAAAATATTAAGCATTTCCTCTATGTCTGAAGTAAACTTATTCACGTATTATTGATTTGTACCTTTTTGTTTAACATCTTACTTCCATGGGCTTATCTGTGTAGATTTTTTGAAATCCTTGCATAACTATGCAGTTTTATTTTTTCTAAAGCAATCTCTACTTTATGCATTAAAACTGCTTTTTTCATTTTTTAATTACTTCAGTACTATCTAATTTCTTTGTTTGTTGTTCAAACCTCACTTTTCTGTTTTTTATTTTGTATTTCTAACTCTGTCCTGTCCCACTCTTTTATTTTATAACTAACCCATCTTCCCAGTCTATCTTTAATATGCATTTTAAGGAGTCCCACAGTGTGACTTTACTAACCTGACCATTATCTTTCAAGATAAAAACCTTGATTTGTTCCCTAAGGTAACTTTTAAACTGCTTTAATTTCATCATATATATTGGGATTCTATAATTAATCTGAAATTTCCTTATATCCATTGCTATATTAGTTATCGAGATTATTATTAAAAGAAGCTGATGTCTGAATTATGACTGTGATGGAATCTTATACCATAATTTTGAAAACATTTTAAAATGTATTTCATGTATTTTTGTATAATATTTGTAATGCTCTGTACAGTCTTTTTCCAGATCTGGTGTTAGGTCACCTGGCAGTGAATTAAAAGCATAACATTTCAAAGTGTAATAGATCAGTTTAATTACAGATTACTTCTGCTTTATCTATAAACAGTAGTAACTGGAATATAATGGCAGGTTGTAAAACCTTTCTGAATAGTTTGTTTTCCCAAACCTGTGATTCCTTTTATAGGGAATCTTTGTACCTTTTCAAGTAATTTCAGGTAATATGTTTGAAAAGCTGCAAAAAAACAGCCTTTACTCAATAATGAGTCTGCTCATTGAGCAATAAAGTAGTAGAAAATCTCTCTGGAATGATTATTCATGCCATTTAGAATTAGATTGGTTACAGAAATAAGATTTTCTGCTTTGGTAATTGCACACCAGTTAGTGTTATTTGTGTTTGCTACCTTTATCTCTTAAACTGTAACAATAGTGTCATTTCTTTAAAATTTGAGTACATATTTTTAAGCATGATTTATGTCTTTTTTGCAAGACTGATCATGCTATACATATTGACATTAATTATGATATTGGTTCTACTGAAAAAGATATGCAGTCTTACAGACCATCTTAGAGAAAGTGGTGTATTTTGACTAAAGTTTTTATTTTAGCCTGTTTGTAATAATCAGCACATTTGGTTATCAAGCAACATTCTCAATGTTTATGAATGAGAAAAAAATACATCCTAAAAAAATGGCCGTAGAAGAGAGCCCTCTTAATTATCATTAGTAACCTCAGCTAGAATAGTCAAGGACCCCACGCAAGTGTTGTACCCACTGAATTGTGTATGGATTTCAACTTCATGCTTTTAACTTGTCATTTATTTATTTTTTTTAATGTGAAATATTTTCTGAATACCCTAGCAAGTTAATGCAGCCTTTCGTATACTGCTGCTGCTGTCTCTTCAGTGAAAGACAGAATATTGAAAATGTAAGATTTGCTTTTAGCAAATGATACTACTGCATGCCTAACTGAAGAAAGTCCTCAGTGACATACTGAATAAGATGCATTACGACAACATGATTTTATACAGAAATCTGGTTAGGCTAATGGCTATGAAACTGTTAGGGTCTGATGTGACGCATGAGTGAACACCACTATAGACTTTTGACCTAAGTGAGGGATATGTTCACATGTTAATATTTTGTTTAATGTGATTGGTGGAACTTTATTTAATTTTTTCATTATGTGTAGGAATTCAAGTATATGCCTGGTCAATTGGAGTTTAAGTTTTTAATTTTAATTGTGGCTGCAGTTATTATATCTGTATTTATTTATATAAGGATACCTTCCTTTGTATTTGCAGTGCCCTGACAGGAACACAGTACTTGTTTGCAGGACTGATCAAATAATCATTAATAATGTCTCCACTGATCAAGCTCCCTTTTATTGATTATTGATGAATTTCAAGATCCCCAAGAGTTGTTTTTATAGTTTTGTGAATGGCAGAATCAGAAGTGGAGCAAGCACAGGGTACTGCATACTACCAACTGTTTCTCCTTTTTTGTACTTTTTTAAAAATTATAATATATAAATAGCAGTGGAAAGTGGGGTGCACATGTCTGTGCAGGAGTCTTCCTTGGCATGGAAGGAGTTTACAAGGGAGTGCATTACAACCTCCACCTTAAAAAAGTACATAACATAGTATTTACTTCAAAAGGTATATTCTGGTTCAACAAATGCCCCACAAGCTAGACATCTTCAGTATTAAATACAAGACAACTCTTAGCTAAAGGATTGTTCATATCTGGAGTTTTACAAAGATCCATATTGGGTCATATCACATTTTCTCTCTTCATCAATTACATCGCTAACACAGTACCCTTAATACCGTTATTCTCTGTCGTGAACATACCCTACTATTTCATGGTTAGACTACAGCCTGTCCTTCTTGCCTTGTACTCTTCACACAACACAAGCCTTTAAAGGGCTATCTTAAAATAAAATATGAAAATTCATTATCCTTGCATTTGCCAAGGAACGTTTGTTTTTCACTGAAAAGGACCACCAGGCTTCCCAGAAATGCTAGGCCTACCTTTATACTTTCTTGTTTCTCACACAGACTGATCAGATGTAGATACTCTCCATCACTTTCTAAGAAACAAATGTTCAGATCTTCCCCATATAACATTTGCAATGATACAAAGGCACTACTACTTTATACCAATTGGGCTTTACAAAACCCATTGGCAAAAAGAGCTACGGTGATTTGGTTCCTACAAACTAGAGCAAGCTACCTAAGGAAGTCAGATAAGATGCAAATTACAAAAGGTTTACAGGTAAACTAAGAATATTCTTATTTTTGTTTGATGAATGTGACTGCTTCTGAAATGTATGCTAACGGATCACTTTTCACAACACATAAAAGGCTCAGAACTAAATCTGAGAAAATAATGAAATATTGTATGTCTTCAATTGTACATCACTCGACCTTTGTCTTTCCTTTTTACTTCTTTTCCCCATGCCTTTCTTTATCCTTTTACTTTGCTTTGTGATGAATTTCTATCATTTTTGTGGTTTGTATTATGCTGCTTCGTTAGTTTTTCTGTGGGCTGCTATAAGGATAGGTTATATTTCATATTCATATGGTATCAACATTTTGAATACATTTTCAGTTCAGGTATAAATATTACTTATGTAATGACGCTCGACATTATCTCCAGCACACTACAAGTGATTCTCTTAACTTTATGAAGGCAGTGAACAAAATGTAGCCATGTTAATGGAAAAATAAACTGAAGGCACTGTGCTCCAAAATATATAATTTTACATGTTTGTGAGAAGCGATAAGGGTGTAATAGTATATGTTCATTATATAAGGGATACAGTACAAAAGTGGTATTGCCATTGACTAAGTAACTGTTATTTATGTAAAGTTGTATATACAAAACCATGTTTCCTTTACTGGCTTTATTTGTGCTTTAGCTCCACTGTTACATTTTACCCATTTTTCTTCATTCTTAATAATGGCAGCATAACAATAGTCATTCATGGAGTATGTCTGTCTTTGTGTTGTATGTGTCTAATGTGTTAATATCAGTGAGATTACAGGAAGCAAATAACAGTAAACATGTCATTTCTATTTATTTTGACAGACCTGGATGACCCAATAGTTACTGTACATCAGAGCATAGGGGAAGCAAAGGAACAGTTCTATTTTGAGAGAACGGTGTTTCTACGATGTGTAGCTCTTTCTAATCCTCCAGTGAGGTACACGTGGAAACGAGGCCAAGATATTCTTCTTCAGGGATCAGACAAGGGAGTTGAAATCTACGAGCCCTTTTTTACACAGGTATGAATGTTTGTTTCCTTGACTTCTCAAAATGCCAGTATGAATTACAGTGATGAATGAGATACACCTAGTAACTGCAGGCAAACAAATCTGTAGGTTCTCATCAGGATAAAACCATCCTCATGCACAGTATTTCTTTTGTGGATCCCAGTGGATTTACAAAAAGTAAAACAAAGATGGTTTTGTTTCACTGCAGGCAAATTATATTCAGCTTTTCCTTTCCTTATACCTTGCCAACTTCTCCTTTCTGTGGCATATTATATTTGAAGTTTATTTTTGAATGATATCATTTTACAGTGTTATGTTTTTTAGTGGACAAATGTATATAAACAAATAATTGAGTTATGAGCTGATGTTTATATATTCATGTGGTGAGTGATAACATTTGTTCAGTTACTGATATATATATATATATATATATATATATATATATATATATATATATATATATATATAAATGCAGGAAGTTTATATGCACTTGTACGTTTTGTACGTATGTATTTCATATCTTTGGTTGAAATCTCTAAACTCTATGGGTAGAAGGTGGGCTCTAGAGGAGAAGGAAGATGATATTATGTTTTACTGGTGTTCAGAATTACAGAAGAACACTGCCAGTGGTATGAGGGGGCTATATGTTGTCTTTCTGGATGTTCTTTCCTTTATGGTTATGTGACCACAAAATTAGGGTAGTTAGATAAAGGGCACTGTAGGAGGTGCAGGAATCATTTATGCATATATGAGTGCGCACGCGTGTATATATACACACACACACACACACACACACACACACATATGCACAGATCTACTTTGGAAGATCAAACTTTCAAAACTTCAAACTTTATATGGTCGAGACCATAGCATCAAAGTTTGAAACTTCAACAAAAACAATAAAAACACAATTTTTTTTTTTTTTTACATTTATGCAGGGGGACAAGCCCCCCTGCTCCTTCCACACCATCTGATAATTAAATATACCAACTACGGGATCACACTACAGTGAAGAGAATGGCAAATTTCCCATTATGTGCTGTGCTGTGATCACCATTTAAACCATTCAAAGTTTCAAAACTTCTGTCTTATGGTCTCAACCATATGAAGTTTGAAGCTTTGAAGCTTTGAGCTTCTAAAGTAGACCTACATACACACGTGTGGCTAAGTATATCGTTGTGAAATGCTCAGTTCATTAAAAATAACAAATAAAGAATTTCCAAAACTTTCATAAACAATTGGATAACAAAAAAAAAAAGAAAGAAACACCAGAGCGCATGTTTTTGGGCTTATATAAATGTCTACATCTTTAAAATGTGCTTTCAGAAAATATGTTTAAAATATGCCCATTTCTTAGCATATTTGATGTGTGAGTCATTTATGCTGTTTTACACATTTATAGTAAACTCTTAATGTTTTGAAAAACAAATACAAAGAAACGTTTTTGTATTAGAAATATGCCTTAAGTATTCTGTGGATGTTAGCAGTAACTTCACTAGGTGCTGACAAGGAAATAAAAAAGCACATCTCAACAATAAATGGTTGTTCCCTGGTAACTCATCATATCTAGTAGCAATGGAATGTATTTGTGGTAAGTGAGAGCAGGTGAGTAGGTCAGAAAAAGTTCTAAAGCCCGAGAGCATCATCAACCTTTATATTTTTTTACTACTGGTACACTTGACTCATTGATTGGCTACAAATATTTTTCATTACAATGAATACTACACAATATATACATTTATGAAATTGTCATAGATTAACCCTATATGTGCATGTACCTTTGTTATTTTTAAAAATCGAGTAACGGAAACATCAAGTATCAGCTTCAGTTTTATATTTTAATAGTTATATAGAATGATGCTTAGATTATAGGTTTTGTCTTTGTGTGCAGATTTTTTTTCTCAGCTCCAATGTGCAAAACTATTTAAAACAGCGAAAAGGAAAAGAAAAAAAAGGCATAGCAGGAGGGATGAAAATAAAAACTATTGCAAAGGGCACAAGGCATACCTGGAAAGTGGTTTGTAAGAATAATGTGTATGCAAGGAACAAAACAGTGTACATTAATTTTTGAATTACCAGCAGGATAGGCAGTGACTCTTTAAAGGAGCAGTTTATACGATCTAACTCTGGATTTTAGCAGTATTTATGTATAAGCATTTCATAGTGATTTTTACATAAGAAAGGGGGGCTAATTAATGAGTTATAGTGTACTTAGAATGATTCAGAGCATGAATATGATTTATCCAAAGGCAATCCAGGTGATTTTTTTTTCAGGATGCTAACCAGTAAATTACTTATTTACTGAAGGATGCTGCTTTACTATGTTTATTAAAAGGGCCCACACAGTGAATGTAATGCAGATACACAAAACTAAAATACACATTTGTTTTTGTTTTGTACAAAAGGTATAAAAATATGGAGGCTGTTAAGCAGATTACTAGCAGTAGAAAAGCCAGAAAAAATATTTAACAGTCTTTCCACTGTAGTGATATTGCAAAATAATTTAGAAGAAAAAAAATAACATTTATTTCAAAAGAGAAAACAACTGAAACATGAGTACATATCTTATATGTTATTATATGTTGTTACAAATGTATGCATATTTACATGGTACAATTGCACAGAGGCTGTTTAGCAAGGAGTAATTAGGCAATGAACTGATGACATGCTTCATCCTGTAACCTTCTATTCTTACCTCAGTCTTTATTTGTCTTGAAGCAAATTGTTTAACCAGCGTGTATTCCAGTGATGCCAGTGAACATTAACTGAGGTGGGTAACATGAGTAACAAACATATTGTACAGAGGCATAAAAATTTAGCTAATTTATTTTTGTTTGCTGATTAGCGTAATTGACTGATCCAGAACTGATTCATTTTTGTTGCTACCTAAGTTTACAAGGGCAATCAGGTTTACAAGAAATAAGAATCAGAACAGTTTGCAAAGTTAGGTAAGTATAACACCTGGCTGTATATAAACAACATACAGTAGACAGTCAGTTATCCAAACGTCGATTATCAGAAACATCAATTATCAAAACCAGGCTTCCAAAGTTTTTGGGAAGAAAAAAATCATAAAGTCTGAATATGTAAACATTATACATATTTGCTTGAGCATGTTTTTTGAGCTTGTAGCCAGTTTGTGTGTGAAAAATATTCTTTCTTGTCCATTGGAATCGCTGAATGGTTGAAAGGCATATTCTGCATGCAGCCGGAAACAAGATTTTAGAAGTTTTTTATCTGGTTTAATTATATGTTTGATTATTCAAATAGTTTGATTATCTGAACTTCCCTAGGTCCCAGTTAGTTTGGATAATTGAATCCCTGCTGTAGCTTAAGAAAAGTATGGACAGAAGGCATGCATGTGGTAGGAATATATGAACAAGGGGTACAAAATGCCCAGTTACCTGGCTTTATGTAGCTGGCATGGCTGTAAAGGTATATACATAACACAAATATAAGCAGATGTAGAAATTGACTGTGAAGAAATTTAAAATAAATGGAACTAGAAGGTACTGTGAATCTAAAAATGTTTATAGTGCAAAATCTTCACTGTGTAATAGTAGATTCATCCAACTTCATTTAAGTTGTGTTGAATGTTAAATTATTCAAGTAAATGTGCTACCTTTTAAAAGGTGGCAAAGGTGTAAGTTTGGCATAGAATTTAGACATTTTTCTTTAGAAGAACAGAGGCATGTGATATGAAGAGTTAGTAGAAGAGTAACTTATTATCATCAGTAAATAAAATGAAGGAACTGATACAAAGTATGTTAAGAGTGAGAGAGATCTTATACGATTGTGTTTTGCATAACACAAGAGCAGTTAGGTATGTGTTTTAGTATAGCTTTTAGCTAGAACCAAAACTTTGTGATTTTACTTCTTCTGACTTCAGAGCCAGTTCATGCCAGAGTTTGCGGGAAGTATTAGAAAAAAAAGCCAACCACTAGCAGCTAGAGTATTTAGTGGGACTTCAGGGAAAGGGGATAGAGTTTGTTTGAGATCAAAGCTGATATGGTCCAGTCCTCTTTAGTGACAAACGTATATAGTGCAATTCAGAATTAAGTGTAGCTGAGAAGAGATTATTTACATGATGTTACATGATGTTTTTTGTTTGGAGAGTAAACCCAGTTTAGATGAGAGAAGGTTGTACAGTCATGTGCAAGTCTGGGTAACTTGAGTAAAAAGAAAATGAACCTCCATGCATGTTTGCTGATGGTTTGCAGGTCTTTTAGATTTTTGGTAGAAGAATATTCAATATGCGTGAAGAGGATCCCTTTCCTGATTACTGTATAGACTTGTGGGTTAACTAAAAGAGAAATTTTACAACAGCAGAAGAGACAATTGCTGATTTTGTTGTTGAAGTGGATGATCTACTTAGACATTTAGGGAGGGATCAGGATTGATAACCAGATATTTCCATATAGATGTTTTGTATCTAGAAAATGTCTCTGTGTGATTGTTTTTGTAGGTCAGAAAGAGAGCTGGGATATTGATGGCATATAGGTGCCATATGCCATTGCTCTGTTTTTTTTTCCCATTTGAGAATTTCCTTGGGTAAAAGCCAAAGATAGACAGCATTCACATTTTTAGGAGTGCGGTTCATATGGAACTGATATACTAAGGAAAGCCCATGGATGACTAGATTGTCAACTAAAGTATATAGCTGGTTAAATGTATGTCTGAGGAAAATGAATCCATGAAGATAGAAAAGAGAAGTGAATAGGGAACTGACTCCTCCGTACCTCTAAGACTAAATATTGTGATTGAGAAGTAGAGCTAGTCTTGATAACAGTGGACAAGTCTGAATAATAGCCATTAAACCAATGAACTACAGCTGAGTCAAATGCGAAAATGAATGCATTTATCTGGTAGGTTTTGATTCCTTAGATCAAAATCTTTAGTAAGATTAATTAAAAGTATAGCTGTAATAGATCCTGAATCTCTGGATGCAAGGATGTCATGAATAGAAGTTAAGAGTGTTATGAATGTAGCCCTATTTGGAGGATAGGGCTGTTAGTTTGTTGATAGGATATTGTATTTAAGGGAGTAGTCTGCAGAATTTATTTGTAAATTGGTCTTTTGACAAGAATGGCCAGAGAAAGAAGAAGAAAATGGTACAGCAAAATTATCTTTAAATTGGTGTGACTTTGTTCGTGGTCCCAGTATTATCATGACCTTTCTCCACTGTGTAGGGATAGAGTAAAGAGGCTTGTCCATCACAGAATTTATTTTGTATTTAGTCTGTCCCCTAAAGAATGAAAAAAATATAAAGGAGAGAGATGAGGTGCTGGTATGTTCATCTTTTTTTGATTTGCTGTAAAGAAGGCAAAGTTATTTGGAGGGAGGGTTGAATCTGCAGACAATTTTCTTTGTTTCTATTAAGAACTTTTTGGAACAAAAGACAAGTCTGCTGAGGATTTTGTTTGTTTCTATCAAAAACTTTTTGGAATTAGAGAAAAGTTCTAATTGATTTTCATGGTAGAACTCGGCATATTGCCTCATGATTATCGTTCAACACAAGTCTGTAAGGGAAATATATAGAGATTTCAAAGAAGATTATGTAGTGAAACTCAGTTGTGGTAAAACAAGAGACAAATAACTAGTAAAATACTTTGTTTCTACTGACTTTGTTTTACTTGTTTTACCATGAATTAATTTTGTTGCATAATTGTGTTTGTCATGGTCTCTTGCAATAAATGCATCACAGCAAATGACATTTGACAACCTTTATTAAACTTCCATAAACATAACTTGATTGAACAATATTTTAATTTTCTATCACAGCATGAACATCCATATAACCGCTAGCAGGGGCAGCATAACCTTGCTCACCCTAACCAAATAAGCAGCTTCCTTACCTCCACTGGCTTGTTTTTACTTATGAAGCAGCTTCCTCACCTCCGCTCGCTTACTTATTTTACTTATCAAGCAGCTTATCAATCAGCATCCCATTGCTCAGTTTTATTCCCCAGTTTTATTCTTCCAACACCAGAGGGGGAAACAGAAGAGGGAAAAGCCTGCACCTGTTCTCTGCCAAAACACCAAACCTTTAAAAATAATCACACAATCCCCACTTGTCCTAAGAGGAGGAGGGAGGGCAGGCAGCAGGTTCACACCAAAATCTGATCTCTTACCGAGTAATACTCGCACAAAACCAGTTATGCCTCCCTCCCTGCACTTACATCATTTCCTCCCAAACCTCCTACTTTCACAATTTAACCCTTCCATCCCCACCACCCTGATCTTCTTCCACTACCATCTTAACTCCCATAACTATTCCTACCTGACCCTTCCCTGAAGATGTACATGGACAAATTGGTTTGTTCCCAAACCTCATTTGCTGTTCTGGTGCTTTAAAGAACACTGTGATTTATTATAGCTGATATAGAAGAATATATTTTCTTTTCTTTTCCAAATACTTCAAGTTTTGGTTATACATTCAAAAATGTATACTAGGCTAATGACCACTAGAGCCTTTATTTTATTTATTTATTTAAATTTGTTGACCAGGAGTGTCCGACTGGACGTGGGTCCATTTTCAGCAGAGGCCCGGGGAGAAAAGCTCCACAGTAAAATAAACAGACAGTAGTTACATTGGATTACATAGTGATTAACAATTTAACATAGAAATTACTTATAACATATTTACAGATGAAGAACATAGTACATCAGTAGACAACTAGAATCTTTATCTGTGAAGTACATAACAGGCATTAACAAATGTAACAATGAGAAGTTCCTGCTGTATAATAATACTAGGCTTATGAGCATCTGAGCTTGCTATCATCAAGGTAGTTAGTGGAGGTGAAAGAAAGGTAGTAGTTGGATGGGGTGGATGATATTAGAGTGGAAGTTGCAAGGGCATAGCCAGCATGTTTTTAGGTGTGCTTTTAATAAAGTTTTGAAGTTGGTGCATGATGGTACGGAGGTAATTGTGGGTGGGAGTGAGTTCCATAATTTGGCTATGGCGCAAGAGAATAGTGCTTCACCAGCAGAGTTATTGGCTTTAGTGATCTGCAAGTGATTTTGTTGCTGGATCTTAGTGGTCTGGTGGTGCGATAGAGTTGGAGTAGATTCTGGAGGGATGGGACATTTAGTGGATGGTTTACTAGTTTGTGGGTGAGAGTTGATACCACTGAAGGAGGTGAGGGAGTTCAAGCCAGCCCAGTTCAGCAAGTGAGAGACAGTGGTGACTACGGCAGGATGCCCTGTGGCGAATTTTGCGATTTTGTTGTAGCAGGTCTCTAGCTTGTTTAGATCACATTGCCTTAGGTTGGTATATACTGGAGAAGCATAAAGTAGGGTGGAGATAAGGTGGGAATTTGCTATTGAAATCTTTGCTGCTTTGGTGAGAAATTGTTTATTTCTGTATAATGCTCCTAGTTTTTTGTGGACTTTTTTATGGTCATGGATATGTGAATGTCAAATTTTAGTTTATTGTCTATTTCCACTCCTAGCAATTTGGTGTGTTCAGTTGGGTATATAGTGGTGTTGTCTTTTGCTGTGATGTTAAAGTGAGAGTTGTTTTGAGTATGTTTGGTGGGTTGGAAGATGAGTAGTTTAGTTTTGTTTGGGTTGAGTATTAATTGGGCATCGGATAACCATGTTTCAACAGAGGAAAAGGCTTCCTGTGTAACTTTTTGCAGTTTGGGTAGGGATTGGGCTGAGCAGATGATGGTAGAGTCATCTGCGTATTGGATGAGTGTGCCATGTTTGGTGGCAGAGGCTAGATTATTGGTGTAAACAGAGAAAAGTAGGGGTCCAAGGATGGATCCCTGGGGAACCTCTATGGAGACAGGTAGTTGGGGAGATATGTCATCCTGCCATACAACGGATTGTTGGCGGTCAGACAGGTAACTCTGAAACCAGTTGGTGACTGATTGTGAGAAGGATAGGTTATTGAGGACAGAGATAAGTTGTTTGTGTGGGACCATGTCAAATGCTTTAGATAGGTCTAGGAAAGTAGCAGAGGAGAGATAGCCATTGTTTTTATGCTGAAGGATAGTGTTTGTAAAGGAGAGTAAGGCAGTGGTGGTGCTATGGTTTGGTCAGAAACCATGCTGAGTACTGGAAAGGAGGTTGTTAGTAAGGAGGTAGTGTGAGACCTGAGAGTGTATGCATCTCTCTAGTATTTTGGAGAGTGGAGAGAGAATAGCTATGGGGCGGTAATTGGTTAGTTCTGCAGAGGGTCCGCCTTTGGGAACGTAACTTTCTGACAGGGATCGGTTAATCAAGATGGATACTGGGTAGGCCAGAGCATCAGCTGCGATTTGTAGGTATTCACTTGGGAGGTTGTCTGCTGCTAATTTGGTGGGTTTAAGTTTAGTTAAGAGTTTTTTATGTTGGAGGTAGGTACAGGAGAAAAAGAGAAGGCAGTGGGGAGATTACTAGTTGAAGGTGTGGGTTGGAGGGGGGTTGTGTTGTTTAGCTAGTGATAGTATGGTTTGGGTGAAGTGTGTGTTGAATGAGGTAGCAATATTTTCTGAGGAGTGAGGGATGTTAGGAGGAGTGGTACTGACTTTACCTGGGTGGAGGATGGAGTTTATGGAGGACCAGAATTGTTTGGGGCTGTGTTGTGAGGAGTCTAGGGCAGACTGGTAGTACTGGAATTTGTCCCGTTTTATTAGCTTTTTGACTCTATTGCGTAGTTCTAGGAATTTCTGTCTAGCTGTGGGGGTTTTGGTTTGCGCCAGTGCTCCCAGGCTTTATCCCTGTTTTTCATTTCTGACTTAGTGGTTTTCTGTAGCCATGGGGAGGGTTGTGCTTTGGTTCTGGAAAATCTTATGGGGGCATGGTAATTAAGGATGTTCAGGAAGGTAGTATTAAATCATAGCCATGCACCTCAAATGTATTCCATGGGTTACTGTATCGTACAAATGATTTTAAGGGGTGTATGTAGGTAGGACATGATTTAACAGCTGCCACTCTTAATCAGAGGCATAGGTATCAGACCAAGGGTGGATTTCTGATTTCCCATTCACAGGTCCAGGCTGTGCTTGAACAGGCTTAGTGAAGGATTTGCTTCACATGGATAGAAAGCCTGTTCCAGAGAATGAGGGTTCTCTGAGATGCATACCTGTCCCTTCAACATGTCCTATTTATGTCCTAAGCAAAGTTTAAATCCTTTGATATAGTAGTTCTTGTGCTGTTCATTTTGCAGATATGTAAAAGGTTCATCCGAGCAGGATCCAAGAATGGCCTTGTATGCCGGGCAAAAAACACTTCTCAGCAGTGTGTAGGAAACAGAGTATAGCAAAGGGCTTTGATGAAATCTGTGTAGGACACTGTGTTTATGCCCTGTATTATTTTTGTGAGGGACCTCTGTGACATACCTCTCAACTGTACAGATTTTCACAAAATGTGCAGATTTTTAAGTCATATTTTGCTCTGTTCCTCATAAAACTGAGTTTTTTTTGACAAATCACTGGGATGATCTAAGGATTAAAGTCACTAAATAATCACATGCATTTGAATTTCAGACTTCATATCCTCCAGAAAACACATGCTAATACAAATCTTATTCTAGCAACTTTCTAAGTTTAAAAGAGCAATATTTAAAATATGTCCCTGTTTTTGGGCCTTTGTCCCCCCATTATGTCTGGCTTTGTCCAGATTTCTTACAATGAGAAGTTGAGAGGTATTCTCTGTGGACATTAGAGTTTTTGCATGTGCCTCATCAGGGACATACCAAAGGGAGCATTATACTCAATGATGGGACTGATGAGGGCTGAATACAGTGGCATGATGACTTGCTTGGACCGTGATGCCGTACCATTACTTATACGTTGAGTGACATATAATGATTTTTATACAATTTTCAACATATGTTGGTTTAAAATCAGGTTACTATCTGCATGAATCCCCAAATCCCTGACTACTTTGTCAACTATTAGGGATGTTTAATCAATGAGATAGTTTTATCGGGTGGCCAACTTCCCAAAAGGTACTATTATGCATTTTTTTGGCATTGAGTTTTAAGTCATGGCTTTGGCAGTAGTCATTTGTGTACATTAGACCTTCCTGTAAGAAGTTTGTATCTTGGGTAGGTTTCTGTGATTGCTCCTAGCTTTAAATCATCTGCAAACGTGGTAAGCCAGTGGCCCTTGACATTGGCCTTGACATTCAAAACACAGATACTGAAGAGGAGGAGCCCCAGCACAGAGCCCTGGGGTACTCTTGTGATTGCCCTCTTTGTTGTGGTGGTCTCTCCAATCCTGAATTCATGGGTCCTGTCTGTAAGCCATCTGGCTCTCCAGCAAATTATATAGGAGTCTATGCCTAATTCCATGAGATTGTTTACAATGCCCAAGTAGGGTATTGTATCAAATGTTTTAGGTAAGTCAAGGTACACAGTATGCACCATTTTACCTTCATCCATTGCCATGGTAGCCTTCTCAAAGTAGTCTAAGAGGGTCAATAGGCATGACCTACCTTTACTGAAACCAAACTGGGTTGGGTTTAGTGTCTGAAGGTTTTCTGTGCCTCTGTTAATCATTTACATGGCTTTGCATATGAGGCTAGTCAGATTAAATGGGTCTGTAGTTCCCAGAGACTGTTAATGGTGTGCCCTTTTGCAGAGAGTTGACTTGTGCAGTCTTCCCTTCATGTGTCAGAAAGCCTGTGTGGAGGCTATGGTTGAATAGTTACCTCAGTGGCTCAGATAGGTCATATTTCAGACATTTTAGAAGGTATCCTGGGATATTATTGGGCCCATCAAAGCTATATATTTGGCTTTAAACAGCGCATCTAAGATTTGCTCCCTAATGAAGAATCTTTCACTTGAAGAATATCATTAGACATCAATAAATCATGATTTTCCTTCTTGTAGTTAAGAATGGGAAGGCAGTATTTCATATGTACAACACGCAGGACATCAAAAAGGAGACAGGTAATATCAATGGCTTGTGAATGGTAAAACTGCAGTTAATCTAAGATCAAAGTTCTGTTTGAAGAGTCATTATTTTGTCAGCAGATTTGTTTATAATAGTTCTGAATAGAAGAAAGTGCTACAGCAGCGGTCAGTGAGATGTGATGCCTGTACATTGTGTTTTTTTATTTTATTAATTCATTTATTTATTTATTTTTATCACTGCACCCAGGATAGAATGATTAGATGAGTGATTGTTGCATCTTGTCTTTCACGTGTCACTGGATAGTTTTATTGACACTAAGTATTCAAGTGTCCATGAACACAGCTGCAAGAAATCTATGTGAACAATAAAAGGTGAATGGGAGGGTTGCTAGGCCTTGCCAAAGACAAGCATGTTTTTGACAATGATAATAATGCCAGAGATTGTTGGTTAACAAATATAAATCTGTTAAAAGAGGCCACTATTAGTGAAAGGTCAGGTTGAAGAATACAAAACTGGCCATGCTAAACAGAGTGAAAAAAATATTAAAAAATTCCAAGAAACTTAATGTAGTATAAACAAAAATCATCTTGCTTTTGAACGTTTGTGAATGTGACGTGCTACACTGATTGGATTTTAGTGAAAGGTAAAGATACTGAAAGTTGCTTGAGAGTTATAGACTGTCTAAACAAAGATGGGTTTGAGTTAATAAAAATAAATCTGAATTTTGTAAAGAAAGTTCCTGTAGTAGGTATGTGATTGACGAAGACTGTATATAAATGTTAATACACAAAATTGAGAGTATGGTAATGACAACTGATTTTAATATGTGTTACAAATGAGGTTCTAGCAAGAATTGATCACATATCACAAAAAAAGTTCACAATGAGCCTTTCAGTAATACTGCACACACAGCCTGGTGTGCCTGAGAAAGGATTGAGAGGTGTGGTTAGGCCTTCTTCACTGTCAAAAAATAGTAACATCAACGAGCAACAAGCTGTAGCCTAAACCAAAAAAAATGGCAACTCAGAAGAAGTGCTCACATACCTTCTTTTGGTCTTGGTCATCAAATTGGCATGTGATGTTTTGCCTTATTTCTTTGGAAGCGTTTACTAATCTATGAACCTATGAACATGAGACTAGTTTCAGCTAATCAGATGTATTATGTGAAGATGTTCCACTCCCTGTAAATGGCTGCTTCACATGCTAATTAGCACTAAGCTATGAACTGTATTCTGTGTATCACAGCCTAAAATGAAACAATTGCATCTTTAGTGTTAGTATCTCGAGCATATGCTGGTCATTAGTTTAATAAATGTTTGATATTTTCTTATGATGATCTTGAACCTGTGCACTTGAAGAGCTGGAAATAGTGACATCATAAGAAGTGCTCACATACCTTCTTTTGGTGTTGGTCATCTAATTGGCATGTGATGTTTTGCCTTATTTCTTTGGAAGCGTTTATGCTGGAAGTTAACAGACAGCAATGAGAGACCTATTGCATTTCTTTCACAATCAATAGGAAAACCAATGTCATTTTGTCCAAATTGCCAGGGAAGAAAATTAACCTAAGCTCAGAGGGAAGAATGGAAAATGCTGCCAGTGACGTTATAGTCAATGATACATCACAAAATGAGGAACCATAGATGACTACAAACTCTTACAGCATTTGCATCATTTGCAGGAGTGCAAAAATATACTGAATTCAGTGGCACAAAAGAATCTAATAGTGTTGATGGGCAGTCTTGCTTACCAAATGAGGCAGCAGAACACCCTTGATCTGTTACATATATATGTGTGTGTGTGTGTGTGTGTGTGTGTGTGTGTGTGTGTGTGTGTGTGTGTGTGTGTGTGTGTGTGTGTGTGTGTGTGTGTGTGTGTTGAGTAAAACAAAAATTACTACTAGGCCTTATATACTAATGCATGACTTTTTAAACTAACAATTAGCAATCTGGACAAATTGCCACACGATATTTATTGTTGGCCTACCTACTTGATTTGAATGCTGGCAACTAGGGACAATACACAGACATTTGGACTTAATCGATATCATGAGGCATGTAGCCTACTAGCTGATGTAATGGCTAGTCAGTGCCAAATGATGAAAATTAAGACTGAGTAATATTACACCCCCAAAGTGGTATGTGACCAATACTGTATGCAAACTGCAGATGTCACTAGGCCATAGATGGAGTGGTTTATTATGGTTATGACTTTGGTTCATGAATATGAACTAATTCTTTGTTCTTTGTGGTTCTGAGGTCTACTGATATATGAGAGAACTTGTAGTCACTCTGTCTATTATGACTTGCTGGTTACTTTGCAGAGGTTATTTGCATTTGAGTGGAACATACTGCTAAATGTAGTTTTATGAACTGGCAGACTGGCAGACTCTAAATTATTTTTATTTTTCTTGGAAGTTCTTTACATTTGAGTGTATTTAGACTGATTGAGGAAAGGGTAGCTTAGACTACTGATGACTGACTTTGCAGTGCTGCTGCATGCTTTATGTAGTTTCTTACTTGCATATTTAAGGATTTCATGCAGTAAGAGAGACTAAGAGAAAGCAAAGAATTAAAAGAGCAGAAGTCAATAGTGGCAGTTAAGTTCATGTCAGTTAATTGGTTGGCAGAATAAGACAGCAGACACATTCTGCCTGCAGAGGACACTTCACCACATGTAACCTGCTACTATCCTGAGTAACCTGCTTTCTATTAATCCATCATAAAAGTGCTTGTAGTTGTCCCTACATTTTAAAAACTGCCACTACATTTTTTCTTCATATGTCTCCAGTTGAATATTCTTATAAACTCCAGTACCTATTAGTAAACATTATATTACCCATATTTCTTAGATAAACACTACATTCATCACTGCTTAAATTAAACCATCTATCCACTTGGATTAATATTTACTTTCTGTTTATCTTACACTATGCACTGTTTTCCAGATCAGCTTCTCCATACCAGCATATGATTACATAGTCCATCTCCTGTAAATGATTGCTTATACTGTAGTGTCTTATATTGCACTCTGTATTTTATATTGTCTTCTGCATCGCTTGGCTTGTATGTATAATGTATAATATACTGCTTTGTACCATCATTTGTATATAGCTATAAGTACTTCAAAGTCTTTCGCACTGATGTAAAAACTCTATCTGAGTGTTGTTTCTCCATGGGTCTCCACTGAAAATGAGCTTTGGCCCAGTAGGATCTTCCTGATAAGTAAAAGACAAATAAATATAAATAAATAATAAGTAAATAAATTACCATTTCAGGAAGGTTTTATATGATAAAAAGTAATTGAAAAGAAGTATTCCTTTGATAGTCATAACAGAAATGTTACATATTCAAATAATGCAGCGAAGGCAGTGTGTGTGTGTGTGTGTGTGTGTGCGTGCGTGCGTGTGTGTGTGTGCGTGTGTGTGTGTGTGTGTGTGTGTGTGTGTGTGTGTGTGTGTGTGTGTGTGTGTGTGTGTGTGTGTGTAGGGAGGATCTGTGTTAATGCTGTGCTAAGTACTGTAATAAGATATAAAGCACAGACCAATATTTATGCTGTGTAAAACCTGGCTCATTGATGTAGAAGGAAAAAGTCTTAACCACAACTCAGATGAGCAGAATTTAATTAGCATCGTGGATACTGGATGAGCCAAAGATGGGTGGCTGGGAATAAGAGGCCAGTCTTAGTTCACCCATCCTGAGTGACTGGAGTGAGGGATCAGCTGGTCACTTACAGTTGCCTGCTGAAGGCTTGCAGGCAGGAAAGGCAATTCCAGGAGCCAGATACAGATTTTGCTATTTCAAGCCACTGATGATGTGGCTCTCAGTGTGTGTGTAGTGTGGTAGCCAGGGAAAGCAGGCATTCACAGGGGGGGAGATCTCATGTGAGCCATCAGAGGGTTTAATTATAGACCAGAATATCAACCCGCTCCCCAGAGCATGAATCCATCAATTATGTAGGCTATTAGGAGGGAAAGATTATGATGTTGTTGCCTGGGGGCAGTTATCCATCCTGGCACACAGGTGGATCTGGCCTCAGTGTCTAAAACAAAAATCACTATATACACCCATCACAAGTTGTTCCTTAAAATGCCTTGGTTTGATATCCCAGATATCAGAGTTGTGTGAGAAAATTGCTCCGAGTCCCAGTTAAATATTTCCAGTATTGTAGCACTCAACTGTTATACTCATGCAGGTTATAAGACTTCTGGTTCCTAGGAACTCACTGTACTGAAACATTCCAAAATGGGTTCTGCATATTAATATTATGCAGAAGCATTTGTCACGGTCCTAATAAATACACAAACAAACACAGATATTTGACAACCTTTATTTTGATAAAATTGCTTAATAACATAACTTTATTGAAAGAAAGTCATAAGGGCAGTGTTCCCACTAACCCCTTGAATACAACAAAACTGTATCAAACATCAATCAAATCAACATACAGGCAGAGTCCCCGCTCACCCGTATATACAATAACTAAAGACAAAGGCAGCGTACCCGCTCACCTTGGATAAACAACAAAGGCAGCGTCCCCGCTCACCTTAACTCCTCACAACTACCAATTTTCAATCCACCAGGGGGAACAGAACAGGGTCAGGCCTGACCATCTTCTTCGCCCAACATACTTCAAACCAAAATCAATTGGGTCGGCCAGGTAGGGCAACAAGACCACACCAAAATGTGCTTATTCACTCAGGATTTCCTTTCAAAACCCTTCAAAGCACATCCCTCACACTACCTCATTTCCCTTCAATTCCCTACTCACTTAACCCTCTTCCTAACCCTTCTTAGCCAACCAAATAACCTAGCACAGCTATCACCCAGCACTCCCCCATCCTACATTAAACAGTTCCGTGACAAATTAGCCTATGCCAAAGTTCACTTGTCACTGTCCTAACAAATACACAAACACCCACAGATGTTTAACCACCTTTATTTTGATAAAATTGCTTAATAACATAACTTTATTGAAACAAAGACATAAGGGCAACATTCCCACTCACCCCTTGAATACAACAAAACTGTATCAAACATCAATCAAATCAACATACAGGCAGCGTCCCTGCTCACCCATATATACAATAACTAAAGACAAAGGCAGCGTCCCCACTCACCTTGGATAAACAACAAAGACAGCGTCCCCGCTCACCTTAATTCCTCACAACTACCAATTTTCAATCCACCATCCTGTAGCGAGGGAACAGAAGAGGGTCAAGCCTGACCCTCTTATCTACCCATCAGCCCTTAAAGTGCTGTTCCCCCTCAAAAAAAAAACCTTTCTTCACAAGACCCTCTACCATCAAACCCAAATTAAGATTAAATAATTCCAAACCAAAATCGTTGAGGTGAACACCATCCACTCTATACCACACTGGCTCCTTACTGTCAAACTCTACATGCTGGACCGTATATACCCCAATTTCTCCCAAATATTTTGCCAACTTAAAATTGACATATCTGTGAGCCTTCTCCATGGCAGCAAAATTCAGTGCCTCTTTCCATACCAACCAAGGAATAATCTCAGACCAGATAAAAACCATCCCCGGATACATCCTCCGCAATGCTAAAATGTCCTCATGAACTTGACAAACCAACTGCCTCTTCTGTACCCTGCCTAAGTCATTGCCACCTAAATAAATTACTGACACCTGAGGCAACCCCCACTTAACCTGCAACCCATTAAATTCTTGCAATATCTGACTTCACCTCAGTCATCTAACACCATGCCAAATGTTTTTTAAACCAGAATGATCCAAACTCAGATTCATGACATTGGGTCTAACCTCCACACACCTAGCAGCCCAGAATATGAAGGAATGGTCCAAAATGATGGTCTGTCTCTGATCTAAGAGAAGAGAGAAGAAAAAAAATTTAAAACAGCAAAGCCTCTACAAACTACTTAATATAATTCAAAAAGGCACTGGATGTCCACCGACCCACCCGTTTGATTGCATATCATGTCAGTCGCCCTGCAAGACAGGGGTCCAGAGAAGTAAATATTATGGGAAGAAATATCCAGGGAATTGTTATGGCTAGACTTGCATAGGCCCTATGGCCGATAGCCTAGTACCAACCTATGAACCTATGAACTTCCACTGACCTACCTTCCTTAGTATGATCAGATGCCCTACCCATCCAAAAGGAATGTGAAGAAAACTTATCCCCTTGCAAACCCCCACTCCAAAGCGCCCTTCTCATAACCACATTCAATTGCTTACCTGTCAATGCTTTACCACTTACTGCTGAAAAAAACAACCCTTAAATTCGGAGAAACAATAAAGCAGGTGGAACACAGTCAGGACCAAAAACCAAAAAAAGTTTAAATCCACAGAGAGCAGGAAGCAGCAATATTCCAATAAGTTTATTTGTAAAGCACGCAAATGTTTTGTTGGTTGTGCGTGCTTTACAAATAACCCTTAAATTCTGCCCTTTCCAGCCCCACACAACTTTCTTCCCAAAACTACGGGACATCTCCAAGCTACCCCCAACTCCTCCAAAACAATGGGTGGCTCAAGCCCCTCCTGATCTGTCTTCGAAGAATGCAATCTTAATATGCACCACTCTAGGTAATATCAATACATCCTCCCATACCAATGAATGCAATAACTCCAACACACGAAACGCCCCACAATACATCCAAACACTAACCGTATACCACAACACATACTCATCCAAACAACCACACACTTTACCCAAACCCTTTAACAACATCCTTAAAATACCTTTTATAACCGGCCATCTCCTATTCCTGCTGCTCCTTTCAACTCTAGCCCACCCTTTTAACACTCTACTGACCACTCATGACCTAGTGAAGTCCTCTAATCCAACCAACTGAGTATACGCAACAATGCTAAGGCCACCCTCACCGTTTGCACTGCCCTTCCCTGCCCCTTCAGCATGGCTAGGGTAATACTAAATTCTCAGACCACATGCAGTCCTCATCAGATAACTGCCACAAATATTTTTCAAGTTCAAGCAATGCCCTGCCGTAGGCTTGTCTCGTGGATGCTGCCCATGATTGTTGCACCAACCTGCCAATCACTATTGCCCAATCTGCCAAATGCTGGGTGGGACAACTGACGGATGTAAAGCCGCTTTCAAAGCCATCTTATGGAACGTGCAGAACTGAAAAAGAGACAAACTATCAGCTATCTCATTCGAAACCCCCGGTACATGCAACCCTGTAAAAGAAAAGTTAATCAACAAGCTATGCAACACCAAATTCCTAAGAATAAAAAAAAAACAAGGTGCTATAACCATTTTTATCTGTAGCCCTCTCATCACCGCAGATTTATCTGAATGAAATACCACCCTCCTCTCCTTCAAACAATCCTGCCATACTACCGAAACCGCCCATATTGGCATCAACTCCAAAAAGGAAACATCCGATTTCCACGCCTCTGCCCAATGCTCCGGCCATGGAACAGCAAACCATTGACCCACAAAGTAAGCACTCATATACCCGACCCCCCCCAGCTGCATCAGTAAACAACTGCAGTTTTCCTTGTGCAACCCAATCCAACTGCCAAAATGAAATCCCATTAAAAGGCCCATCCACAAATCTAAATCCTCTCATGCCAATTTACTGACCCGTACTCTGTGGTGCTTACTACTCTTATGTCCTTTCAACAAAAATGAATAAAATAAGCCAGCAACTGGTGGATGGTACGTGAAGGTAGTTTAATAATAAGCTACCAAAAATGCATATAAGCTCAAAGACATACCGGTTTCGGCCCAAATACAATATGGCCTTCTTCAGTGTTTAGATATAGAGTCAATAATGCAATGCTTTAAATACACATCAAAAAAAGCTGATTGGTTAAGAATACCAAGCTTATTAATATTAATCATTATACAAACGTGTATATCAAAGTTTATACTAAATCAATTACACAAATATTTTATAAATTTCAATCAAATATTATATATCAAGATATAATATCAAGATTAAATATATTAGAAATATAATGTGTGTAAATGAATGTAGTACAATATGTTAAACCAATTATATTTATAAATATTCATTCAAACCTGGACTAAATAATGCACCAAGTTTGGTGATCCATTTCTTTTCTTTTATGTCAAGTTTTTTGTGCCAGCCACACTTGTTGGTTCTGTCACCAATAATTTTATCAATAACTGTAAAGTTGAATTTAGCCTTATTATGTACAAGTGTGTGTTTATATAGTGCGTTAGATGGTTTTTTACATCTGATATCGCTTAAATGTTCAGACACCCTTAGTTTGACTGATCTAGAGGTTTGGCCAACATAAAATGAGTGGCAAGTACAGCTGGCCATATAGATGGCCCAATCGGTATTGCAATTGGCAAAGAATTGAATATCAAAGACTTTGCTGCTATTTCTGCTTGTGAATTCTTTAGTTTTTATCATATGTTTACAATTCACAATGGCCACAAGGAAAAGAACCAATAAGTTTGTCCCCCAAAATAGTTGTCTGATAGGCCTGTGTTAACGAGGATTCCAAATGATGCTTGTAGTGATTGAAATACCCTGCCAAATTCTTTCCTTTCCGAAAGGAAAATGAACATTTATTGGGAACAATTGTCTTAATTCTAGCATCTGCTTCTAGTATATTCCAATTATCCCTTATAATTTGCATAAAACTATTTGTGTTTCTTCCATATGTGGTTGTGAATCGTAATGTATTAGTTTTGACTGGTTTTTGCTTGTATTTCAAAAGATCTGATCTATGTAAACCTAAAGCATGCCTATGTGCCATTGTAACATATCCTGATTTATAACCCCTATCCTGGAACCTATTACACAAATCCTGAGCATGATAATCAAAACTAGTTTTGTCAGAGCAATTACGTCTGATTCTGATGAATTGAGACTTTGGAATATTTCTGGCGATATGTTTTGGATGAAAGCTGGAGGCATGGAGAATGGTGTTGTATTGGGGGAATTTTCTAAATACTTCCGTTTTTAAAGTATTATCCATGTTTCTTGTGATCAAAACATCCAAAAATGTTATAGTTTTTTGATCATGTGTAATGGTAAATTGTATTCCCCATTTATTATCATTCAAATATTCCATGAATTCTTGAAGAGATGACTCATCCGATCTCCATACCATCCAGCAATCATCCAAATATCTACGCCATATATCAATATCAGGTAAGAACCAATTGTGCGTGTCATCATATATCATAATTTCTTCCATATAAGCCATGAATAGATCAGCATAAATGGGGGCAAAGGATGCCCCCATTGCTGTTCCTCTGATCTGCAAAAAGCATTCATCATTGTAGAAAAAGACGTTTTTGGTCAAAACATGCTCAGTTAAATTCAATAGTAAAGTGTTGAATCCTGGTTGATACATATTTGATCGATAAAGCCAGAATTCAATAGCATCCAGTCCTGCCCAATGAGGGATATTTGTGTATAAGGAACATACATCTAATGTACATAGTATCCAATCTGACTCCAACTGCATGTCATTGACAATACCCAAAAATTCTGTCGTATCCTGTATTCTTGACCTCACTAGTTTTAATAATGGTTTTAAATGCATGGTTAGAAAATCAGATAATGGCTCGGTTAATGAACCCATGCCTGAGACAATGGGCCTCCCCGGTGGATGCAAAAGATCTTTGTGTATTTTTGGCAAAAAGTAGATGTATGGTTTAATGGGGTCAGAAATTGTTAAATGATTAAGTGTTTTCATTGATATGATATCATTGTCATAGGCGAAGTTTAGGAAGTCATCTATTTCTTTTTTAAATACAGGAGTTGGGTCTAGTGGCATTTTGGTGTAATATCGCACATCATCTAATTGTTTATGTGCTTCCATGTCGTATTGAGTCCAATCTAACACCACCACTGCCCCTCCCTTGTCTGCATTAATAATGACCAGATCCTTGTTCGTTACTAATTCTTCCAAACAATTTCTTTCCGTATCAGTGATATTATTAACCATTGGTAAGCAGTGATTGTACTGGAAATGTAATTCATGAAGTACACTATGTAAAAATAAATTCACAGTTGGATGCATGGGTGGTTTGAACAATGAGGTATGATATTTAAATGATTCTGTCTGTGATTGTTCAACTTCTTTTGTGTCCTGAAAAAATAATTTCAAATTAATTAATCTACAAAATGAAAATAAATCTTGTGTGAAATTGTCCTCAGACACAAAAAAACCTGGAATGAAAGATAAACCTTTATTTAGCAATGAAATTTGGTCATCTGTGAGTACAGTTTTTGAAATATTGTATACATTGTTTATTTGTTGGTCAGTATTTCCATCAAATTCTGTAGACTTGAAATTTTTCTTGTGCTTCCTCCCTCCCCTCCTCCATGTGTCCTAAAGTACATAGTTTTTCCTTTTGGGAGTGGGGGAATCTATGGTGGACTGTGTCTCCGTATCTGTGCCTGATGAATTATCATAGTCGGTTGATTCATTGCTACTACCTTGTCCCTTGAGTATGGAACGTGGACGTTTCCTTTTTGGATTGGGTGTATATTTATTTTTACTTTTGCTATGTCCATCCTGAAACCGCACATGTCTTACATTTTTAAAGGGTTGACCCTTCTCATAATCAGAAATATCACGTAAAAATTTTTTGACCTTCCTTTCCTTCAAAATATTATCAAAGTTTAATAGTTCCATACTTAATTTGGATAATAGATCTGGAAAGAAGGGCTCCTGTTGATAATTATTGCATTCCTCAATACATTTTAACACTTGACTGGTTTCTTTGTCAATGATTCTTGTATAATAATCTGATAATGAGCTTACAAACTTCATTGAGCATTCCTGCTGAATGGAAGACCATTCACTAATAAGACTCTGATCTGGGTCTGCCACTAATGGTTGGATTTTGACCCTGAGACCGGCAAATGCTCTTTGTCAAATAAGCCTTTAGTAATTTGTGATGCCAAACACAGGATCTTAAATTCTTCATATTTTTGTTAAGATCAGCGAATTGTTTTTCACATTGTTGTTTAGGGTTCAAAGAATTAGTATTTTCAGAACCCACTAGATTGTTACCAATACCAAATGGTGCAAGGTCATCCTTGTCCGCTGATAAATCTAGAAATATTTTATTTAGATCCATAATAATTCCTGTGGTACAAAGGATATAACCACGTTCTGTATATATTCCTGAAAAAAAATTTGACAATAATGGCAATATATTAGTGGTGTTGATTACACCTAAGGCCACGTCATATACAGAACAATAATGGTATTTAAATCATGACATAAAAGTAAAAAGAATTATATAAAATATTTGGCATCCAATTACTCAGTCTAAGAGGTTTTAAACTTGTTAATATGATGGTTACAAATATTGAGAAGTTTGTTAAGCTCATGTGTATATGCTATAATATAATTGGATATAAGTGTATTATAGATGTATACTAAAAAGATGACATCAACCAAGGTGACAATTACTGAATTAGTAATTCAAAGTGTTTTTGTAAAAATATAATGTAATTATCTAATTTTGATAATCTTGAGGAACCACAATACGTGAGGGTCATTGACCTGCAAAGAATTTTTATTATGCAATATTCAAAATTGGTCTCATATGTCCAATTCAAAACAAAAAACTTGACATAAAAGAAAAGAAATGGATCACCAAACTTGGTGCATTATTTAGTCCAGGTTTGAATGAATATTTATAAATATAATTGGTTTAACATATTGTACAACATTCATTTACACACATTATATTTCTAATATATTTAATCTTGATATTATATCTTGATATATAATATTTGATTGAAATTTATAAAATATTTGTGTAATTGATTTAGTATAAACTTTGATATACACGTTTGTATAATGATTAATATTAATAAGCTTGGTATTCTTAACCAATCAGCTTTTTTTGATGTGTATTTAAAGCATTGCATTATTGACTCTATATCTAAACACTGAAGAAGGCCATATTGTATTTGGGCCGAAACCGGTATGTCTTTGAGCTTATATGCATTTTTGGTAGCTTATTATTAAACTACCTTCACGTACCATCCACCAGTTGCTGGCTTATTTTATTCATTTGACTACTCCTTTTGCCGTGCAACTCCTTACGTGCAGGGGATATTATTGTTGATACACGGATTTTCACTTCCTGCTGGGGGAATGATGGTGGACTGTGTCGGCGTATTTCGCATGTCGGTTGGTGCAGGATACTAACTGCTTTATTTGTAGAGTTCAATTGTTAGACCTGAATATATTTAGTCATACACGCTTGGAGGATTGGTTCTTAAATTTGGATGACAACAACATTCGACATTAGTAACCAACGAACTTGGTGAAATATAACCGTAGCAAGGTTAGCAAATGTTATGTGGTGTGCTATAGTGTGCTGACCATTCTTCTGAGGGGCTTATGTACATCAGGTGGTGAGTCGACACTTTTCTGCATTGAACTTTCTTTCATGATACGCAATTGGCATATATGAAGAAAAAGAACGATTTACTTCCTCTTTTTATAATTGTTGGTGCTTGGGACAACTGTCGGATTCAATATTGGGAATATATAGACAGTCTGTGATTCGGGTAACTGCTACAATAATATTTTTCTCTATGAGGCGCAATTGGTTCATATGAAGAAAAAGAACGACCTACATCTTTTTTCTTTATGACTTTGTATGCTTGGGGCAACTGTCGCACTTCTCATTGGGAATACTAAGAATGCTTGTGTTTCGGGCAAACCGTCACATTGCATATTGAGACTGCTATCATTTTAGAAATACAACTGGTTGTGACGAGTATTCTTAACAAGTGCCAGCACATTCATTTTTCACTTTTTCAAGTCAATGGAAGTTGTGATCTGTTGGCCATTTTGTGAGGAGTTTATATATATCATGTGGTGAGTCGCCGTTCTCCTAAAGAGAACATTTTCATCTATGGCATAGAATTGACTTACACACAGAAAAAAGAAGGATTTACATCTGTCTTTTGGGACTATTTATGTTAAAGGCAGTGGTCGTTCTCAACAGTGAGATAACTACTATTTTAGAAAGACAACTAATTGCGACGAGTATTTCTCAACAAGTTTAAGTACATTTATGACTTTGTATGTTTGGGGCAACTGTCGCACTTCTTATTGGGAATACTAAGACTGTTTGTGTTTCGGGTAAACCGTTACATTGAATATCGAGACTGCTATCATCTTGGAAATATAATTGGTTGTGAAGGGCATTTTCAACAAGTGCCAGCACATACATTTTGTGGTTGTTCATTTATTTCAAACATATGTACAACAGTTTATGTTTATTTCGAAAACCTTAAGCAGATTGACTTATGTTTAATATATTAGTGAATGCACAGGAAAGACCATAGGAAACTGTGATTTATTTTTTACCATCACATACACTATATTGTTTGGCACATGAATAATTTCTTTTTTTCTGTTGACATTAAAGCAAACAGTTCGATATAGGATGCTGTATTATAGGAGCATATTGCCTTAAATTACTTAGATATTGAGACCAATATTTTTTCTGTATTTTTTGAAACTAGAGTGTATGTTTAATTAAGATAAGCATCTGTTACTTTGTTACTCTTATACCCCTATTTTATAATATTGGGATAACAACAAAAATTGGGCCATATTATTAAGTATAGAATAATTTCTTCTGAAGATTATCTGTATTTTTAAGGCCATTTAGAAGGGGTTGAAACTTTGAGATATAGCCTTATTCAAGGCCTCTTTGAAGTTCAATATAATTACAAGTGTATTTGAACACTGACAATTGATATACTTGTATTCTTGATTACTATACTCAACCAACAGCAATAATTTATTTTGTTTTACATGAAACATATGTAACAAACATTTAGCTATCTTTACATACCTATAGTAATATAATCCATAATTGGCATGTTTCTTATGATATTGGCAATAATTCTTGAAGTTAACATTCCTGATATTGAATGAACAACAAGTAACATTTTTGTATTTATGGTCTATGTATTTCCATCTTAAGTGGGCACTCTCCAAGTGGATATTTGTCTGAGGCCACATTCACAACTGGATGATTTCAAATTTTTGTCCATTTAGGACACTATGACTATTTAGAATTTACAATTTGAAATTGACATCCTTAGATCAGAACAGTATCTAATTAATCTTTATTCATACAATTGAATTGGACATATGAGACCAATTTTGAATATGGCATAATAAAAATTCTTTGCAGGTCCATGACCCTCACGTATTGTGGTTCCTCAAGATTATCAAAATTAGATAATTACATTATATTTTTACAAAAAACACTTTGAATTACTAATTCAGTAATTGTCACCTTGGTTGATGTCATCTTTTTAGTATACATCTATAATACACTTATATCCAATTATATTATAGCATATACACATGAGCTTAACAAACTTCTCAATATTTGTAACCATCATATTAACAAGTTTAAAACCTCTTAGACTGAGTAATTGGATGCCAAATATTTTATATAATTCTTTTTACTTTTATGTCATGATTTAAATACCATTATTGTTCTGTATATGACGTGGCCTTAGGTGTAATCAACACCACTAATATATTGCCATTATTGTCAAATTTTTTCAGGAATATATACAGAACGTGGTTATATCCTTTGTACCATAGGAATTATTATGGATCTAAATAAAATATTTCTAGATTTATCAGCGGACAAGGATGACCTTGCACCATTTGGTATTGGTAACAATCTAGTGGGTTCTGAAAATACTAATTCTTTGAACCCTAAACAACAATGTGAAAAACAATTTGCTGATCTTAACAAAAATATGAAGAATTTAAGATCCTGTGTTTGGCATCACAAATTACTAAAGGCTTATTTGACAAAGAGCATTTGCCCGCGTGGTCTCAGGGTCAAAATCCAACCATTAGTGGCAGACCCAGATCAGAGTCTTATTAGTGAATGGTCTTCCATTCAGCAGGAATGCTCAATGAAGTTTGTAAGCTCATTATCAGATTATTATACTAGAATCATTGACAAAGAAACCAGTCAAGTGTTAAAATGTATTGAGGAATGCAATAATTATCAACAGGAGCCCTTCTTTCCAGATCTATTATCCAAATTAAGTATGGAACTATTAAACTTTGATAATATTTTGAAGGAAAGGAAGGTCAAAAAATTTTTACGTGATATTTCTGATTATGAGAAGGGTCAACCCTTTAAAAATGTAAGACATGTGCGGTTTCAGGATGGACATAGCAAAAGTAAAAATAAATATACACCCAATCCAAAAAGGAAACGTCCACGTTCCATACTCAAGGGACAAGGTAGTAGCAATGAATCAACCGACTATGATAATTCATCAGGCACAGATACGGAGACACAGTCCACCATAGATTCCCCCACTCCCAAAAGGAAAAACTATGTACCCCCTTTAGGACACATGGAGGGAGGAGGGGAGGGAGGAAGCACAAGAAAAATTTCAAGTCTACAGAATTTGATGGAAATACTGACCAACAAATAAACAATGTATACAATATTTCAAAATATGTACTCACAGATGACCAAATTTCATTGCTAAATAAAGGTTTATCTTTCATTCCAGGTTTTTTTGTGTCTGAGGACAATTTCACACAAGATTTATTTTCATTTTGTAGATTAATTAATTTGAAATTATTTTTCCAGGACACAAAAGAAGTTGAACAATCACAGACAGAATCATTTAAATATCATACCTCATTGTTCAAACCACCCATGCATCCAACTGTGAATTTATTTTTACATAGTGTACTTCATGAATTACATTTCCAGTACAATCACTGCTTACCAATGGTTAATAATATCACTGATACGGAAAGAAATTGTTTGGAAGAATTAGTAACGAACAAGGATCTGGTCATTATTAATGCAGACAAGGGAGGGGCAGTGGTGGTGTTAGATTGGACTCAATACGACATGGAAGCACATAAACAATTAGATGATGTGCGATATTACACCAAAATGCCACTAGACCCAACTCCTGTATTTAAAAAAGAAATAGATGACTTCCTAAACTTTGCCTATGACAATGATATCATATCAATGAAAACACTTAATCATTTAACAATTTCTGACCCCATTAAACCATACATCTACTTTTTGCCAAAAATACACAAAGATCTTTTGCATCCACCGGGGAGGCCCATTGTCTCAGGCATGGGTTCATTAACCGAGCCATTATCTGATTTTCTAACCATGCATTTAAAACCATTATTAAAACTAGTGAGGTCAAGAATACAGGATACGACAGAATTTTTGGGTATTGTCAATGACATGCAGTTGGAGTCAGATTGGATACTATGTACATTAGATGTATGTTCCTTATACACAAATATCCCTCATTGGGCAGGACTGGATGCTATTGAATTCTGGCTTTATCGATCAAATATGTATCAACCAGGATTCAACACTTTACTATTGAATTTAACTGAGCATGTTTTGACCAAAAACGTCTTTTTCTACAATGATGAATGCTTTTTGCAGATCAGAGGAACAGCAATGGGGGCATCCTTTGCCCCCATTTATGCTGATCTATTCATGGCTTATATGGAAGAAATTATGATATATGATGACACGCACAATTGGTTCTTACCTGATATTGATATATGGCGTAGATATTTGGATGATTGCTGGATGGTATGGAGATCGGATGAGTCATCTCTTCAAGAATTCATGGAATATTTGAATGATAATAAATGGGGAATACAATTTACCATTACACATGATCAAAAAACTATAACATTTTTGGATGTTTTGATCACAAGAAACATGGATAATACTTTAAAAACGGAAGTATTTAGAAAATTCCCCCAATACAACACCATTCTCCATGCCTCCAGCTTTCATCCAAAACATATCGCCAGAAATATTCCAAAGTCTCAATTCATCAGAATCAGACGTAATTGCTCTGACAAAACTAGTTTTGATTATCATGCTCAGGATTTGTGTAATAGGTTCCAGGATAGGGTTATAAATCAGGATATGTTACAATGGCACATAGGCATGCTTTAGGTTTACATAGATCAGATCTTTTGAAATACAAGCAAAAACCAGTCAAAACTAATACATTACGATTCACAACCACATATGGAAGAAACACAAATAGTTTTATGCAAATTATAAGGGATAATTGGAATATACTAGAAGCAGATGCTAGAATTAAGACAATTGTTCCCAATAAATGTTCATTTTCCTTTCGGAAAGGAAAGAATTTGGCAGGGTATTTCAATCACTACAAGCATCATTTGGAATCCTCGTTAACACAGGCCTATCAGACAACTATTTTGGGGGACAAACTTATTGGTTCTTTTCCTTGTGGCCATTGCGTGAATTGTAAACATATGATAAAAACTAAAGAATTCACAAGCAGAAATAGCAGCAAAGTCTTTGATATTCAATTCTTTGCCAATTGCAATACCGATTGGGCCATCTATATGGCCAGCTGTACTTGCCACTCATTTTATGTTGGCCAAACCTCTAGATCAGTCAAACTAAGGGTGTCTGAACATTTAAGCGATATCAGATGTAAAAAACCATCTAACGCACTATATAAACACACACTTGTACATAATAAGGCTAAATTCAACTTTACAGTTATTGATAAAATTATTGGTAACAGAACCAACAAGTGTGGCTGGCACAAAAAACTTGACATAAAAGAAAAGAAATGGATCACCAAACTTGGTGCATTATTTAGTCCAGGTTTGAATGAATATTTATAAATATAATTGGTTTAACATATTGTACTACATTCATTTACACATTATATTTCTAATATATTTAATCTTGATATTATATCTTGATATATAATATTTGATTGAAACTTATAAAATATTTGTGTAATTGATTTAGTATAAACTTTGATATACACGTTTGTATAATGATTAATATTAATAAGCTTGGTATTCTTAACCAATCAGCTTTTTTTGATGTGTATTTAAAGCATTGCATTATTGACTCTATATCTAAACACTGAAGAAGGCCATATTGTATTTGGGCCGAAACCGGTATGTCTTTGAGCTTATATGCATTTTTGGTAGCTTATTATTAAACTACCTTCACGTACCATCCACCAGTTGCTGGCTTATTTTATTCATTTGACTACTCCTTTTGCCGTGCAACTCCTTACGTGCAGGGGATATTATTGTTGATACACGGTCTTTCAACAAAAATGCCACAGACCGGCAAAACGTCCGCCCAGGATGCACCACCCTGCACTCGAAGTTCAAGAAACCTAACAATTCCATAACATCCTTCACCCAAACCTTAGGCCTAGACTTCACCCAAATGATTTTTTCCTGCAGCCTAACCATCTTTCCCTGGGGCAAACGAAACAAATGCTGTTCTGCATCTACAGTCAGCCCCAAAAATTCCAAGGCCCCCGACAGGCCCTCCAACTTATTCTTAGCCAAAGGTAACCCCCAAGGCCTCACACATCCCCACAAATTCTTGCATAGCTACCCGCACCCCCATCTACCTTCCCCACACCAATAAAAAAATCATCTAAATAGTGTACCGCTTGCTGATCCTCCACCCTCTGCTGCCATATCCAGTGCAATGCTGAGCTAAACTTCTCGAAAGTAGTACATGCCAGTGCACATACCATAGGCATGGCAGTGTCAAAATAAACGTTTTCCCTGACCACCATGCCTAATAATGGCCAATCCGCCTCACTCACAGGTAGCAAACGAAAAGCTGACTCAACATCTACTTTAACTAACCAAGGTTCTTTGAAACTCTTAATAACCTGAACTGCATCATCCAAAGATGAAAACTTTACTCGAGCCTCTCCACTGGGAATGAAATCTTTCACTGACTCACCCATCACCCTGCTTTTTCTTTGGAACCAAACCTAACAGTGACACCTTAAAGTTAGGAAAAGGAGAGTAACAAAAAGAACCTAACACCCTCCCAGTCTGGCACTCTTTGTCAATCACCTCTTACAAAATCACCTCCCTCCCCTTGACAGACCTCAAATTTCCTGCCACCAATGCAGACTTAATTGAAAACCCTTTGGAAAAAACTTCTAACTCCCCCACTATCACTGGTAGTGCATAATGCATAATGCATCAGTACGTCCTGCAATACATTCACCTTAATAGGCGAATGGTTCCCCAAAATGCCCTCTACCTCCCCAAAAGACCCCCCCCCACTTTGGTCATGAAAATTAGCCCAACCATGCCCACCTAGCAAAGCTGAGTGGGAACTATTCCAACCTCTCATACCCCCAAAGTGCGGTGCCTGATCCCCAACCTGCCCCCACCGCCCCACATTGTGTAAATGCATGCTCCCTCATACACTTCAAGCAAATATGAGCAAATCTGCAACGCACCCAGGAGCACCTGCCGGCATTAAAAGCACAACATATCCTTGCACCTCTCTCAGATGGCTGAGATAATCTGCTACCCCTCCACTGGTATCCATCATGGTGGACAGCCAAATGTCCAGATGTCTGACCTCCCAATGCATAGATTTATCTACTGCTTTACGCTTGTGAAATTTCTGGTCATACCATAAACATGCATAACCAGGCTTCAACCTCTGCCCTTCCCTAATCATCAAAAAATAAGCCTAAAGAGGAAGAGCCAGTGAAGTATCCCTTTCCAAACACACCACCGTATAATAAATGAAACTTAGGACACAATTATCCCATGTCTTAGCCCGAAGCCTCCCTACCCTTTTGTGACCTATCGCATCCAAAGTAGCCAAGAGGTCCTTCCCATTAGCCGGCTATGATTTTGTCAACCGCTGAATCCTGTCTGCATCAATCAATTTAAAAATGTTGACGAACTCCCCTTTCCAAATCTTCTCCTTCACTAACAGAGATATGTGCGAGGTCCATAAAATGGAAGCCCCTTCCTGCCGTAGGACCTGCGAGGCCAACCAATGCCCCGGCCTCAAGCCAAATTCAGACCCCACCTCATGAACATCTGGCCCTAACTCCTGATCTAACAATGACAGGGTATTCTTAAAAACCCCTCCAGACTCAGCTAAGGCCTCCAAACCACTCCCTCTGGAAACCCTCACTGCCCCCTTCCTCACCCCCACACCTACGCCAAACTCCTCACCCCCCCCCCAAGCATGATGAATTATTACTTGCAGCTGATAAAGGGGGCATCATCACCTCCGTAGCCTTCTCTGCCAATGCTGTCTTCCCTGGGCCCTCAAAAGCCTGCAAAACACTACAGCTACCAGAGGAACCTCAGAGAATGCAAATTAACTACCCTACAGAAAATGAGCAACCATTAATGGCCACCAAAAAGTCCTGCAAAACACCATGACCACCAGCAAAACCTAAAACAATGCAAACTAAGCCTCCACCATGAACGCCCTGTAACAGGACTTTACCCAAACCCTTTAACAACAAACAGAAGACTCCCCTACCTTGCAGTAATCAGAAAACAAGTCAGAAAGTTGTAGTGTTTTGCAGGCTTTTTGGGTTGAAGTCATGTCCTGCTTCTTACGAATGGTCACACCTTGCATGCAAGTTGATGGTACCTCAGCAGTAATGTCCTTGAACAAATCTTTAGCTTGTGCTACAATATTGGCCCATCTCTGTCTCAAAACCTCCGCCATAATCACCTAGAAAGAAAACACAAAATTTAATGATGTAGAATAAAATTGGCACAATCAACAATCCATCTATATGCTGTGTGAAAAGAAACTACCGGCTTATGGATCATAAAGCAAATATACTACCTATTTTAACTCCAGTCATTCACCCTGCAGTCAATTTTAGGTCCCCAAAAAATATATATAGCTTTGACTCATCATCTGTACAACACATACTGCCATCAAACCACAATACAAAATGCATACTGGAATTTACAGCCCTTGCAACTCCTGAACCTAGAACCCTGTACTCTATAGTCACAGTAGTTAACCACTAAGACACACACACACACACACACACACACACACACACACACACACACACACACACACACACCTAAACTACTAATAGGATGGTGCCTGTGCACAATTCAAACAACTCAATTCAACTTAATAAAAGAAACACATGAATAAATGTGCAGAAATGAATATTAAAGCGTGCCGAATTAAATATGCCTAAACCACATTAACGGTAGGTATTAACCAAGCAGCAGCAGCCAGTGAAATAAAATGTGCTATTCACTTTTTCTCGCCAAATATTAATTATAATCTAATGCCGAACATGAGCTCAATGGGCTTACACAATTTAAATATGCCTAAAGCACCTGTTTAAATAGTTCAGGAGTTCACCTCTACTCCTTAAGTAAAGCCAGTGCTAGTACTATCTTTATTATGCGTACTTTCCATACATACACTGTGTAAACATATACAAATGGTACTTAAATAGGAACTAAGCAGCATGATGATTAATTAATATTAGCTAATACCAATGCCGAATGTGAGCTGAAGGGACAGGCTCATGTGTTCTTCATTGTAGACCATACTGTAATTCCTGGACAAAGCGTGCATGAACAAATCCCCCAGCCGTACCGCCCTACGACTAACGTCCGCCAAAAAACCTGCAAAACGTCACATCCACCAGGGAAACCTCAGAGAATGCCAAATGACCAATTTAAAGAAAACGAGCAACCACCAACAGTTGCAAAAGCCCGTGAAACACCATTACTACCAAAAGCTCGGAAAATGCAAATTAACCCCCTAAAGAAAATGAACAACCACTAACTGCTCCCAAAAAGCTTGTGAAACACTACAACCACCAGGGAAACCTTGGAGAATGCAAATTAACCCCTTAAAGAAAATGAGCAACCACTAATGGCCCCCAAAACACCAGAAAAACACTACAACCACCAGGGAAACCTCAGAGAATGCAAATTAACCCCCTAAAGAAAACGAGTAACCACTAACGGCCCTCAAAAGCCTGCAAAACTCTACAACTACCAGAGAAACCTTGGAGAATGCAAATTAACCCCCTACAGAAAACAAGCAACCATTGACAGACCCCAAAAAATCCCGCAAAACACCACGACCACCAGGAAAACCTAAAACAATGCAAACTAAGCCTCCGCCATGAACGCCCTGTAACAACAAACAGAAGACTCCCCTACTTTTCAGTAATCAGAAAACAAGTCAGAAAGCAGAGGAATATGAGCCTGTAGTCTCTCTGAGTTTCCTGACAGACATCTCCTATCCCCCAGCCTACCAAGCTACTAGCAAAACAGCATTCTTGCATTAAGTACCCCCGCAAAGACAGTTGCTTACTGCATTCTAAATCACACAACACATTATTTGCAACTGTCCCCCGGAGAGAAAATAATATGTATATAATATATATGAATACCTCCCTGATGCCACTGTATATACCTACATCTAAGAGTACTGCTTACCTTCTGATGTATGCCTACCTTACCAACAAGTTTGTCTGGGACGTGATCCTGCTGCAACAACAAGACCACACCAAAATGTGCTTATTCACTCAGGATTTCCTTTCAAAAATCCTTCAAACCACACCCCTCACACTACCTCACTTCCCAACTCATCGAATTCTTTCCTAACCCTTCTCAGCCAACCAAATAACCTAGCACAGCTACCACCCAGCACCCCATCCCACATTAAACAGTCCCGTGACAAATTTGTCCGTGCCAAACTTCACTTAGCAAGGAAAACGAAAGCTTTTGAACTAAGGATGAGCTGTTTCCTGTTGTGCAGAGTTTGAATCATCCCATTTGTCTGCTTTGTGATGCTGAGTAAGTCACTTAACCAGACAATGTTCAGTGCCTGAGTCTGAAAAAGTGCATGTGAATCCATACTCTACCTCAGTTAACAAATGGAAATATTTTATTAAAATAAATGGAAGGATATGCTGATGAGCAACTTTCTAAACCATTCCATTTATTGTTTTTTTATTATTATTTCGTAATATTGGTTGGTGGATCCTGAAGTCATGTAATAAGTCAGACCTGCCATTGTCAACAGTATCTTGAGTAAACATTATCATATTACTAACTGGGTCTCTAGTTTTGATGTAGTCATTTTTGTACTTTTAGTCCATTTGTATTTCAGTTACTCCTTGTTTTGGTGCTTTGCACTTGTTAGCTTTCTATAATATTTATATGAACATAATTACAAAACAAATAAATAAATAAAGTTGTTCTCATGTCATGTAAGTTGGCTGGTGGAGTAACAATAAGAAAGTTAATGCTGTGTGCTTCTTTATTAACAAAGGCTACATCTATTTTTCCCCATAAAACTGAAACTTTGATATAAATAGTACATTTGAAATTTAAGTTGTCTTATACAATGCTCCTTATTTTATGCTGTACAAAAGTCATTCAAAAATATCTTCTGTTTATATAAATATAAAGTCAGTCTTAAATTTACAAACTGTACATAGATTCTTTATTATGGATTTGTTTTATCCATGTCTACTTGAGAAATAACTTTTCTGCTGTGGTCAAGGCTTTCTGTGATAAATGCTACATGACGTTTCCTTAGCATTTATATGAAAGTTTTATTAGCCAGTTTCTCTGAAGCAGTCACATTACCCATTAAATAATAAAACTGTCTTCCAATTAATCTTAATAATGCAGAGTTATATTTCTCTTGAGGATGGATTTCATTTAAATCAAAGTACTGTTCTAACTGCTCCTCATATGCATGACAGTCAGTTATATCACTTCCAGATATATGTTGCTGTGTGGAATAATCTGCTGTAGGTGTAATGGGGAGAAAAATATAGATTTTTAAGCACCCATCATGTCAGTATTGTTTATCACAAATAAACATAAACACTTGCCAGGACATCAGAAGCACAGAGTCAGCATGAGTATGTACAAGTTATTATATGCCAGCTCTGTGAGGCAGACAGATAAAGCACTGACTGTACACCAGCTCAACTGACTTTACTGGAAGGACTGAGAAGCGAAAGAATTGGCTTGGGGAGGAGCAACAGGCATGAGTCCTTTGTAAAGGTTTCAGTCATGTTACTGTACCTAAATTCCATGTAGTAGATAGGGGTAGTCTCAAAAATAGGCAAATATAGGTATAACATCAACAAGAATATCTGCACAAAGGTCAGGAGCAAGAGTAGGTGGTAGTCCGTCTTATGTTTTGACTTGGCATTATTGGTTGAGGAGAACCACCTGGTCAACAATGGAGCTGTAGAGACCATCTGCAAAATTATAACGAAGAACAAGAAAATCACTTGACTGGAAGCTAATCATTTTTCCTGCCTTTCTTATGTTAGCATTGTATCTTTACTTCTGAGCTACCTCTCCACCAGTTACACTCTTGCTTGGGAAATGAGGGAGGCATGCTAGAGTATAATTTATTGTTAGATTGCACATGGGCTAAAAGATTAAAAATAAATGAGTACTGCTCTGTTTCACATAAATGAATCCCAAGAAAACAAAACTCCACAACAATGAGAAAATAAATGTAAGCAACCACAACTGTGTAAAAAATAAGTAATTTAACAATAGTTACTGCAAGGGAGGGGATTATGCATCCCCAGACCCTAAGATCTCATATTTCTGAAATTGTCATAACTCAGTGTAGGAGAAAACAATAAAGGGAGACAGTAACTGGATATCCAGTAATTTAGTAATAGGTTACAAGTATAGACAGCAGAAATGTGTCAGGTGCAGCTCACTGAAATACATCATTTGAATTAAAATGGCCACTGCAATAATTGAAACAATCCAAATCATCAGATTATCTTTTAAATTTCTGTAAATGACTTGCTAAATTGCTCTTACTACTCTAACTAGGTTAACTTATTTTTCCAGATGTTGCTGGATTTAGTATTCATGCATATATGCATTCATATTCATATGTTAGGTATATATCTTCTTCTTCTTCTTCTTTCGGCTTTCCCAGTTAGGGGTCGCCACAGCAGATCACCTGTCCGCTCATGATTGGCAGTGGAGTTTTACAGTGTCGAGTTGCCAGCCCTGCACCCAGTGTTAGATATACATGCATAGTAAAAATGCACACACGTGCACACACACACACACACACACACACACACACACACACACACACACACACACACACACACACACACACACACACACCTGCGTATGAGATTTAAAGCAGTTGAGATCATGTCTTCTTAAAAAGAGTGCAGTTTGCAATATACAATTAAAATAACTCAGCTTCATCTTGGCAAAAAGAAGGCCTTGTGGTTTACCCAAAAGTACATCAGGTACACTTAATTCAGTCTTACACAGCTGGAAGCAGTCTCTGATGGATTCCCTCAGCAGAAACAATTTCCATCTTCTTTTTCAAGGTCCTTCAAAGTGGCTGAATCTCTCCCTACTTCCTCACACCTGCTACTTGGACACCTCCTAGTTCCCTATTGTAAATGACAAAAATTCTCTGATGAAACTTTTCATAGCACTGTGTTTGTATATTGTTAAAAGGGTCATTAAGCAAACTAATATGTGCAAGTATCTTTCTTTTCTTAAAGAAACAAGTACAACTTGAAGAAACAGGTACAACTTAACAAAACACAATGTAAACAAACATCACTCTGTTTGCAGTGTATTCTTTACACTATTGCTATAAACATTTAAATTTACATCAGTACTTACACATTTTTGAGTTACTTGTATTTTTTGTTGGTTGAAAACCACCACAGTATAGTACAGTCAACCTACAGCTTGAAACTACTGATCTATTGTCTGTTGGATAGATTGTGTCACTAAGACAGGTCTTCTCCATTGTGTTGGATCAAGCCTGGATTATGCATGACTTAATCAAATGTAAGTCAGAGCTTGTGTTCCCATTTTGTTGTTGATGTAACCATAGTATTAGATTATGGTTCATTAGTAAAGTGAATACTTTCCCTAAAAATAGTACCTTGAAGAATCAGGTTGACACATAATGGCTAGGTATTCTGTTTAGATGACAGAATACCTAGCCTGTGCTTTTCTTGGTTACTGAGAGAGGAAACAAATTAGATGTTCTTAGTCAATAAAATTTTTGGAGTGCACTGCACCTAACCTCACCTCTGATGGATCCATATGAACTGCAAAGTGGTTACTTACTGAAGTTAGGAGATACTAACACATGTTCTGGGCTGTCATGGCTCATGTTAACAACTGGGGGTTCCCAGTGAACTTCAACTTTTGGGGCCACAACAAGGCTATTCCTGTATCACACTAATATACAATCAGACATTTATTTTTCCTTTTGCAAGATACATCCATTTCTTTATATATATATATATATATATATATATATATATATATATATATATATATATTGTTGTTTGTCTTTTGGCTTTTCCCAGTTAGGGGTTGCCACAGTGGAACTCCGGTCTGCTGATGATTGGCAGTAGATTTTCATGAACCCCGAGGTGCTAGCTCGGCATCCAGTCTTCTTGCCTCTGATCCAATTTGAGGAAGCCAATATCCTAGCCCGACATTCAAACCACAAGAGCACCTGCAGTTACAGTCAAGTCTGCCATATATCAGAGGCATAAACAGAAATTGGAGCATTGCTAAGCATGCGAGATCCATACAGACAGAACTCAAGAACCCCCTGAACTATTACGCATAAAGCGGTAGGGTAGAATTTTGAAATGTGGTTATATATAAAATTTAGACTGCACTTGTCCTCTATCTTTTTTATTGTTTGTGATGAGCATCTTCTTACAAATATTTCACTGGTTTGCTTCAAATTAATGCCGTCGCTCCACAATTTTTATTTTAAATAAAATTTTCATTTTAAATTGCAAAGTGTCACTACTCGGATACACTAAACTGTAAAAACCTGCTCTGTTGCCCATACTGGAGCTCATCTTCAGGGAATAGATACATTCCAGTTCTAACTTAGGCACGGTCTTCTAATTTTTTACATTAGAATAGTGGATATACAGTAAGATTCAAATGTTACAGTGTTGAATACGACATACTACAGGGTACAATTGCTGCATTTTCTAAATTGTTTCCAGTATTTTCCTGTTCTGTTGCTAGAGGAAAAACAATGTCTGGATCATACTCCTTCCATCTCTCACTCTACCATCAGTGACAAACAGCGTTCTGGCAAATTTCATGCATTCATCTTCCTCAGCCAATACAAAGTGAGCCACACATGTTCTTGCAATCTAAGTCACTGATTGTCAGCATGTAAGGCACAGTGTCATTGGCCTTCACTTATCCAAAGCACCCGTACATATCGAGTTGTTGTCGTTTAGGTAAGTCTGACTCTTTGTGACCTCAAGGACCTTAGGTCAATCTGTCAGAAAATAATTTCTTTGTAGTTCTTACAAATGCATGTCAATTGCTTCATTAATAAGCTGTTTCCATCTTAGCCTCTGTTTTCCCCTTCTTCAGCCTTCAATCTTTTCCAGCATCAGTGTTATCTCTAGATAACCCTAGCTTACCTTTTTAGGACCAAATTATGTGAGTTTTACTTTTACTATATGCCTTTCCATTGAACAGTTTGAGTTTATTTCCTTAAGTACTAATTTGATCATCTTGCAGTCCTTCGAATTCTCAAAAGATTTCTCCAACAACAGAGTTCAAAATCATTATTTTCCAGTGCACAGCTTTGCTTATAGTCCAGCTTTCACAGAAATATGGAAAAACATAGCACTGACTATATGGACCTTTGTTGACAATGGGATGACTTGGGCCTTTAAAACTGTATCCAGATTTTGCATACCTTTCATTTCAAAAAGTAGTCACCTTTTCGTTTCATGACCACAATCATTTCCTCTTTGAACCCAAGAAAATGAAATCCATCACTGCCTGCAGTTTTCTCTTATTTGTTTTCAAAGAACTAATGGGATTGCTGGCATGATTTTAAGTCTTTTATGTTGACAACCAACCCATATTTTCTACTTGATGCTTCACCGTCATCAAGAGGCTGTTCAGCAATTTCTTTCAGCCAGTTTTTTAATCTGCATACCTAAGATTTTTAATATTTCTCCCAGCAGTTATGATTCCAGTATATGATTTATCTAACCTAACATTTTGCATGATATAGTCAGTGTATAAGATGAATAAATGGGGTGACAAAATAAGCTTGTTGTCCTTTTTTTTCAGCCTTGAACTAGCTATTTGTTTATATTCAGGTCTGACTGTTGCTTCTTGTTCTGCATACATATTCCCCAGGAAGCAAATGATGTAACTTGGCATTCCCATTACTCTAATAACTTGCCAGAGTTTTTTTCATCAGCACATTTAAAGGCTTAGTTAGGAAATCAGAGGGGAACATTTTTTGGAACTCTCTTGTTCTTTCAATTATTCAACAAATGTTAGCAGCTTTATCTCTTGTGCCTCTGCCACTTCTAAAACCAGCTTTTACATCTGGCAATTCTTGGTCCACATATTGCTGGAGTCTAACTCGTAAGATCTTGAGCATTATTTTTCTAGCATGTGAAACACATGCAGTTGTTCTATAATAAGAGCATTCTTTAGCATTTCCCATTTTGGGGATTGGAATATAAACTGACCTCTTCCAATCCAATGGCATCTGTCCTTTTTTCCAACTCTCACCTAATTATTTGCTACCCCTTCTAGCCCATTTAACTTCTCTGTCTAGGTTGCCTCTCTCCTAATCTGAGAACATGCTACGTCATATGTCAGTGATGTCATAGTGTATATTCATTCCACCTTTTCTTAATTGCTTCTTTCAGGTCTCTCTCTGTCTCTTCCTATATACATACATACATATAAATTATTTTTCTATCTCTATATAGATATATATTATACATATGTGTTGTATATCTATAAGTGTATAGTTGATAACCCCACTCAATAAAGTTAAATGCTTGATTCCACATGCCTTTCCTTAGTCCTCCACTGATAGTTTTTTAACTCTCAGCCTTGCAGGGGCAAGCCCGCTCTGCTCAATCCGCTCCCCTACCCTGCCCCCAATTCCTACCTACCTACTATCTCTAGCTTTACACATCACAGGCCACACCTTCCAACCTCCTCATAGGCTCTAAGCCCCCCTGAGTTCATCGCATCCCACATCCAAAACAACAAAAACCGTCCTACATCTCACATCATGCACACTTTAACTCTATTAGTAACATCCCTAACCTTCTTTAACCTACTTACTCTCTACAATCTCATGTCTCACAGCACCACACTATATCAACTGACCCCAACAAAAACTATACCATACATATACCATAACTCATCCCAAAATAGTTACTCTGATATTTCACCATCACTCTTAAATCACAGAGACACCACCACTTTCATGACCAAACTGCATTTTAATATACCTAAAATCAAACAATTATGCATCTCATATGCATACTCCATACTTAACTACATTTCATCCAGAATCAAACCACGTCTTCACATTATTATGCCAAAGTGGAGATATTCATGCAAACCCTGGACCCTCTCCCACCCAACATATTAACAACTCTACATCACTCTTAGTGAAAACACCAAAAGAACTCTGCATCATGATGTTAAACATCCGTAGTATCTGCAACAAAGTATTTGACGTCCATGCATGGCTTACACAGTATACACCTGATATAGTTGCTCTGACAGAAACCTGTCTTAAACTCCAGATGTCAGACTCAGAAATACTTCCCCCTAGATATTAGATATTATGAAAAGACAGATCTCATAAGAAACGGTGAGGCTTAGCATTAATATACCGTAGCCACTTAAACATAATACCCCACCCAAAAATAGCTCCCACCTTCAATAATATGGAAATCCTATTAGCATCACTATTTTTTAACAACCATAAAGAAATATCTATTGCCACCATCTATATTCCTCCTGGTCCCAATATCCCAACACTGGAAGACTTCCTATCATGGTCTAATCACTTTATCTCAAATGAAACCATCATCCTCTGTGACACTAATATACATTGGCTTAAACTAACACCAAACAACTCCACAAACTCCATCAATCTGTTCAAATTTAGACAACTTATAAAACCACAAAAAATCCAGGCACGATACCAGCCCCAAGATGATCCAAGTGCAATAACTTGGTTACCAACAATAAAACTTGTCCAAGTAAAATGTCTTTATTCACAACAATAAAACAAGCGCTTTCGCTCAGCTTAATGCTGAGCTTTCTCAAGTTCATAATAAAACTGCCTAATGGCAACATTAAATAGTCCCTTCAAAAATCACTAATTACATAATTGATTATTTGGTTAATGTAATTAAATTAATTTAATAAAATCAATAAAATTAGTAGATGGAAGGCACATCACCAAGCCATTAAGATATTTAAAGCAAAATAGTATATCAATATTATTTGTTTAAATCCACTAACTAGATAAGGAAATACAAAAGGCAAAGAACAGGGATAAAAAAGCAAAATGCCACTACACATTGAAATTTACATTTAAAAATGTTAAAAATATTATACTGAAAGTATTTAGACTTACATTAAAAAATATATTTAAAGTAATATAAGGTGTGTAAAGCTATGTAAAACTGTCTGAAGCTAAAAACCTCACAGGCATGCCATTCTATTTTTAAGGACGCTAATGATGTTAATATTGTCATTCAGGCCTGGGGGTCTACTGGCGTCCAACCTTAGTTGCCAGAGAAGTTCTCTGTATTCCAAGGTTGTCTCCCAGTCACCCCCTCTGGCATCTGGCACCACTTGTTCTAAAACCAAAAACCTAAGTTCGTAATTGGAGCATGTTAGAGAGTGTTTGAAAAAGGCATTAGAATCTTTCTGTCTGGAGATGTCATAAAAATGTTCATAAATTCTTTTTCTAAGGCTCCTTTCAGTTTTGTCTATATAGAAACTAGTGCAGGTAGTGCAATACCCTAAATAAACTACCCCTTTGCTCGCACAGTTAGTAAAACAGTTGGAATTAAAAAGAAAATTCCTAGAAGGGATATATAAACTTGAAGTATTAAGTATAGCAAAACATTGTTTACAGGCTCCACATTTAAATGTACCTGTTCGAGGGACCTGTGTATTCATCAAAGAATTATGTTTCCCTTTGAATAGTTCTTTAAGGTTTGTGTCTCTCTTTCTAGTGAACTTAGGAAAAATGGGTATTACGGTCTTTAGTTCATCATGTAGGGTGAGAACTGGCCAGTGTCTTTGTATAACTTCTTCTATTTCCACAGAATTGAGGCAATAAGTGTAAATAAAACTACCATGAATTACCTCCTGTGTTTTGCTATTTGCAATAGCATTTGAAGAAATACCTTTACCCAAAAGTGGGGGGTAACTTGTTTCCCTGTTGTCAATGACCTCCTGTGCTAGGGTGTTAACAAGTGGAACAGGGTACCCTCTTTCCATAAACAAGGACTTTAGAAAATTAATCTCCTCTAAAAAATCACCAAGGGTACTGGACATTCTGGAGGCTCTGATGAATTGTCCCTTAACAATGCCCTTTTTCTGGTAAAAGGGATGCCCGCTTTTGAAATGTAGATAAGAGTTGGAAAATGTAGGTTTCCTGTACAGTTTAGATTGTAATGAATGATTGTGCAGATCTTTATATAATGTAACATCCAGATAATGAAGTTCAAAATCACTAATAGTGTGTGTAAAAGTCAGGAAATGAGAAGTGGAATTGAGGTACTCAATAAAATTCAAAAATTGCTCATGGGTGCCCCCCCATAGAATGCAAATGTCATCCAAAAATCTTTTGTAGTGTATTAGATGGTACTGAAGCTGAAGCTGGCCAACATACAACAACCCAATGGTGAATTCATGGAAATAGTGAACAAGATTAATTTTTTATTTTCCTTTGGGTATTATAAGAGAGAAACAGAGTATGGTAGCATGGGTGGGTGCCTCTTCCTTATATGCAACGTAGTATTACATAGATGGGAGCAAAGATTTATTTTTGTTTTTAGCTTCAGACAGTTTTACATAGCTTTACACACCTTATATTACTTTAAATATATTTTTTTAATGTAAGTCTAAATACTTTCAGTATAATATTTTTAACATTTTTAAATGTAAATTTCAATGTGTAGTGGCATTTTGCTTTTTTATCCCTGTTCTTTGCCTTTTGTATTTCCTTATCTAGTTAGTGGATTTAAACAAATAATATTGATATACCATTTTGTTTTAAATATCTTAATGGCTTGGTGATGTGCCTTCCATCTACTAATTTTATTAATTTTATTAAATTAATTTAATTACATTAACCAAATAATCAATTATGTAATTAGTGATTTTTGAAGGGACTATTTAATGTTGCCATTAGGCAGTTTTATTATGAACTTGAGAAAGCTCAGCATTAAGCTGAGCGAAAGCGCTTGTTTTATTGTTGTGAATAAAGACATTTTACTTGGACAAGTTTTATTGTTGGTAACCAAGTTATTGCACTTGGATCATCTTGGGGCTGGTATCCTGCCTGGATTTTTTGTTATTGGTAACACTTTGGATTTTACTTTACAACTTATAAAACCCGCAACACACAAAACAAACAATCACCCTGAATCCACCCTAGACTGGATATTAGTATCCGACCCACATACTACTCCAATCCCAACACGCTTCCCAACATCCTAAGTGACCACATAGCCTTGATACACAGACTATCAACCTCCACCCCAAGCATTCATTGATATAAATATACCAGCAATCTAGCCAATTTTAGCCAGTCTCACTTTTGCAACCTATTACAAACACTAAACTGGAACCCATTGAAATATCTTGCCTTAGATGAAGCAGTACATTATTTCAATACTGTCTTCCTAGATACCCTTAACTCCATACCTCCATAAGAAAAAAAGAGAGTTAAACATAACCATGCTCCTTGGCGATCTAAGTCAACCAAACAACTACTGATTAATAGAGACCGAGCATGGCACAAATGGAGAAAAGATATGCCCCCACCCAGTGAAACCACCTTCAAAATACTTAGAAACAAAGCAAAACAGGCCATTAATCAGTACAAAAAGACTTACTACTCCCAACAAATAAACACCCACAGTAATAATCCCAGACTTTTCTGGAAATCTGTCAACTCAGTACTAAATCCTGGCAGCACCCAAAACCCATCTCCATTTCCAGACAAAAGCCCAGTTGAAATCACTGAAATATTTAATAAAAACTTTATTGATATTATCCTTACATTAGTAAATGCAGGTAATACCCCAACCCCCATTAACCCATCCACCATACCTCAAGGCAGTATCAGCTCCATACCAACCTTTAACTTCCAACCTGTAGCAACCTGTCAAATACAAACTTTACTTGGCAAATTAAAACCAGCCTCCTTATCCGATGATAATATCCCCACAGAAAACCTCAAATTTAGTGCTTTCCCAGTAAGTATCCTTATAAATCAATCACTTGCAGATCGCACAGTCCCCCAGCTCTGGAAAAAATCAGTAATCACCCCACTTCATAAAGGTGGAAACCCTCATGACCTATCTAATTTTAGACCCATTTCCATACTGTCTCCTCTATCTAAAATATGGAAAAATGCATCCACAAATAAAACTGGTTGAATATCTAACCAGCAACAACCTACTATCCCCTTCATAACATGGTTTTCGACCATCCCACAGTACCATTACTGACCTAGTCTCCTTCACAAATTTCATCTGTAACACCCCAGATAGTAACCTACTTACATCAGTCCTGTTACTGCATCTTTCAAAATCATTTGGCACAGTCTCCCACATCAAACTTATCCAGCAACTGCAATCACTAGGATGCTCTGATGCCACCCTAACCTGGCTCACTAATTACTAGGAAAACAGACATCAATCCATAAAAATGGCAGAATAACCTCTCTAGCTTTCTCCCAAATAACATAGGAGTGCCCCAGGGGTCAATCTTAGAACCCCTACTATTCAGCATTTTTATAAATGACCTACATAAAGTTCCCTCTGACTGTACTACCATACAATATGCAGATGATTCAACCATAATCTGTACCTCCAATAACTTCTCTGACCTCCAAAGGTTAACACAAAAGGCCTTTACATCCATAGAACTCTGGCTAAATCAATCACAGCTATTACTTAACCCTAATAAATCTAAACTACTCATCTTTGCATCTACACTTGTTCCCACAGACTTTATTATAGTCTCCATAAACAAAACCCAAAAAGAAAATTACTACTGACAGCAAACTTAGCTTTGACTTGCATATTAATAATGCAATAAAAAATGCACACTTCAAATTAGGCAAACTTTATGGAAACAAACAATACTTAAACAAATCCATCTGAATAAAACTTTCAAAAAGTCTTCTCCTTCCAACCTTACTGTATGGGTCTCCTATCTTTACCAATCTTCACAACTCTTTCCAACACAAACTGCAATCTTATATTATAAGATTGCAAAATTTGCATCAGCCCAACCAAATTGTACCCACCATTGCCAGGCCACTAGAGAACTAAACTGGCTAGGATTTGCACATTACCTACATTTCGCACAACTTACCTTTGTCTATAAACTAATCTATAAACCTGAGTGTTGCCCTTCCTTGAAAAAAATATCATTGAACCTTACGCCCCATCCAAAAATCTATGCTCTAACCTAGTAAAAGAGCAGGTAGCTGCCTCTATTCCCATTCTATAACTAAGCTGTGGAATGCCCTCCCATCATCAGTTACAGAATTAGACAACATAATCTCCTTTAAAGGAAAACTAAAACAACATCTCACTGATAACCCCAGCTGCACATGCAACACATATCCACAGCCTCCTTAATCTAGCAAAACTGTTTCACATAGCAAATATACTTTTGAATTTGTCATAGTGTTACACCATATGAGTTATCCCTAATCTTTAGTATCCTAGTCCACACATCTATGCAACTATCTTAACACATTTTCTCTTCTCTGTCACTTTCTACATTTAATACTATGTCAGTTATAATCTACATAGTCCTACCACCTAGCTATAAGATCTATCTTACCCTTAAGTTTAACTCTTTAATTCTACCTTCCCACTACACTTACCTTTCACTTATAATACTCCCACTCCCCAAAAATAAACTTGAGCTGTATTGTTAAATATTTCTAACTGTATAATTTTCCTAAATGCTAATGTTCCATTGTTACTGTATTGTGCCTTTTTACAACATATGTGCTGTTTAGATAGTTTTCTGTATTATTTCACTTGCTTTATAAGTAATTGTTTCCTTACAAATTCATGTAATGATCTTCATGTAATTTGCAGCTTTTCTCCCCGGGCCTCCACTGAAAATGGGTCTCAAGCCCAGAGGACTTTCCCAGTCAACAAATGTCAATAATAATAAAATATAAATATATATAGATGCACTATATATATATATATATATATATATATGTGTGTGTGTGTGTGTGTGTGTGTGTGTGTGTGTGTGTGTGTATATATATATATATATATATATATATATATATATATATATATATATATATATATACATACATGTGTGTATCTATATTTATATGTATATATATATATATATATATATATATATATATATATATATATATATATATATATATATATATATATATATATTATAGATAGATATAGATATATAGGTATGTGTAGACAGAAATTACTACTTTAAATATGTTGCTGCGGGGAGTTGCATAACACATAGTAACACATTCTTCTAGAAGGCACTCCGAGCTTCTAAAATATATGACCCCTTTATTCATGTTCACTTCCTATGTCGTTTGCTAAACATTCTAATATTCGTATGTTAGATGGTATCATAGTGGAGAAATATGTCCGTAACAATGATGAAATGTATGTGTTGGAAAAGTGTATGTGTCTGCAAGTATAGAAATTGACTCTCAATGTAAAAATTCCCAAACTATAACTGTCAGGATTTTGCAGTGCAAGAAGACAGCAGAAAGCTAGAAACATTTTGAGTTCCTAGTTTTGAATTATTCCTTACTCTGAGAACAGTTGAGAAATCATCTGGTACAGTGGGCCTCTTTTCTACATGTCACTGAAAAGAAGCCTAGAATTTTTTTTTTAATGTTTAAGAGTAGAAAGATAAAATGGCATCAATTAGACAAAAATATTGTGTGCCCAGAAACAGCTTGCCATTTGATCACCGTTTGTTCTTTGCAGCAGTAAACATGCTGCAGTAGCTATATATGATTGTCACTGCAATGAAAATACAAAGTCTATGAATATAGTGAGTTGTATGTCTCGCTAATAAGTGTCAATACTTTGTAGTACAAGAAAATGTCAAAACAATGCTCATTCTGTTCAGGGAAATAGAGCAAGTGGCATCAGTAGTACATGTGAAACTCTTAACTGACAGCGAAGGGAATTTGATCATCCAACCATTCCTGAGATGTGAAAGTCTGGAAAGAAATGATAAAAAATAGTTTTTTGAGTGTTTGAAGTAAACACAGATACTTGTCTGCAGACAGTAATGTGTTTAATACCCAAACGACCCATGTAAGGCAGTACATGTTTTTGTGAATGCAGTTGATTTGTATGTTGAGACTATGTATGTAAATTCCTCAGAGATTTCAGAAACAACAGTTTTGATGATGCAAAAGTCAAAAACTAAATGAAAAGTTATGCAGAAGTAATACATATTAATCAAATGGATGCTGAATACTGGGCTTCAGTGAAATATCATTATGGGAAGTTCTTTCGGGCAACGGGACAATGAAATTTCATATCTAACTTCAACACCTCATCACTTGCTAATCTTAGCATCAACTGAAACAACAGAGCTGGATTAAGCTGTGTTGTGTGTATCAGAACAAAGCACAGAATGTATTATTTCAAGTTGTGTCCGTTCAGCATACTAACATATTAGGAATGTATGTGTGTGAAATAATGAACATGATCAGTGTATTCTCTGTGTGCATATGCAAAAGCACTGCACTAAAGGATGCAATGAAATCAGAGACAATGAATTCCAATGATTTGTAAGCTGCAAAGTCACTGATGCCCACATTTGCAGCAGCAGTGATTTACATATTAATGCAGTAACAGAATGCACTGGGTGCAGTTTTGTGGGATCACAAAGCACAGTCATAACATTTTTTTTTTCTCTAGACTCTGGAGAATGCTATGCTTGTCTTTATGTCTGCAGATAATTAATCAGAATTTAATTAGCATTCTGAAATTGACTTAAAGGTATAGCTAATAAAAAGTATACTGTTGTCAGAGTGGTTTATTGATAAGAAAAAAGTTCTGTTGCCAATTCAATTCACTAGAACTATTGTGTATTCTTAGGGAATGGTGTTCAAACCTAGTAGAGTCTACCAAACCAGCAACATGATCTCATGTTAGAGAGGATATATGATACACATTTGGGAATTGTTAGGTTTAAAGAAAGTGCACCTGGCATTTTCATTAACATGGGAATGTCCAAGAAGATAGAACTGATGCTAACATCTCACAAAATTCAAAAGAGGCCATGGAGTAAAGTTGAATGAGATTTACTTCATTTCAAGGACAGTCAGCATATAATTTGCATTGAGTTCTGTTTTAAGAAACCATAGGTCATCTGACTAAATAATATCACCTCATATCATAATCTGCTGAAGTCATTTTTGTCTATATGGTATTCTTAATATATTCGTCATAACAGAGGTTTGTATCTTGTAAGTCAAGATTTTCAGGCTTTTTCACAACTTTGAGAGTTCCAGAACATCATATCATCAGCAAAATGCCCTCAATCAAATGAGTTGGGAGTGTTATTTCAGAACTGAAGAAAATGAATAAAAAATTATTAATTAATTAATTAATTAATTAATTAATTAATTAATAAAAAAGGGTTACCAGCTCAAAGAAGTAATATTATTTTGCATTTCCCAAATATGAAAATAGTCAATTTCAAACCATATCATTTTGCCTTCACAATCGTTTATGAGGAGAAAAATGAACTCAACGTTGATGGCATTTCTGTTCTACTTTAACCAGAAGAAATAACAAGTGCTCGATGTGAATAGGGGGCTACTCAGCGAAACAGAAATCCTGCTCTGACAGGTCAGCTAAGCTATCATTTACATCCTTTCCATGCAGAAATATATTTGAATTATACTTCTGATACTAAGCAACATTTGTGTGCATCTTTTTCTGGCAGTATTTGCATTCTGAAATTACTGACTAATCTTGTACACTCCATTCAAGGAGATAGCAGGTATAAGGAAGAATTTTGGACTGCACCAATATATTTATTATTTTATATATAATTATATATGGAACATATGTGCCTAATTAATAAAAAGGAAAAAAAATGTGTTGCGAAGTCAGTAAGAAAGCATTTGTAGGACAGTTTCTATGAAATTACATCAATAATGTAACATTTATGCTTATAAAAAATAATTTTTAGCCCTTTGTACCTGTGATCTGCTACAATTGAATATGACCATTCTGATATAGTATGTCTGCTCTGACTGAGAAGAAGTGATATAAAAATCCATACTGTGATGACAGTTTATTCCAAAAAAAAAAAAAAAAAAAAAGAAGATAGTTTATCACATACACATCCAATTACTCCCATATGTATTCATAAAATGGCACTGCCCCAGCCATACTAGATCAATGACTGTTTAACTGTGATCAAATGATATTATGGGCAGTCACTTTTATTGAGAACCTGTCTCTGTGCCCACCAATTACAGCCCCTTTGTTGACCGCATACAACTCTGACGTCTTAACTACAAATAATTGATATATATATACAAATATCCATGTGGGAATCTGCATTAATCAATCCCCTCTTCAAAAAGCCTGCACTGAATGCAATATCAATACTCTCATAGAAAAGAACCTAGAAAAACTAATAATCAGCTAAATATATTTGTGCACAAAAAATACAATCTTCTTTCTTCTCATCAACATAGATTATGGTCAGGTAGAAATACAATGATTAATCTGGAGCCTCACAGATGATATACTAATGAACATAGATAAAGAAAAGCTTATGGGAGTGTTGCATGCACATGACTAAAGCTTTTCACCTAGTAAATTATAACCCACTTTCCCAGTCCCGCTTTACATCAGAACTAAAAAAGTGCCATATGATGGCTCAAGCAGTTCCTTGCCAGCTGATTCTTCAACTAAATGCTAGTACTTCTCCTAACAGTGGCAACATCACAAAAGGTGTACCCCAGGATTCAGCCTTAATCCAGGTGCATTTTGTAGAACAGTGTGTGCCGTGACTTTAAGAAGCATTTCAAAGTGAGAGCACGTGCATATAAATAGACAACACATGCAGGCAGCAGTGCCATTTTGACAGAACAGTCAGAGTGTTGACATGTATGAGTGCAGTAATCAGTCTGTTTATAACTTTAACTTTAAGTTACTAAGCCTCAGTCCTGATGTGTTTGTATATAATAAAGTTGCTTGAACCAAACCCACAACTGTTTGTCTGTTTTTTCCTGACTGGACTAGCGACACTCAGCATATTCTTTAACAGCCTCTACAATCTCCATCCCTCCTCAGCAGTACTGTGCTGTGGTGATGATATTGTGAGCTACTGAGCTTATCACTTCCCTAATTTAATCAAAACAAAACTTGAAACTGATATTAATGATCTGCATCGGTGTCTTACAGATGAACAGCTCATTTTAAATCTCAAATGTACAAAGGGACATCAAAAACACCTGTCCAGAATTCCTAAAATCTGGCATATCCATCCCAGCACAAGTCTTCTCATCAAAACTGTAACATAATTTTGCTAATTGCTGGAGCAAATATAAACAAACTGCTTTTCTGGGCTTTGAGAATTTCACATGTTCTCTCTCCAGGAGTTATACCAGTTATAAGTGAAAGGGATAATAGTATTCTAATCTAAATATAGGCTCAATAAAGTTCAAAACACTTGCAAACAAAATCTGAAGATCCACAAACTAGTCACCCTGTAAAAAAAAATAGGTAGGAATATAATATCTTTATCATCAGCTATGCATTTGGTCTGAGTAGAAATATCAAAGACTGAGGTGGGAAATACATTTGCTCAACAAGTATTTTCACATTTTTAAATCTATAGCTAGTATATACCAGACTGGGTTTGTATAAAATATAATGTTTTACTGTTTTAAAATAATTAAATTAAAGTAACATAAAGAAGCTGCATGAAATAAACTACTGTACAAATTGAAAAGGCAGAAGTTTAATGTTGCAGAGTTCAGTGCTCATCCAAAAGTTTGAGGTCCTCAAATAATATCTTTAAGATATTTTTTGGGATGGAGCAGCAGTAGCATTGTTGCCTCACAGCAAGAGGTTGTTTGGTTTGAGTCTTGGCTGCAACTCACCAAAGTACAGGTTGAGTTGAAACAAGGAGGCTATGAACCTAACCTTATAAACAAAGGGCTAAACAATGTCTTGAGATTGAGACAAAGTAAAGCTAAGCCCTATTTTTCTAAACGCAATGTCATCAATCAGAAAAATAGATGCACTTTAAACTCACAGTCCTTGAGGTTATGTTTTAGTTATGCTAGAGACATACAACAATATACTGACATTAGCAATAGAAATTGGAAAATTTTAACGTCTGACACACAGATTAAAAAATACATTGGAGCTAAACCACAGTTTACTTTTAAAAATCAGAAGTCCCTGCATAGACAGTTATGTTATCTTAAAGAGAATACTTGTCTAAGTGGAGTCAAAGGTAGCAGACCTTGTGGTAAATGCAATTTCTGCAGGTACATAGATACCAATACATCCTTCCAACATCCAGATACACAAGAGGTTTTTACTTTTAATATTAATGCTCGATGTGATTCCCTACATATAGTATATCTCGCTACATGTAATATTTGTAGCAAATGTTATGTAGGTAAAACTGACAGAACTTTTAAAGAAAGAATCAGGGAACATGTGTATCACATAAGAAAAGGCAGTTCACACAATGCCTTAGCAAAACATACCAGTGATACCAATTCCCAACATGTATTTTCTTTCAGGGCTATAGGTAGAGTTTTTGAAAGTATACGTGGAGGTGATGTTAAGATAAAAACTGAAAATTTGGAGGCCAGATGGATCATTAGACTTAAAGCTACTATAGGTCATGACCTGAATGAAAATATCCCTTTAAAACCAGCTCTAAGAAATAAACCCCTGAGCAGATAAAATGTTTTCAGTCACAGGTTTACATGTATTTCACTTACATTCATGTTTTTTATATTTATATTGTATTTTATGTACTTTGGCCTTTTGCATTTTACTAGCATTGTTTTAATATAGAGCTTTTACCTTGAATATACCTTTAAGAATGCTCCAAGATGCATGTATTAATTAGTATAAATAGAGGAGCTAGTACCTTGATTTATTACACCTGAAGAAGCCCACAGGGTGAAAGTGCTTGTGTCTTGTTTTTATGAACAATAAATATTTGAAGCCTGGAGCCTTACCTCAGTGTTTTTGTTGATAAATAAATAAATAAATAAATAAATAAACTCCAAACAAAAAAAAGTTATTTTTTTATCCAGAAGTTTCTGAGTAGGAAACAGTCTTTGGGTTTAAGATTTAGTCCTTGTTCTGATTCCTCTGATCATCCTGGGTTGGACTAGTCTTTTATGGGTAGTTCCTTGACGAGCAATAGAGAAGCTGTTCTGAGTTCTGTGCCCACTCTTTTGGGGAAACTGAAATTATTATTATTTTTTTTTTTTTTGCAAATCTGTGCTTTTTTCCCTTAGGCACAAGTCTATTGTTTTGCAGGCTGAACTTGTATGGTTTCTTTTTTAGATAGATCCCCTCCTTTCCACTACAAAATTATTCCTTCTCCTTAGTGAATGATCAGGGCCCTGAAAGAAGCAAGGTGAGATATTACAGTACTCTGCTCCATTGCAGGAATGTAGGGTGTATAACAGTCCTCTGGTATGTAAACAAGACAGACATCTTCTTAAAAAAATTGCTGTAGTTTTGTAGATCTATATTGCTAGCTGAATAGATAAGATCAGCTAAGGAACTTCTCCCTCATGTTTCTCTGCATTTTTTTTAAGGAGGTAGAATGGATTATGGAGGATTGGGCACATGTGCAGAAAATCAGTAGACAATCTCTTGTAGAAGATTTGGGGCAGACAGGAACAAGAGGAAATGAGGGGAGCCAGCAAAGAGATAGATGGATAGTGTGGGAGAAGACTTGTGACAGTTTGGCATGAGTGTCGAAGAAGGTAGGAGAGTGGCATTGAATGGAGATATAGATGGTCACAGTTGACATGACCTTGACCCTATGTATAAAATGGAAAGGGGGGTTAATGATGACAATTTTTATGATGTTTTATGATGATGATGATTTTGATTTCTTCTCTACCTTTTACTAATCATTGCTGCAGTTGCAAACACATAACGATTTGTAGTGTGATTTTATTAATATGTAGGCTTGGGGGAACAAAATCCTTTTTTTCTGCCCAGATTTATTACTCTTTTGACAAGTTAATGTATTGGCAAAGAATGTGCTTTTTAAAGCTGGGCATTAAACCTCTTCCCACATCGTCTGAGTTTTATTTATTTTCCTTTTTGACATCTTGGCACTTTAATTGTTCCCCAAAAAAATAATGTCCTTTTCATAGTTACAACTTTGATGTCTATTTGGCATGAGCAGTGCTATTTAGTCTACATACTTTGTGAGTTGAAAAGTAATTAAACATGAGCAGAAATAGCCAAGGGCCTTTTTCTGCTTGCTAGAAAACTATTTCAAATTAAGTATGAATTTATGCATTTAGTATATTCAAGTAAATAAACAGTGATTACTGCTTTCTTTAGAAAATTGTTGCATACTTCAACACATTATATATCAGAAGATTATCAAGATTCATGCATAGCAATACATGAAGAAAAAATAGATTCAGTTAGTACACAACAATAATGTTATTAGTAATAATAACGGCTATGCCTATTGGTAATATTTTTCATAAAGTTTTTTCATAAAAATGGCTTCACTTCCTACATGCTCACAATCAAACAATGCCAATACAACATCTACTCCAGTAAACTAAACAACATATCCCTTCAAATATCACATGCAAATTAGCAGTTACCATCCTTTTCTTCACCTATACCTGTACATGTTAACAAAACCAAAGACTACCTTTAAACCTCCTCCATTAGATCACACCCCCAATAAGCTCATTGGTTGTCTGCTTCTAAATTAAAAAAAAAGAGAGAGACTAGAAAATTATATGTATCAGCTTTATACACACCCAAACTATCCATATATTATTCAGTTTTACTGAACATCATTCATTGCTATCAGACACATGCAGTGAAACTCGGTGTAAAACAGCCCAGCATACACACTCACACACATATACACCCCACTCTCCCACAGACAGATGGTGCCTCTCAAAAGCCCACATTATGTCTAGCTGTTTTCAGATGCAGCCTGCCTACATTTTCCAACAAAAATCAGACACTTACTTCTGATATCTAAGCATGAAAAAATGAAAGATGTAATGGCCAGCCCAACTTGGTGCTCAAGATACATGTTGTACTTCCTTCCCCCAAAAGCTACTTAGTATGTATTTGTTTTCAGACCACACAGACACAGGTTGCCTTCCCCCTCTAAGGGATCACCTTGATGTGTGCTCTCAAATAAAATGAAAGAAAAAATAGCCACATTAATGAATTTAAATTTTCAGCTTTCAGTTAAAGCCATGCACAGCCCTAATGACTATAACACATTCACATATTGATATCCAATCCACTGCATTATTTTGTATTCAGGGTGCTGCAAATTGTAGAGGCCACAGATAGAGGTGGTGACTATATAAATTTGATTGAGTTAAATGAATTAAAATGGATACTTAAACTTAGAGGCCACTGCCCCCCAGGCTTGAACAATTACATCACCATTAGGTCCTTTCTTAATAACCGAAGATGACATCACAAAGTGTAGTGTAAGGTATTATACCTAGCAGCCTTTTGATATATCTACATATAACTATCTGTTTAGTGTTTATTCTCTATTTATATACACTAATATTACTGTGCTTACATAATTGTTTTTAAGCACTGTACACAATTGTTTTATACATTCTATACAATAGTTTTAAAATATCTTCCACTATCTATATAGTCTGAGAATCTATAGAGCTTTGGTTATCTTATTTTATAAATTTATTTTATAAATTTATTCAATCTCTATTTACAAAGTTTATACTAGGTAATAGTCACCCTGAGTATGATGTTAATGGCAGTTTTCTCTGACATAATTCTACTTCAAGTTCATAAATATACACATTTTAGAAATAGTAATTTATAATTTATATTTACATTTTTATATGTTTATATATTTATATATTTATTTATATTTATATTTATATATTTATATATACATTTATTTATTTATACACACACATACATTTTTAAGTATTTATTATGAATAGAAATGCTTTTATATACTGGTAGGAAAAACCTCTAAACCAGGAACAATTGGAGAAGCTTCATACCTTAAGTGAGCTGAGAATGCTGCATATGATTCCAATGATATATGCTGGAATATATTAAATTGAATCAAATGTTGTTCAGTTGTTTTGTAATATTGTTTTATAATGTGTTTAGAATAGGTAACATTTGTTCCAATGAAACTTTTGAGTTTTGAATGTTCTTGAGGTGCTATGGTTCAGTTTGTTTCCACCTTTATGTCTGTTCATGTTTGTTTTATATTTTTAAAAAAAGAGTTTTTAAAAAGAGTCTTCCTTTAAATGCCTAAATGCTTAAATGATTTCTTGATTAAATAATAAGTTAATTGATTAACTTAAGACAATTGCTTATTGGCTGAGCCTCCCTATAAATTTGTAGCTATTTTTCATACTAAATTGTCTGATGAAGCGTATGGTAGCATACGCGAAAGCGCTTACCGTTTGTCTGTTTTTATGAATAAAAAGTAAGATTTTGTTAACGTGGAGAGTCAGAAGCTTCTTGTTTTATATTTACATTCACAAATTAATAAACAGACAAATGGATTGCCTCTGTGGGCAGTGTGTGCAGTTAACACTGTTTGCATATATGTCTGGTGTTCCACCTGAATTTAAGAAAATACTTGAAACATAAAAAGTTCCCTGAAGATCATGAGCGTCTGCTTCTGGCAATATCTCATATAAGCTGTGCCATCGGTTTCCCCGAGCAACCTATCTCTATTGTTTACCTTACATAGATAACAGGGTATGGATTGATTAGCCCTATCTTGTTACTATACAAGAGTGAGGGACTAAATCATTGATTTGTTAATTCATTTATTCTTTCTTTCTCCATTTAGCAGCTTTATCATTTCATATCTGCAGTATGTAAAATGCTGCAGGCAGAGTAGATAATCAGGGAATGAGTGACTGGGTCTTTTTCTTTTTTTTTCATTTTTTAAGAAGCTACGGAATCTGTAGTGCCCCCATGCCTAATGAAGGCTATGTCTGCTTTATTTTTTGGGACATTGTCCCTTTTGTCAAGTCCGGGAGGGGGGCATGTTATCTTTGGAAAATGGGCTATGAAATTGCATTGATAAGCCTAGCCGAAAAAGTACCCAAACTTGTTTATTTAGTTTCTGTGATTGACCAGTTTATTACTGCATCTACTATTTCTTTTTGAGCATTAACCATTCCTCTTTCTATGACATACCTGAGGTATGCAACCAGCATCATGCCTCCCTTGCTCTTGGCGGCATTGGCAGGTAGTCCTGCTTGCCTCAGGGCCTCTAGCACAGCTTTTACCTTAACTAGATCTGAGCCTCAGTCCTCAGAATACATAACAACATTGTCTGGTTAAGCTCAAGTATAGCTGATGTCTATTTTCAACTCTCTGCCCATTGGAAGGCCACTGGCTACTTTGTGGCCCAAAAGGAATAAAGTTATACTGGAATTACTCCTCTGGTATTGAAAAGACCATCTTTTACCTAGCTGAGGTTGTTTTCAGGATTTGCCAGTAAACCTTCATTAAGTCTAATGTAATTATGAATCATGCATTCCTGACCCAGTTTATAAAGTCATCTACACTAGGCTTAGTCTTAACTATCAAATTTGAAAAATTTTCTGAAATCATTGCAAAACCTAATTGTTCCATCAGGTTTTGAGACTAGGACTATGAAATATTGCACTGGATTTTGGGCTTTAGAACATCTCCAGATGAAACCTTTTCCTTACTTTTTGTAATGCCTTTTTTTGTGATTCTGGTATTTACTGGGTTAGTATCAATATGGTGTTGAATCAGATCTGTTCTGTCAGGCAGTTCTGGATGCGCTTGCTTGTTCTGTAACAGAAATTCTATTTATATTTGTATGGCTTGAACAGTGTTCTGTCTATCCAAGCTGCAGGCATAAAAAAAGTTTTATTTTGTTTAAAAGATTCACTAACCTTAAAATCAACTACCAAAGTTTATATTTCTTTCAATAATTTAGAACATTCACGTGGCCTGCTTTTTGTGGTTGTCTCTGACCTGTCTGTCTGAGTCTGTTTTAGCTCATTAATTTTCTGCATTATTTCAGAAGGACTCTGCAAACTAGCCAAAACTTTTTTTCTGTTCAGGGGGCTAAAGCTAGTACCTGGTTTCCAACTTTAAATCCCTAGTACTTGCATTTTTATTGTATACCTTTTGTTGTGTAGCTGAGCTCTTTTTGTGGGTTTTCATACTTTGGGCGTGACTGCTTTCAGCCTGTCTTACAAGCTGATAGTGTTCTATGACAATTTTAAATGGGGCTTTCTCTTTCTTTTATTTTCTTCTGGTAGTGGCTAATAGTCCACAGGGACTCTTTTCAAATAACTTAAAAGGAATGGCATAGTTGAAGATGGTAGCACTCCAATAATGGTAAACAGAAAAAGGATATTCACTGGTCAAACTTCTTACCATCTTCCTCCATATCCTTTCTTAGCATGGACCTTAGTTTCAGTTAAAACACTTTGCCTTCCATCTATCTGGGGATGGTACACTGTCGTTTTTAGTTGCTTGACCTTAAACTTACTACTGACATAGTTGGCATATTATTGTAGATTTACTGAATGGGAGAGGGGTCCAATCATCTCTGAATATTTGCTTTCATATTCCTACCCTGAAAAATAATATTACTGGATCCTTAGCTCTAGCTTTACATAGTGGGATAGCCTTAGGACATTTAGTCGCATAGTCCAAAAATAAGCAAAATGCATGAAATCCATTCATGGAGTCTACCAATGGCCAAACAGTGTCCACTGCAATACATTTGAATAGTATATATATTAGAGACATGGGAATTAAAGGATTTTAAAACCTGGATGTAGGTCTGTCTTCTGCCATTCATGCCATTTAGCAAAGACATTCTTGTTTGTTTTTTTTCTGTGTATTTCTAGACAAATTAATTTATTTTTCAGAATTATGCTTTAGTCTTTTTCCTTCTCAGATGTCTTCCTAGCACATGGCTGTGTGCAGATCTCAACAAAATTTTTGAAAGGCTTGAGCACTAGTAGTTGGCAGCCTACTTTGTCTCTATCTTCACTTGCTATGTATAACAAGTCACTTTGTAACTCACACTATATGTAAGAAGTTGGAAAAATCTTGCTCACCATCTTCCTCTCACCTCACCTGAACAAGTCAGCTTCTCTTATTGCTGTTAAAATGTGTGATGAGCTTACCAGACAGTCTCTTCTCTGGGACGTCCTCAAGGGCAGCCTGTCATGCAATTGAAGACACTGCCTCTTCCACTACCAGCACAAGCACTGGAATTTCATTGTCTGCTTCTTCTGCAGTGTCAGTTGCTATCTCTATTTGTCTAAGTTTCTTTTTTCTTTGCTAACATGGAATCTTCTAGCATTTACTTAGACTTCCTGTGCATTGCCTAAATAAGAATACAATTAGGAATGTGTTTCAGGTTATTTTGTCTTATTCTACAGTCCACCCTCTATTTTTTCTTATTGTCTGTATGTTACTGTCCATCTGCAAAGAATTTATCTTCATTTGACTTTTTCTTCACTTCATATATACCTGTTGCCTAGAGCCTTCCATTAGATATTTTGGTATTACACTGACAGGAATGGATATAGAACTCTGGCCAGATGTTGTTTCCCCATCTTTAGCTACCATGATGAAATTGTTTTTATTAATACAGAATTCTCTATTGATGGGTCATTTTTTTACATCGATTGAATGTTAAGAATTCAGCTTAAGCTTGACATTTGATATATTTCCTAATGTTGTATCTACCCCTTCAGTGAGTGTTTTATTTTCTTCACTTCTGTTAGACATTTCAACTCCTTGCTTTGCAATATTTTCAGGCTGCAGTGATTTTGTGTGCATATCCATTCTTTATAATGGATCCAATCTTGCAGGTAACTCTGTTACAGGCATATTTTGACACCCCTCTTTAACTGATATAATTGCTTCCTGTCTTTTTTTTCTTGTCCAAATTGTGATGATATGGGCAAGTGTCAGCATGGCCAGCTGGATATTCTGAAGAAAGATATGTCCTTTGAATATCCAACTAATTTATACAAGATGCTTGTGTTACAAATGTATTAGAATTATATGCCATTTGTATATCAAAGTGACTTTTCTAGATGCTTGTGCTGAAAATGTATTTGTGAGGTTTGCTTGTGTTAAAATATATCAACAGTGCACCCTGCTGAAATGAAAAGAAATGTTACATGTATTATTGCAACTGAATTAAATGTATATGTTTTTGGATGTGTATTGTGGCTGTCTGTGATAAATTCCTGTCTTAGCTTCAAAGGGGAATACTGTGTGGACCTAGAGTCAGGTGAGCAGATGAGGCCATTCTGCTAGCCCTCTTGCAAATTATATTATAGATATTACAAATAGAAATCTCAGAGTATAGAGTATTCTGTTTGGAAGCCTGACTGGAAAGACCCTCACCCACAGCATCTTTCCTTGTGGTAGTAAGTAACCTAACCTAACCTAGGGAACAGTAATTATTTTAGATCAATCGGGAATATATTGAAGCTTACTTCAGAGATTGTTTTTCTTTATTTGTGTAAGTCTATCCATCAATGCTGTTTGCAATACTTTCTGTGATTTGAACCCTGTGGCTTACGGTAAATATATTCAATATTTTCATGATCTTTTATTATTTATTATTAAATATATTTAAACTTTTATTGTGGCTGGTCCTTGTAGAAAGTATCTATCCTTTCAGCATACTTCTGTTTATTTGGTGACACTGTGTGGGCCACTCTAGAAGACCTAGCCTTCTTGGTGAACTACTACAATTTGTATTAGTACTAATATTACACAGTATAATTGGACACCCATTGTTAAGGACCTTAGAGTAGCTGATTGCGGTGTGTCTGGTGGTGGTAAAAACTAAGTTATACTCTGGGCAGAAGGGGACACAGCAGCCAGCCTTTCCCAGGTGTGTGTGTGTGTGTGTGTGTGTGTGTGTGTGTGTGTGTGTGTGTGTGTGTGTGTGTGTGTGTGTGCGTGCATGTGTGCCTGTGTGTACGTGTATGTGTGTATGTGTGTGTGTGTGTGTGTGTGTGTGTGTGTGTGTGTGTGTGTGAGCTACTTGGGGCAGGGACACAAAGCACTGGGTTTACAGGAATAGTGCTGAAGGACTTGGCTTGGACACTCAGCTGAGAACCTAACCCTACAGCTGTACCAGTGGGGAATATTAATGGGGACCTGGAGGGAGATAGATAAAGACATCCAGACCCCGGGCTGAGTGTGTTCCCTGCGTACTCTTAAGGGAAACTGTACTTGATGCAGAGAGGTCTGCATCTGGAAATAATGAGTGTCTGCATTTGTTTTCCAAGTGCACATCCCTCTCCAGTGTCAGTGGTGAGGATTCAGGGTGCGTGATTACTGGCCCAGCATGGAGATGACACATATTGGTAGCTATCACACGAAGATTTATATGTTTAGGGTTTTCTAAGACTATGTTGTAATCCTTGTCGAATTCATACACTTCAATAAATTTGTCAGGTAACCCCCCCCCCTTTTTCTTAGGCAGATGCATTTCTGTAGGCATATAGTTCTTCCTACACTGACATGGCAATCAGTCAAACAGCGACATTGCTCCATTTGCCTCTACATCTCCTTTTACTGGTAAAATGTTTCTCTATCATCAAATCATTTGTTAACATGGGTACAACAGCTAATGGGTGGACTGTCTTTCCAAACCCAATGTGTGCCTCAACTAAAGGAATAGAATGCTGTTTCTTATTACTTTTTTAAGTATGCTACTTCTGCTGCTATGGTAGTTTTCATCTTGCATATATACTGCTCTTTTATAAATGTTACAGTACTGAATCCAAATGTCTTTGCAGTTTTCTACTGTCAGTTAAGACATTGCATTTAAAGATCAAATGCAAATGGAGGAAGAATGTAAAGTTTAAAAACTTCCATTTTTCCTGTTATACTCATGTATCATTAAAAAAATTCCACTGTGCAAAAATCCATTTATTAGAAGAAAATAAGAAAGATAAATAGGAAAATGCTACTACTGACATTTCTAGTTTTCTGTTAAGCACCCAGCTGGCAGTAAAGTCTGTGCATAACATTGTAATGCAGCTGAGAGGAGGAGAAGAGAAAAAAACATGAAGATGCTTAGAATTCTTGGTTTCTGAAGTTGAGAGCTGTGTTGTTAATGTAATATTTAAAAATGTGGCATCCAATCACTGAAGTGTCTGAATAGTGTTACAGCACAATATGTTTATTGTAACACAATAGATAGATACTGGGCTGGATGAAATGTTTGTTTGGCTTTTCTTTGACTTGTTTCCTCTGAGTTTTATGGCAAAAAAAGCAAATGAGCATCAGCTCTCCATATTACTGTAATGGGCATAATGTTTCTTAGTGATGCACCATGGAAAAGGAAGACAGACCCTGCAGTTCCATTGCCAGAAAATGCCCCCTCCCCCCTTTTTACATCATCAAGTATCAACTCATGAGCCAGAAGTAGCCTTCCATAGCTGGTAGCACTAAAACACACTTTCAAGATAGCTTTAAGTACATTTTTGGAATAAAAAATGTTCATTTACAAAGGGAAATAAGGTGATGGCAATTAGAACACCAGAGGGATAAGCCAGTCCAGAAATAGCAGCTTATGCAAAGTACTTGATCTGATTGCACTTGTTCTTAAATTATCTTGGCTTTTGCACAGTAACAAAATGTAGTCTCAGTGACTGTATAAGATAATTATTACATTTTGTAACCATAACTTTACTATTAGCATGCTTTAGACTGATATTACACTTTGCTTTATTACAGTGTATATATAGTTGTGTGTCTTTTTATAGAAACTCAGCTTATTGAATTTCAACTTATCTAAACCTGGAAAACTCAAAAAAGAATCAGAACATTTTTTTTTTGTGCGGTGTAAAATGATTTTTAACAACTGGTTTTCTTAAAGATGTAAGAGTAATATTGCAGTTTGCTTTATTACAGTGCACTGTATTGTGCAAGCTGGTGGTACACTTCCATTGTTTTTTTTTCCTTTCCTGTGTATGACCATACTGTTGCATACACACACACACACACATGTGTGTGTATATATATATATATATATATATATATACGCGCGCACACCCACACCCACACACACACACACACACACACACACACACACACACACACGTTTGTTATACAGTGTAGCAACTGCTTGCAACATTTGTGATAAGTGGTTTGCTATAGTTTAAAAGAAAACAAGGCAGGAGGGAAGGGGGTGCATCTGGCCTCATGACTGGTGTGCCAGTAGAAGGAACATATGGTTATTTATTTTTTCTTCACTTAAAGAGCTATTGGGGCTGCGGCACTAATCTGTGGGACTGGCACAGGACACCAGTTGAGCCAGATACACTTCTGTTGAAAATATTTGTTCTAAACATGATATATGTGAAAAAAACAATACAGACAGTACTATCATTAACAAAGAGATTTGTTGAGTTTGTGAACTTGTGAAAAAGTTAACTTCAATTTTTTTTTTTTTTTTTTTTTTTTTTGCAAAATTATATATACCAACTTCATGGTCACACTATTTCTAAGCTGTCAGTGCATACTTGGACATTGCAGCTGCAGTGATTTCTCCAAAAAAAAAAACAATGAACTAATTTCTGTTATTTGTGGATAGAGATGTCTCTAGGTTGCACTGCTAAACATTCCATTGTTGAAACTATACTCCATATAGTATGTTTCCTGATGATATCAGCTAGTAATTCTCATCTGTGGAGTAAATGTGGTTAGACCAAATATTTTCACACAAATGTGTTGCCAATCACTTGTGTTTTAGATCAAAACATTTAGATGAATTGTGTGTCACACAAATATAAAGTTGACCCATTGAACATTTTACGTACAGCCATATATATATTTGATTACATTCCTTTACTTCATTGATGAAGTTTCATCAACATAAAGTATGTCAGGAAACTTCATTGGTGATCACTTTCATCTCAAAAACAAAACAAGCCTTGGCCAGCCTGAGGTATGCAGTGTGTCCGGTTTTATTTTCATCCATTCCTTTGTTGAACTTTTTTTCAAAGAAATCCACCTGGCTGAGTAAGCTGTAACCTGCCACTGGGAAATCCAAAGTGAGCCAGGTCCAGTGTCTGGATGTCCTTTATGTCTGTACTGAGCAGTTCCTTGGTATGTCTTTCCATGGTTTGCATATGAGTCTAGTCAGACATATTCATATCCATTAGGGACAAAGATCCCAACCCAGAGATTAATGTACCAAAGCAGGGTGAATGCATTTATACAAATGCACAATTAATGAATTATACATCAGTTAAGATATTGAAGCAGTAGGTTGATTTTATTTCTACATCCATGTCATATGTTTGAAAAGTTTTGAACTCCTGTATGTAAAGTGTTTACTTTCACTGCATTTATACTGCTGTATGGAAGAAATTAATTTGTGTATTAAATAGTAGAGGTGGTTGTGATATTAAAACTTATTTTATGTTTTAAGTACCATTCCTGAGGAGAAGCTTAATAGCTTTTGTTCAGAACTGATCTGTGCTATGGCAGATCATACATGCTTGTGCAGGTGCAGTATTCTGTGACTGTATCTGACAACAGTCTTTAAACTGATAGTGTTAATTCTATATGCATAAAAATCTGATAAGTATGTGAGTGTGTGCTTTTCACATAGTGCATTTCACTTAAAAAGTGTTATGAAAGCATTTTTTCTTACTTCCCTATAATGTGTCAACAAAATAATGTTTCATCAGTGAAGCAGTGAGTAGATAAATTTAATTGTGTTCATGCCAAATCTTTATTAGTTTTGTATGTGTACAGCGTAATTGTTCCTGTTGTAGACAGATACTGCTCCACGCAACTCAGTGCTTGAAAGAGGTATACCTGCAGGTCGGCAGCATCACATTCCATGAGTCTTCAGTGCACAAATCATGACATACTGAGGAAGATCCCATAATAATCACTGCCAATGTGATTTTTGAATGTGTAGCCTGTGTCACCATGGAGTTTGTATATATAGGTTCAGAAGAAGTGGGGAACTTCCCCATGGGGGAGTGTGGGGTGGTTTGGCCTTTAGGAAAAAAAACTTGCAGTTACAACTTTCACCCTTTTTTGTTTCAGTGATTTTGGTTCAACAGCATAATTTTGCAAGATTTCTCCCTTATTTATGTTTGTGTCATCTTAGAGTATATATATATATATATATATATATATATATATATATATATATATATATGTATAGGTCCAGAAGAAGCGAGACACTCCTCCATGGGGTTAGGTGCTTGGCCCCTGCAAAAATTAAAAAAAAATACTTGGTATTGGAGATTTCATTATTTTTGTGTTTCACTCATCAGCATGTTGCAGTTTGATGTTTAATAGGACGTCCTTGAAATTAGCAGTGGGATATGTAATAACTGTCTGCTTTGTTTTCGTATTGTTCTGTGAAGCGAATCATTGCCTGTTTGCAGGTGTGAGTACAGTATGAGAAATAGTGAGTGTGCAGGTGTTTGTGTGTGTGTGTGTGTGTGTGTGTGTGTGTGTGTGTGTGTGTGTGTGTGTGTGTGTGTGTGGTCATGATGACTTTCCTGGCCTTTTCCCTACTAATGCTCTGGATCCCTAATGACCTGCATTGGAAAAGCTGGTAAAGTACAAATGAATGAAACAATGAGTAAGTCAGTGAATTACTTGGTTTTACAGACTCAAATGTATTAATAAATGCAACAGATCCAAAATTCACTGGGAGTCAGAAGGCATGTAACTGGAACACCTGTATGACCTTAAGATGTCATTTGCATATTTCCCATGGCTTTTCTTTGTGACATACCTTATTTGCAGGACTTTTAGTAAACAGTTAAACAGGGTTCTATTCTACAGCTGTGCCAGAGCTACAACTATAAGTGCAAAAAGCTGAACGTGCTGAGGATCAGAATCCCCAAACTGTACTAAATGAAAAAAAAGGCCAAAAAACACCCCATGAATATATATATATATATATATATATATATATATATACACACACTCACACACACACACACACACACACACACACACACACACACACACACACACACATACCAATTCCAAGATATATATCGATAGTTGTGACAGCTCAATGAAGGGGGAAATTCCCCTGAAATGGGCATTGCTGCAAGAACTCACCGACAGTGATCTCCTACGGAGAAACTCCAACTGTCACGAGTTGAATCTCGGGCAGTCTTCACCTATACGTAGGTTATCCTTTTGTTAGTACTTTGTAAAGCAAAAAGTGACCTGCTATGTTTTAGCGTCTTGATTTAATATGCATGCTGTTTTTGGTGGCTTTTGTTTGCACAAGTCTTTTCTTTTTAAACTTAGTAATCATTATTTCCAATATGAACCATTTTTTAACATGTTAGAATATTCAACGCTATGAACATTTCCATTATTTCAAATGTCTCGCAAATGTTATTTTAGAAGCAAATAATAAAACATGTTTTTCCCTTAGATTAATGACACTGACAGTTAAACACCTTATATAAGATTTACTTGAAAAATCTAAATAAAGAGGGTTTTTGCTCCTAATCCTAATGGCATTGACGGTTATGGGAGCACACATTGCAGTTATAGCAGTATGATATACCTAGTGTAATATCTTACAAATGGCAACATAGTGAAATATATGTGACAAGACACAGCAGATGTTGCCTTGAAACAAATATTTTATTTAATTCATTGTAGTACATATATATCATCTACATTTTTATCAGACAGCTGCTCGGCATGAACATAGTGTTTCAATTGCAATTTGCATTAAATAGGACTGTTGCAATGACCCTCATCTGATATACGGTGTGCTAAAAACATCATAGTTCATTTTGAATGATCAATATTTTTTACAGTTTTCCATAAGTATACAGAAAAGTAAATTAAGGTACCAGTCTGTAGAAGAAGGCGCACAAATCTTCACAACAGATGACGTCATCAGTAAAGAAATCTGATTAATTCCATGCGTACAGCTGCTACAGTGATGTGTTTTCCACTGCCATTCTCTTCATTGGAATGAATACCTATTAGCTCATGTGCAAAATGAAATAAGTCACTGCGAATTTTAGTATCCCCGTAATTAACGGAATACATGGCACTGAGACGAGTATGAGTTATGCTGCATGCAGAATAAAGCTGATATTATAAATCTCTTTTTGGTCCTTTTAGAATATTTGGAGAACCAGTCCTTACATCTGCAACTCTCCTTGCAAATGTTTAACGCCAAGTGATCTCATGGAAAAAATCATGTATACATCACTGAGTTTTTTTATGGTGTGCACCAGTATGCTAAATATTTAAAGGTCTTTGTTGAAGGAGAAACCATGACAACAAAGAACAATAGTGCAGCACAATACAGGATCTATCTTTTTGTTATTAAAAAGATAAAAGCAATAGATTATGTACAGAATATTCTGAAGCAGTGCATGGTCAACATTATAGAAAAATGAGCCAAAATGTTTATAAATATTTTTAAGTGGAAAATTTAGATACAATATTATGTATACAAGAATTATTATCTGTTATTGCTAGTTACAGCCCTTCAGTAAGAGCAATTCTATTTTTTCCATGAAATATTCCTTAAACATGTCATGAAACATCTAGAAATAGATGACAACATCTAAAAACCTGTTGCCTTATCTATGTTGTGCATTACCCTGTTTAGATAAGCTGCATATGATACTTAAACAGCTTTATCTTCCATCATACAAAGTCCAGATACCTCTCCCTTTATTTCATGAAATTAATAGATAATAAGGGTACTAACATGCAGTTGTTTAATAATATTTGATTGTAGGAAATGCAGGAGGAGGAATAAATGCCTGTTACACATCAGCTACTAATGACGTGATTTATGTTGACATAGGATGCAAAAATTTACTAGTTACTGCTGTATTTGTAAAACATAGTGCTACTTCTTGCCATAACAAAAAAATATCTTGTACTCTTCAGTATAAAAATAGACTGATTTTGTCAGGTAACTTGTGAAAATGTTCTTATAAGAGTTAAGGTAGAGAACCACTTTTTGGCTTTTGCCCAGCTATCCCTACAATGCAGGGATCATCCACTATCAACAAGCTTTGCAACAAAAGGAAGTAACTGTTGTCCAAGGGTAAAAAGTCACAATTTTCCAATTGGAAAAACTCCCTCCTTAGCCTCAACAAGCAAATTGGATCACTAGTGAAAACCTACAAAGCCAGTTATGAATCGAAACTACACTCCAAAACAAAGGCTAACCACAAAGCTTTTTTCAGTTATTTCAGAATCCTCCATGGTAAAGCCCAGGTTTGTTCAAAATTAGTTCTTAATGGCACCACTTACACTGATCCTGTTCCAGCCTGCTAGCAGACAGGTTCAGACCAAACTTAACCCTGCCCTTCTGTCCTTCTCAAAGGCCCATTTGGCATCCCCAATACTTGCCCTGCATCTCGCATCTCCATAGATCAAGTGTTAATGGCCATATCCAAGGCAAAAAACACAGCTTCCATGAGACATGATAGCATCCCAGGCTGTATTCTGCAACATCTCCAGCAAGAACTAGCCTCATCTTTGGGCACCCTATTCAACCATAGCCTAAGTACAGGCTTTATTCCTGCAGATTGTAGAACTGCCATTGTCATCCCTTTGCACAAAGGTGATGCCACTACTGACCCTGGAAACTATCACCCTATTAGCGTGACAAGTCTGATCTGTAAGGCCATGGAGTGTATTATTATGGACTTCATAAATAAGGACATAAGCAATCTCCAAGCATTTGGCCCCACCCAGTTTGGATCCGTCAAGGGCAGATCTTGCCTGTTGAACCTGGTTGACTTTTTTGAGACTGTCACCAAAGCACTGGATGAGGGAAAGTCAGTATATACAGCTTATCTTGAGTTGGCCAAAGCCTTTAACACAATCCTTCATTTGGGCATTATCAAAAAGCTAACAGAACTTGGCATAAATCCCAATCTAATCAGGTGTGTGGCTAACCGGCTCACTGATGGGACTCACAAGGTCAAAATAGGTACCAATACCTCCAACAGCAGACCTGTCACTAGTGGTGTCCCCCAGGGATCTGTCCTGGTACCCCTATTGTTTGGTGCTACTTCTCAGAGATCCAGGCAAAGACAAAAGGTCTGTGGCTGACCAAGTTTGCGGATGACTGCAAGTTGGCTGCTGTCATTGACTTCCCAAATTATGTTAACATGCTTCAGGAGGGTCTCACAGCAACAAATGACTGGTGCCAAAGTCATGGCCTTAAGTAAAATGCAAAAAAAAAATGCATTATCATACCATTTGACAAAAACACGGAACTTACTGATTACCACATTAGCGGTGACCGCCTAAGCACACAACCTATGGTGAGAGGCCTGGGTACACAAGTTGACAACGATCTCACATTTGACCATCATGTAGCGGCAGTGGTCAGAAAAGCCTTTTACTTGGTTCATCTCATAAGTAAAGGGATTCCATCCAGAAAAAGTAGGTTATTACCTCTCTGTACTCCACCTTCATTAGGCCAATAATTGAGTACAATGCCCTGTTTGGTGTGTACCTCTCCAAACACCTGCACCAACTGTAAAGGCCACAGAAATATCTCACAAAGAAAATCCATGGCGCCCAACACCTGTCCTATGTGGACAGGCTCAAATCATGTTCACTCTACTCTGTATCATACAGATTGCTCAGAGTTGATCTGTGTCTCACCTTCAAGGCAATGTCAGACCCTGCTCTACTAGAGATGCAGCATAATTGTAAGTCTAATTCCTCGCACAGTACCCAATCGAAAGGCATAAATCTAATATGTGACATTAACAAAACCTGCTGGAGAGACAGGTTTGTCTCCCAGAGGTGACCCTCTCTCTGGAATAGACTCCCCATACACGTCAAAGTACGTCACTGACCTTCTTCAAGTGCAACCTTAATGAGTGGATGGGCAACCACAAATTTGTCCCAGGGGTTCCACATGTGTCCCTCACTGACAGGGGCAAGAGATGCTGATTGAGGTTTCTTTTTGGTGATATATTCTTGGTTAGGCTTGTAAGGGCCCCACAGCCATTAGCCTGGTAATCTCCTGTGGTCCTATGATCTAAAATGAAGGCATCCATCAAAGTTCTCACAACGTTTTTTTACTTTGTTTTGCAGTCACTTATATACAAACGTGAAATTGCCTATTTTTGTTTTTGTAAATTTCCCCAAAAAATCGCAGAATTTTTGCACTTTGTTTCATTGTCATAGCAGCAGTCTTCACTCAATAAATTTTAGGTTGAACTCTATTCTTTTTTTCTTTTTAAAATGCTTCAGTGTCTTATTTTTTATCAGCTAAAGTGTATACAGGTATCAATAGCATTATCTTCCCTTTGTAGCATTGTTTTCTGAGTCAACATTACACTGCTGGCTGCAGACAACCTTACAGACAAAGAAAACCCCATAGGGCACATCTAAAAGGCAGTTAAAATATTGATTACATTTTAAATAACACCCCCCAAAAAAACAAATAGTGATAGGAAAGCATGCTGTGGATGTGCAGTAGAGAATAAGGAAAGACAATAGCATATCATAAAACTTGATGTAACAAATGCAATTCATAGAAAATCATAAATCTGTTGAATATACAACACAGGCATTTTGTGTTAAAATGTAATCTGCCAGACACTGCATTTTTACAGTTCAACAGTCTGTTCTCACCTTCTTCAATATAATTGGCATCAAACTGGATAGGCAGCCTGTTACAAAAACAGTGGGTGGAAGGCACAAACTCATCTTGGAAAGGATGCCAGTCCATTGTTAGATGCATACAATGCAGAGATCTAAGGTACATGTGGAGTATCCACAGAGGAAGAAGAGATCCAGGGAAAATTGCATAGCAAAGAGAACAAGCACAAAATCCACATAAAAGGCCATGCCTGCTAGGAATTCATGTGAGCTACCAAGTATTTTCAGGTAATTACACTGTGTCACATCACAGGGAAACAGTAACCATTTCAGAGTAATGCCCCTTAAATTTTACTGTTAACGTTGTGCATGGAAATCATAATTCCCATGTTTAGGATGCCCAGTATATTGTATATTTAGGGTCTGTTTTATATACTCAAAGTTTCAAAACTTCGAACTTCATATGATCAACACCATATGAGTGAAGTTTGAAACATTGAATATATAATAAAAAAGAAAAACTTACCTAAACACTCTGAGCAGGGGGCAATCCCCCCTGTACCCCCGCTATTTAAAAATACCAACTCTGAGATCACACTCAGTCTGGAAAGGGAAATCTTCCCATTCTGCACCGTATGGAGCCATTTGTTTTAACCTTCGAACTTGTAAAAGTTCGATCATATGGTGTCGACCATGTGACATTCGAACTTTTACAAGTTCGAGGTTATAATCATCATCATCATCTTTCGGCTGTTCCCATTAGGGGTCGCCACAGCGGATCATCTGTTTCCATTTCTTCCTGTCCTCTGCATCATGCTCTTTCACACCAGCCACCTGCATGTCCTCTCTCACCACATCCATAAACCTTATCTTAGGTCTTCCTCTTTTCCTCTTACCTGGCAGCTCCATCCTTAGCATCCTTTTCCCAATATGCCCAGCATCCCTCCTCAGCACATGTCTAAACCAACGCAATCTCGCCTCTCTTGCTTTGTCTCCAAACTGTCCAACCTGAGCTGACCCTCTAATATACTTATTCCTAATCCTGTCCATCCTAGTCACACCCAGTGCAAATCTTAACATCTTTAACTCTGCCACATCCAGCTCTGACTCCTGCCTTTTTGTCAATGCTACTGCCTCCAACCCATATAACATAGCTGGTCTCACTACCCTCTTGTAGACCTTCCCTTTCACTCTTATTGGTACCCGTCTGTCACAAATCACTCCTGACACTCTACTCCACCCATTCCACCCTGCCTGTACTCTCCTCTTCACCTCTCTTCCACACTCATCATTACTCTGAACTGTTGATCCCAAGTACTTAAACTCATCCACCTTTACCAACTCTACTCCCTGCATCCTCACCATTCCTCTACCCTCCCTCTCATTTACACACATATATTCTGTTTTAGCCCTGCTGACCTTCATTCCTCTCCTCTCTAAAGCATATCTCCACCTCTCCAGGGTCTTCTCAACCTGGCCCCTACTCTCACTATGTATCACAATGTCATCTGCAAACATCATAGTCCACGGGGCCTCCTGTCTAATCTCATCTGTCAACCTGTCCATCACCACTGCAAATAAGAAAGGGCTCAGAACTGATCCTTGATGTAATCACACCTCCACCTTAAACGTATCTGTCACTCCCACCACAGTCCTCACCAATGTCACACTACCCTTGTACATATCCTGTACCACTCTTACATGCTTCTCTGCCACTCCTGACTTCCTCATACAATACCACAACTCCTTTCTAGGCACCCTGTCATATGCTTTCTCTAAGTCCACAAAGACACAATGCAACTCCTTCTGACCTTCTCTGTATTTCTCCAACAACATTCTCAGATCAAAATTGCATCTGTAGTGCTCTTTCCTGGCATGAAACCATACTGCTGATACTAACCATCACCTCCCTTCTTAACCTAGCTTCCACTACTCTTTCCCATAACTTCAAGCTGTGACTGATCAGTTTTATCCCTCTGTAGTTACTGCAGCTCTGCACATCACCCTTATTCTTAAAGATAGGTGCCAAAACACGTTTTCTCCACTCCTCAGGCATCCTCTGACGTTCCAAAATTTCATTAAACAATCTGGTTAAAAATTCCACTGCCATTTCTCCTAAGCACCTACATGCTTCCACTGGTATGTCATCTGGGCCAACAGCCTTTCCATTCTTCAACCTCTTCATAGCTGTCCTTACTTCCTCCTTGCTAATCTGCTTCACTTCCTGATTCACTATCCCCACATCATCCAACCTTCTCTCTCTCTCATTCTCTTCATTCAGCAGCCCTTAAAAGTACTCTTTCCATCTACTCAACACACTCTCCTCACTTGTGAGTACGTTTACCTCACTGTCCTTTATCACCCTTACCTACTGCACATCTTTCCCAGCTCTGTCCCTCTGTCTAGCCAATCGGTACAGGTCCTTTTCTCCCTCTTTAGTGTCCAATCCCTCATACAACTCTCTATATGCCTTATCCTTAGCCTTCGCCACCTCTCTCTTTGCCATGCGCCTCATCTCCTTATACTCATGTCTACTTTCTTCATCTCTTTGACAATCCCACTTCTTCTTCGCCAGCCTCTTCCTCTGTATACTCTCCTGTACTTCCTCATTCCACCACCATGTCTCCTTGTCCTCCTTCCTCTGTCCAGATGTCACACCAAGCACCTTCCTAGCAGTCTCCCTTACTATCTCTGCTGTAGTTACCCAGCTATTCGGTAACTCTTCATTGCCTCCCAGTGCCTGTCTTAACTCTTCCCTGAACTCCACCTCACAATCACCCTTTTTTAACTTCCACCATTTAATCCTTGGCACTGCTTTCACACTCCTCCTCTGCTTCTTGATCACCAACATCATCCTGCAGACCACCATTCTATGCTGCTTAACTACACTTTCCCCAGTCACCACTTTACAGTCTCCAATCTCCTTCAGACTGGCCCTCCTACATAGGATATAATCCACCTGTGTGAGTCTTCCTCCACTCTTGTATGTCACCCTATGCTCCTCCCTCTTCTTAAAATATGTATTCACCACAGCCATATCCATCCTTTTCACAAAATCCACAGTCATCTGACCTTCTGCATTCCTCTCCTTAACACCATACCTACCCATCATTTCCTCACCCCCTCTGTTTACTTCACCAACATGCCCATTGAAGTCTGCTCCAATCACTAGTCTCTCACCCTTGGGTACACTCACCACCACTTCATCCAACTCACTCCATCGCACACCCAACGTGTGGAGCATATGCACTAACAACATTCATCATTACACCATCAATTTCAAGCTTCATAAACATCACTCTATCAGACACTCTCTTCACCTCCAAAACACTCTTGGCATACTGTTCCGTTAGGATAACCCCTACCCCATTTCTTCTGCCATCCACACCATGATAGAACAATTTGAACCCGCCTCCTATACACTTGACCTTACTTCCCTTCCATCTGGTCTCTTGCACACACAATATATCAACCTTCCTTCTCTCCATCATATCAGCTAGCTCTCTCCCTATACCAGTCATACTGCCAACATTCAAAGTTCCTACCCTCAGTACTACACTCCTAACCTTCCTCCTCTCTTCCTGCCTTCGGGCATGCCTTCCCCCTCCTCTTCTTCTAGTAAATAATTCTATTTTTATCAGTAGTAGTGAAATATGTGTACTGAGTAAACTTAAAATTAGAACAGAAAGGTGCAACAGCGGTTACCTGCAGATAGCTATTTTTTTTTCATACAGTGCTACCCCCTGATCTGGAATCCCCCGAAACTTTACAGTGAGGGAAATAAACAAATAATTTGAACACAGTCATAGTCCACGTGGGTATAAATTACATAAGATGTACCTTACTGGACTATATGAACAGAAACATGTATGCATCTAGCTTTGAGTAGCAGCCTACCTTCACCAGTGATGATGCCACAGTACCAGCAAATAATGACTGAATTTAACAATTGGCCTAGTTTCTGGAGACACAGCAAGGGGACCCAATATGTATCATCCTGGGGAGACATGATCGACAAACCACAGTGCTTTGCCAGAGATGGCTTGCAGTTGTCACCACTTGGCTTCTGGATACTGGTAAAAACTGTATTTATCAACATAATGGCTTTTTTGAGCTGTACCAAGTTGTTGAACCCTCCAACTTAACAAAAATCACTCATGACTACCTAAAGGTGCTGCTGTTCACTGCTAGGAATTTAAATAAAAAAATGCACTCCCTGGAAGCACTCCTCATTGTGGAGAATGCAGACATATGTGAAGTCACAGAAACACAGTTCAGAACCATGGAAAACACCCAGCTATCAAAGGCTACAATGCCTGAAACTATAGCAAACCTTCAGTTCAAATTGCCTCCCATCACCTCCTACCACACCCAAAGACGTGGCCACAACCATCCCTCTACCAGTCATTAAGAACAGGTGCTTAATGCACTCTCTAAAGCCAAAAACACAGCTTCCATGGGTCCCAACAGTATTCCAGGATGCTTCTTAAATAGCTTAAAACAGAATATATCAGGGCCAGTAGAAACTCTCTTTAACCACAGCTTCCAGTTGGGCATTGTCCCAGAGAAATAGAGGGCTGCAATAGTCATCCTACTGCACAACGTGGAGGGTGGGCATCAACTGACCCAGGGAACTACAGACTGCTAGACATTACCAGTCTTATTTGCAAGGCCATGGAGAGAACTGTTCTGAAGCTGATCAGTAATAACACAGAACTCTCCATGCACTGGACCTGACCCAATTTATCTTTGTCAAAGGGAGCTCTTGCCTGCTCAATCTGGTGGACTTCTTCTTGAATGTCACCAGAGCCGTAGATGAGGGTAAAATGGTATACACCTCTTATCTAGGCCTGGCCAAAGCTTTTGACACAATCCCTCACTTGGGATGATATATAAACTTATTGAATTAGGCATAAACCTCTACACCATCAGATAGATAGCCACCTGGCTCACTGATAGGTGAATCCACTTCTGATAAGAAACCTGTTTCTAGTGATTCCCACAGGGCTCAGTATTGGGACCACTCCTATTTTGGTATGTACTTTTGTGAAGTGAAGGAGAATGTTTGGGGTGGGCCTGTAGCTCACTAAGTTCGCTGACAGCTATAAGCTGGGAGCAATCATTGAATTCCCACATAAGGATGACATCCTACAAACAGGCCTAAACATGACAAACGTGTGGTGCCAAAACCATGGTCTGAGACTAAATGCTAAAAAATGCATAATCAGATACCCTTGCATATTATAATATTGATAGCACACCCCTAAAGTAGAACCAATGGTGAGAGACATAGGAACACAGATAGTAACTTAAACTTTGACCATCAAGTAGCAACTGTAATGAGGAAACCCTCATATGTGGCTCAACTGCAAGTAAAGGCATGGCATCAAGACCAAAGGAAGTCAAAGTTCCATTGTACTTGGCCATCATCGGGCCCATAATCCAGTACAGTTCTCCCTTCTTCATGTATCTCGACAGACACTTACAACAACTGGAGCATCCTCAGAAGTTTCTCACTAAAAAAAAACAAAACATGTAAGACACATGTCTTTTGCAGACTGACTAAAGGCTCTATCCCTTTACTCCACTGCATATTGTTTATTGAGAGGTGACTTATGCCTAACCTATATTATTAGTTTTTTCCCATATGGAGCACTACAGCCCTTCAGTTTTGGAGACAAAAACAATGTTTTCTCCTTTTATACAGTAGCAAGCTGCTTGCTACTTTTGTAGCAAACAGCTGTTACAGTTTATGACAGACATTGTACTTCAATTCTGTATCAAAACAAAATGGTCTTTTCTGCTTTTGAACTGTAGCAAACTGCTTTCTAAATTTGCAGCAAGCAGCTGATATAGTTCATGCCATGCATGGAACACTAAAGTACTTCAGTTCTGAATACAAATACAATACTGGCATTTATTTTTTGTATGTATGTATCAGTGTATGTTTGATTAGACCACTTTTCAGCAGAGGCCTGGGGAATAAAATCTCCATATAATTATGCATTCTAACAATAAAAAAGGAAAAAAATGTATAAATAATACAAATATATATATATATATATATATATATATATATATATGTGATCCGTACAGATCCCCGAATACAAAATCACCAAAACTAATTTCGGTTTGACATACTTGCGTGAAAGTGCTTTTCACCAAAGAAGCACGTTTGTGTAAGTATGCCTGTTTGCGAGACCGCTTTATGGTGTGGATAAGGAAAAATTCCCTTTTCCTCACTGTAGTGCGGTCTCGGAGTGAGAATATTAAAGTGGGGGGGGGTGCAAGGGGGCAAAGCCCCCCTGCATAAACGTAGATTTTTTTTTTAACATATATTAACAAAAGCGCTTTTCCGGTGAAAGTGCTTTCGTTAATATATGTTTGGAGATTATGAATTCGGGACTTTGCACATTCGTGCATAAGTCCTAGATCCATACATATATATATATATATATTCCACACTAATAAAATATATATATATATATATATATATATATATATATATATATATATATATATATCTATATATATATATACACATACATACATACATACAGTTTATGCCAATATGCACTGAAGGCCAGTTTTCATCTGACAGACACACTCTAACAGTTTGTGCCTGGGGTGACTGCTCTCTTCACACCAACAAGCTGCACCACTGGTTACTTGAATCTGAAGAAAGCAAAATATGAATCATCATAGTAATACAGGAAAATACCAGAGAAACATAATATCATATATAGGCATCACTCCATAATAAAATATATTGCTTTCTTTTCTAGCTTATACTCTAGCTAAAAATATAAGTACCCACATATGTTCCCAGATAATTTCTTCATTTTGTTGTAAAACACATGGTGTCATTTCCCAGCTGAATCAGGGGAGGAGCATTTGTCAAGTATGTTGTTCCTTGTTTAATGGCTTCATGCAGTCTATGAATTAGAGATGCAAGATGAAGTGCAGAGATATTATACTGATCAAGCATGGGTATGCATGAATCTACTGAAAACATTCCATACTTTGTAAGGTTTTGTTTATTTCTGTTTCAGTACCAAGATAATGCTTTAACATTGTATTTATTTTATTTTTACCCCATCCTGATAGCACACAGTGTAAGGCACAGGATTATCAACCTTGGTTGAGTCACAGCTGAGCAATAGCAGTACCTGCGTAGAAGAAAGGCCTGGCAATCTACTTAGGATCATAGGCTCACACTTGATTGATATATCCCTGAAACCCTAGTGGGGTCTACCCTTAGAGTTGTCATGAGTTGATTTCCACTCAGAGGTGTTTGTGTGTTTTTTTAATTTTATTTATTGCTTTTCTGCCTTTTTCCTGAAAGCCGCAAAGAAAATGAAGTTTCACATTTTTTACTTTGTGAAGAAGATAAATTTAAAAAGAAACTTGACCATGAAAGATGGGTTCACTCAGAAAAAGTTCAGACAAATTTTGCCTCCAAATATTGTAATGTATTATTTAATGTGCATGCTGATAAGATCATCAGATATTAATTGCTGTAGTAAACTGCAAACATTGTCTGAGAGCTACTATCTCACTTCTCCAGAATACAGCTATTTAGCACAGCTACTAATATCTAAAAAGTTTCAGGGGAAAGCTGTGAGAAGCAGGTTATGACATCTAGGTACAAATTTAAAGTATGATTTTTTTTCATAACTATACATAGTCATGTACCAGATAAGTAAACAATTTGTCAGATTTTATTTGCTTTGCAGTATCACATATATGTGTGTGTGTGTGTGTGTGTGTATATATATATATATATATATATATATATATAGATGTATGTATATATTTGTGTGTGATATATATGTCATTATGGCTGAACAGCAAACAGTTTTTTAAACCCTTTAACAGTTGTTAATGCATAACTGACTTAATTTTTGAGTTATTATAAAATTAATTTTTTGTGAAGTTATACAAACTTAATGTTTCAGAAAAATATCCAAGATAAATTACGTTTAACTTTTTTAACTTTTTTTGCACTTGTATGTAGTTGCACAGAAATGTACTGTTAATCTTAAGGAAAATATGTGTGATTGAAAATTAAGCAGCCTTCACTTTAATGCTTCTAAGACTATTTTGATACCGAAAGAAAAAAGTGACGCTAAAAACCCAGATCATTACAGACCCATTTCACTATTGAACATAGACATGAAAATTATGACATCCATCCTGGCAAATAGACTGAAAAAAGGTCACAAATTTATTAATATCAGAGGAACAGGTGGGATTTATGGATGGGAGACAGACCACTGATAATACATTAACGCTTCACACATTAATTTCATACGGCAAGTACAAAAATCTCAATATTTATGCACTCATAGTTGACGCACAGAAAGCATTTGACAGAGTTTACTTGGTATACCTATTTGATATGTTATCATACTTTAATATACCTTTGGATTTCATTCTAACATTAAGGAAAATGTATAATAACGCATATACAAATATATTTATCAATCAAGAATGCTCTAAAAGAATACAAATTAAAAATGGTACCCGACAAGGGTGCCCATTATCTCCTATTTTGTTTAATCTTTATTTGGAGCCATTATTTTTACACATTAAACAAAATGTTTTTTACAATCCTCCAACACTATATGGTATGAAAATAAATATGGCTGCTTTTGCAGACGATTTAAATATATATTGTACCACACCAGTGTCAGACACCGAGAAAATATTAAAAGCAATAGAAGACTTTGAGAAAATCTCTAATTATAAACTGAATTTTAAGAAATCCAAAATATTCCCATTAAAGACTCCTACACCTTTTTCATTGCTACCATTGATAGGACAAGTAGTGATGGAAGAAAAAACAAAATATCTGGGTATTGTATTTTCAACTGATAATAAAGATTTTTTTATAAACAATGTTCAGTCAACTTGGGATCAGATAACATTGGACTTGAAAAGATGGAGTAAACTGAAACTACCAATGATGGCAAGAACTGCAATTATCAAAATGAATGTTCTTCCCAGAATATTATATATACTTAGAGCTACACAACTCAGAATTACGAGGAAATTTTTTAAACAGCTTCATATAGGACTAGGGAGATTTATTTGGGAACCTAGGCAAACGAGGATAACATATGAGAAACTGATGGCTCCAAAGAATAGGGGAGGTCTAGATTTACCAGATTTTGAAACATTACTTGATAATTAATGCCAGCAGAATCTTAAGGGTGATTCACTTTGATAGAGGCAGTCTGAAATGGGCGCCAAAATGGCTGGTCTTAACCTACAGACATGTAACTAAAGTGGGAATTAACTGTAAAGCTCTACCCTTTCTGAATAGAGGAACACTCAGTAAATATGACTTAATGGAACATATTAAAAGTTATATAACTTCAATTCAAAATCTTTTTACCTCATTAAACCTACTAAAATATATGATGGTGTTTCAACCATTTCACAAGAACCCAAATTTAGTAATTGGGAATAAGTTGATAGACTTACAAAAATTCCCCCTAATAAAGGATTTAATTGTACTGGATCTCTACCCCTTTCTTGGGGTAATCAGTTCATGATATTTTAAAAGAGAAAAGTCTTCCTATTTCCTATCTAATTATCATGAGACAACTTAAAGATCTGGCTATAAATTATTTTAATAACTTTGATTTTAATGAAGAGGAATTAAATATATGTCGTAATCTGTGGGAAGCTCTGATACAAGATAAAAAATATATAACTACTTCATATAAACTGATAAAAGAGATGAAATATAATAAACATATTCTCTTATTGAATTATTGGAGGGAAAAATTAATATTAGTTGACGACAGCAAGATCTTGGAAGCATTTAAGCTAACATTAAAGTGTGTGTCCCTTCAGAAATTACTATTCACACAATTGATGATATTTAACAATGCCTACTATACCCGTCTGATTCTTCATAAATTTGACTCAAAGAACTCGCCTAAATGTCCATATTGTACAGACCAGACAGCTGACTTGTTTCACATGTTTTGGAGTTGCAAATGCATTTTTAAACTTTGGAATTCATTAAAACTTCAATTACAGAAAATGGGATACCAGCATTCAACACTCTCTTGGGAATTTATGATCCTACATATTCCTCCAGATAACTTAGATAAATCAAAAAAGATCATAATCATGAATATTTTTTTATTAATGAAACTATACATAGCTTCAAACTGGTTGAACCCGACTCAGACATCTTGGGAAAATTTTAGAATATTAGCAATCAGACACATATTAGCGCATAAATTGTTAATCAATGACCATACGAAAAGCATAAATAATATAAAAATATGGGAGCAAATCTTCAATATTGTGTTGGCCTAGGGGTTCTTATCCACTATTACTCAGGACACATATTTATAAGACTGATCCAATCTTAGATTTGACATAGATCGTAACAATAATACAGATTGTTGACTTTTTCATGTTGTATTTCTTTTTTAATAATTTGTATTAATATATAATGTTTATGTAACTTTTGGAAGAAATCATGTATATATTGTATATATTTATAGTGTGTAGTTATGTAATTGAAAAACAATAAAAGATGGATTATTGAAAAAAAAAAGAAAATTAAGCAGCCTGCTGCCTGTGTATTTATGCAATCTTTATATGGCTTACCTGTATCATGATGTTCACTGCTATGCCATGAAGGAAGACTGAAGGGTATTGAAAAAAATATAGTGGCAATGAAAATAGCAGACCTGATAATCTTTATAATTCTTTTCATTGTTCAACAGACGCCTGCCTACAGGTAATTTGTAATATATTAAAAGTTTTTATTTATACTATTGTGTATACTAGTATGTTTAGATTTAGTATTCTAACCAAATTATGTGTATTGCTATATGAGACGCATAAGCAATTTCACATTTAAGAAGATTTTAAATTAAAAAGTCACTTTTGTTGAAATCTAGTACAAAAAAATGTAAAAGGGAGTCCATGGGCAGATACACACACACACACACACACACACACACACACACACACACACACACACACGCACACACGCACACACACACACACACACACTCATACACACATACAAGTTAATAATAATAATAATAATAATAATAATAATAATAATAATGTTTTAGCCACCACTGGAAAACGGAAATAAAAAAATGTATTTGACTAGTTTCATCCTTATGATCAAGATCTTCATCAAAAATGCTTTCATGTAATCCTTGTTGTTGTTGTTTGTCTTTCGGCTTTTCCCGGTTAGGGGTCGCCACAGCGGAATTCGGGCCGCTAATGATTGGCAGTATATTTTGATGAACGCCGAGGTGCCAGCTTGATGTTCAACCTTCAGTGAAGGCAAGCCCATTTATGCATGTCTTTTGAACGCCCACCCAACTGCGGGGAGGACATGCAGACTCCACACAGAAGGCACTCCCCGCACTCCAGCCAAGAATCGAACGAGAGAACCTCTTGCTGTGAGGCAACAACGCAACTGCTGCACCACCGCGGATGCTTTCAAGTAATCCTCTGTATGTTTAATACCCTCTCCTAGGAAATGATTTATCTAAATTAATTTAGAGATATGTTTTAAAAAATACTGCAATATATTAAAATACTGTATTACTGATGAAGTCATTAAAGTTTTTCAGCTTACATTCTCAAAAAGTAGCTTAAGGAAATGTACTTATTTAAACCAGGGCATACCAGAAGTGTAGCAAGGGTGGGGTGAATGGGACAACAGCCCCAAGTGCAAGCTACTTGGGGGCACAATCAAGAGCACCAAGAGAGGCCATATTTTACTTCTTTTTTTTCCTTCTGTGTCATTATGAGGGCATTATTGTTGATTTCTGCACCAGGGAAGAGTGTCACATAAGAAGAAAGTGCTTTTTTTTCTTTTTGCTGCTCGTGTTAATGCGAGAGGCATTACAGAGTGACATAGAGTTCTGCAGAGAGGTGTGGGACAGAAGAGAGCTTTTGTTTGCTCCTCAGTGTGGTTGAGGGGGAGCAGAGGATCAAACTACAGTATTATTTTTATAATATCCATATCCCTTCTGTTCACAAAATGAAGAGCAAACCCCAGTCTCTCTTTTAGTGCTTCAGTAACAAGTGACCAGGTCCTGTGTTTAATATTCTTTATTCTCACTGAATCCATATAAAAGGTTGTAATAATAGATACAGCAGTAGATGTCATATAATCAAAAGTTGCATTGTTATTTGATATTTCTTTCGGTAAATGTGCAATGGATATTGGTGAATATCTAACCAATCTGTTTAATAAAATCTAATTTTTAATATTCATAATCAAATCCAGTCTAGAAATATAATACATAAATGATCTAACTCACCACAAAGTATCTCCTCATTGGAAGTCAGTCTAGATAATCATGCCATTTGTTCCTTAACTATGTTATGTTTTTGTTTGAAAGGGTTATTACTGTTGTAATGGAAATATGCATTACAAAAAGATGTTTTTTGAAATATCATAGATTGGAACCTTGCATTTTGAACACTTGTACAAAGGAAAATCAAGGTAATCAAAGGATGTGTTAGAATATATATATATATATACATATAAGAAAACTTAAAACTTAGTGCGTAAATAAGTAATTTTAATTGTCCCAGTCACCTTCAATAAATACATCACACCCAACCTTACCTCAATTCCTCCCAATCTTCCCTCCTTCCATTTAACCATTTCATCTCCCCATCCCACTTAATTCCCACTAATATATTAATCTAACCCCTTCTGAAGATGTCCTTGGACAAATTGGTTTGTTGCCAAACCTCATTTGTCCAAGTCCCCTTCAATAAACACAACGCACCGAATGACATTTGATGACCTTTATTAAACTTCCATAACATAGCTTTGATCACCAAATTTATTATCTACAACTGGACGTAGTATAGTTGCTTTAAATCACAGTATAAACATCCTTGTAATGTTAATCAGGACAGCGTACCTACTCATCCTGCCCCAGTAAGCAGCATCCATACCTCTGCTCACTTACTTTACGTATGAAGCAGCGTCCAAGACTCACGTCATATCCCATTTATTGAATTACCCATCCAACCAAATAATTCAGGATGACATGACCTTACTCATCCTGACCCAGTAAGCAGCGTCCATACCTCTACTTGCTTACTTTACTTATGAAGCAGCGTCCCCATGTCACTTCTTACAACATTCATTGAATTACCTTCCAACCAAATAAGCAGCATCCTTACCTTTGCTTGCTTATCTTTTTACCCAGCATCCTCCAGCTGCTCACTTTCCTTTCCGCAAATCCTTGAAATGAACATCCAAACACCAGAGGGGGAACAGAAGAAGTCAAGCCTGTCCCTCTTCTCCGCCAACTGACCTGACCAGGCTGTTCCCCCTCTCTCCTACCAGAATGTCAACCTAACCACCCACAAAAGAGATGGGGTGGTTCAGTCAAACATCATTCGGTGTACCCATCTTCTCTAAAATCTAGCCGGATCCCTATCAGCAACCCCAAATGCCCAGCTTTATCAGCACCAAAATCACCACTTGATTAACAGTTAAGCCAATGATCCTTTTCCAGTACTAAAATAACCATATCTGTGCTTACATCTGTATTTTAACTAACTTCTCATTCCTTCCAACTACCAATGTTAACTTTGTAGTGAGGCGTAAGACATTAACTACCATAGGTGACACCAGCACCTTAACCCAATGCCACGTGAAACCACTTAAGGGCAATTGCCTACCATCCCTAACAGCCCTAGCTAATAATGTCCATGAGCAATCCTGCCATCCCTCCAGATGGCCAATACAAGCGTAGCACCTAATGAACATCCTCGCCTTTGCTGACCCTCAAACATTTTCAGAATGACTAACTACAGCCCTAATAAATGACACAGAAACTATAACCCCTTAATCACCATAACCCAAGACCAATCCTCGCACAAAACCCATCTTACAATAGTAAAGTCTGTCCATCTTCCCTGTCAACCTACCCTGACCCTCCAAACCAAATGACTACTAACCAACTTCACTTAACCTTGTCATTCATGCAACTAAAGTACTCGTAGCTAACTCCTACTGATGAACTGAACTGCCTTACCTTGCTCCCAAGTCTGTCAAATACAATCATTCCATCAAATTCTTCCTGCCAACTGCCATAACCCATACCTAATTAAGCTAGCCTCACCCTTGGAATTCCCTTTTAAAACACTCCTTTCAATGTATCACCTTTGCATCCATTAAAGTACCACTAGACATCTGCTGGAAGACCAAAACCATGCCCTGCTTAATCCCCATAACTTCCGCCTAGCCACTGGAGCAAGTACCGCCTACCTATCCCTTACCATCACATTCCTGCATTGCCTGTCAAAACTTCCTATTTTAAAGGTCACACATGACACCCAACCTGTTATCAGTCCAAAGATAGGAATAGCAAATAAACTACCGTTTCCCATTCCTAATCCACAATAGTTCCCATCACTACTTCCTTTTATCAGAAACCAACATTCCTACCTAATGTCCCCACAGTCCTTGCTTCATTAAAAGGAATTAAGAAAACCCCTTCATCTTATCCATGTAGCAAACTAACCTACACAATTCCGGATGCTCTAAACTCAGATTGACTTGAAGTGGGCCAAAATGCCTACAATGATAAACAGCACCACAACTTAAAAACACTTCCCCAAATGACCTGAGTAAACTGGCTAACAGTCAACTCAGGTAACCCAAGCCTAAACAGCCTTAATCCGTAAATAACCCTTAGCTGGCCCCTCAAACCTTACTTCTTATGTGTTACCTTTACCTCAGGTAAGAACTAAAATGTGGCCTGCATGTACAAGAAAGTCCAGAACAGTGCCCTGCTTAAGCCTGCTAACCCGTGCATAGCCCCGAGGCACACCATTCCTCCCCAGTCCCACCAAAGCATCCGCAGACCTAGAATGCTCTGTCAAACCCTATTTACTCTTAGCAATCATACCTATACTGAAACACCACCTATAAACCCAACGTACAAGTCAAATGGTACACATGGTGTTCAATGTAACCATGGTGCTCATAACAAGCATCTCACTGGCCATCTTCAAACAATTCAAATGACTGGATGGTTCGCAGTAAATTCACCCCAGGGGGTTTCACCCCTGTCCCTCTCGGACAAGGGCAAGAGGTACAGCCCACAGAAGTAAGACTTGAATTGGGCTAATTTGCCTTGCTACCTTATAAGGGCCATAAAGCCATTAGCCTAGTAACCTCCTATGCCTATGATTGTTGCACATCTGCCCCACCTATGGGAACCCCAGCCACCCCCTTAAATTCCCAAACCCTGTTTTACCCAGCCACACATACGCACTCTTCACCTGCCCACACACTACCTCAAGCCACAACAATTCTGCCAAGCATTAATGAACACTGAATAAAAAATAAGATTACCTGTGCCCTCGTGCACAACTCCAGCAACCGACACATCCACCCCATCAGCATCAATTACCTTTAATCACTTCTTGCAGGCCAGCGACTCTTGCTCGCTTTGTGCTTTCCCACTTGGGCTGCTTTGTGCACCATCTGTCAATGAAGACACCACCGATACTTACACCTCCACCTGTAAAACCCAATTCCTGCAGATCACAGGCTGATGTCCACTCTGCTCTCCCCCACTTGCAAAAAAAGAAAATTTGTTAATTCTCAGCACACACATATACCAAAGTTCCTAAATCCAACATTAACTGCCACTGGGGTGATCCTGTTCCTCAACTGCACAGCCACAGCAACTACACTGGCCCCTAACCCCCATCCCCAAAAGAATGGCATCTTAGCAGCTTCACCCCCATGTTGCTTGTACTGCAATTATCTGTAACAACAATGAACAGCGTGACCAAGTACTCACTACCAGAAGAACCATTGCATTGCTTCCTACATACTTAACATATCATGTTGATGAAATCCCCTTTGCATTGGCGTAGCCAGAAATCAACATGCAACCAAGTAAGCCAACCTAAGCCAAAATCTGGGCATTCTGTAAAAATCTGTACCAAAGTATTGTACTAGAAGCCTGGCCCTCCACTTCCCAGAACGCACCTCACCCCCAATTCAGTATAGCTTTTCCGTACTGTATGTGTGCTCATTTCTTGTCCTTCTCGGCTCCAGTGTTCAATAATCCTGTACCAGCCAATAACAATAGTGCACAAAGAGCCAAGACATGAGACGTTTAACATCCATACTGGAATATCATTTAAAAGACGGGCATCCATACCCGTATAAAAATAAACCATATGAACATATTCACAACTACAAATACCATACTTCAGGTATACTCCTCCTTGCAATTATCGTCACTTTGACAACATATAATTTGAGGTTTAAAGAACAGCAAAACTAAACACTCCCTTTCTGAATGAAAGACAATTGTAGCAGTTACCTCAAGCCACAACAATGCAAATCAACAGGTAGCACATCCAGAATCATTTCTGAAAGTATGAAACACAATGCAATGCTTACAGTACGATTTACCTCTGCCAGCTGACTAAAGTTGGATTTTGCACCCACATGCATTTTCTATGAACTAGGAAGCACCGAACTATACCTGAAATAAACACCATCCATTTCCCTGACCAAAAACCCATCAGCTCTCATTGGATCAGTGCTCGGGTACTTGCTTCCCTCCCTAATGAAGGCCTCCCCACCCAAGTTACTGTTATTATTGTACCTACCTCTCAACCTCTTAGGGCAAAAATCTGGACAAAGCCTAACATGAAATGTTGACAAATATGGACCGATTTTAAATATTTCTCTTGCAAACATATAAAATTTATAGAATAATGTGTTTTGCATTAGCATGAATTTTATGAAGGATGTGAAGTCTTAAACTCAAATGATTGTCCTTGTTTAATGACTTCAATTATCAGCTATTTGCTAGAAAAAATACAGCTTTTAGAAAAAACACACCAAAACATGAGGCAAAATCTGGAGATTCTTTGAAAATCTGTACAGTTGAGATGTAGGTCATTATAATATACGTAAGTCACCACTATTCACCCAAAACTCACCAGTTTTGATGATAGGGGCATGTGCACTAATTCCCCTACATAACACAACCCAAACAAACCCCTGACATAACTCTCAACAAAATCCGGGACCACTCCAGCAACAATCAGGAACACATGAATTGTGTCTGTGCAATTAACTTGATGTATGGAACATGAACAACCCCCATGTGAATAAGGTAGTTTTGTAAAGCAGTCTAATTGTTATCTAGTGTAATTCTGTCCCCATTTTTTTTTTTTTTTGTTTAGAGGGTGAATGAGACCAGCCTAATATTTAGTCAAGAGGTATGCTCCTGTAGTACCCTGCTTCCATGGCAGTACCACTAGACCGTGCATGCACAATGACTGGTCAGTATGTGGGCTGCCTCATAGCCTGTGAAAACAGTCATCAAAAGGCTAGTCTGTCATATTTCCCCTGCCACTATGCCTCACTTTCTCTGTTTCCTCTATGTTCTTCAAATCAAATTATTATATATTTTTTTTTTTTTAGGAAGGAGACAAAGCCATCAACAATGGGGGTCCAAACGCCCACAATGGGGACACTTTAAATACTGTTCTTACACTTAGAAATCAACAGAAAACAGATACTGTATCAGCACAAATGTGCCAAAGGGCATAAATTCTGAAACTCAATAACTGTCACCATTCTCTGACTCCAACCCTCAATGATCTGTCGACACTCAATGATCTGTCAAAAACCAAAACTGTACAAGAAGCGCACCAAATACAGGGCAAAATCTGAATACTCTAAAGAGATTTTGTACATTTGCAGACTGGCAGTCACTTGACCCCCCCTCTGGCTGCTCCTCCCATCCAAGAGTAGAAGCCCGTCAACACCAATGCCTACCAACTGGGCAACAAAGGTGCAAAATGCAGAAAATGCCTATTCTGCCCACAACACACAAGGAGCAAGTTAAAGCAGCCAAGCCTCCCTCAGCTGCAGTCACTTGTGGGCATACCACCCCCAGAAATCTGCCTCTGCTAACCAAAATATGATGAGCAAAACAGACAAAAAATTCTGCCAGTAAAAAAGCCTGAAGACAACCCAAAGCAACCCAAAGCCATAAAGCCTCTGAAAAGCCACAAAGCCCTCATAACCTCCAAAGTCAATAATCAGTACTGGGCAACCACCACACCCCACCAACCCAACATAACCATCACCACTATCGGAAAACACACTTTAAACCAAGCACCATTACCACATGCCTCTCTTAATCCACCCCACTCTCAAATCAACACTAATAACCCCACCATACTTTGGCAATGATCCACAGACTGCATTTTTTTTTCTTACTCTGTGACCAAGCGCCATACTCATGGAGCCCTCCCCCAACACAGGAAAGCCCAAGAAAACAAATGCCTTCACAGCAGCCAAAGGAACACAGTTTTTACACTGGACTACCTGAATCAGTCTAAGCACCTGAATCATGGACCTGCTATAATTTACAGAGTACGCCGATATTTAAAAAAAAAAAAACAGGAGGAAACTACATAAATAATGAACTGAGACATATGATAAAGCCACTCTGCCACCAACCAGCACCCAGAGGCCTACCTTCTCTCCTAAGAATACATACAGGTTGTCATGGGCGTACCCTGCCTTAGCAAGTTCACACCAAAATGTGGTTACCTTCCCAACTAAACTTGTCTAAACCCCTTAAGCCCGTTCCCACCCTTACTTCATTTCCTCCCACTCATCCCTCCTTCCATTTAACCCTTTCATCTCCCCAACCTACTGAACTCCCACTAATATATTAATCTAACCCCTTCTGAAGATATCCCTGGACAAACTGGTTTGTTGCCAAACCTCATCTACTAGTGATATATTGCCACTGATCTTTTAGCATGTGTTGGCTGTGCTAGTCCCACTAATCGAGTCTCTTCAGGGGAGCCCCAAGGTTGTGATTATGCTGACCATGGGAACTTTGGTCAGGGTAACTCTTTGCTGAGGTTAGGCTGTTGTAAACATTGCATTAACCCATTAATAACAAGATACAATATGCTACATTGAAGAAATGCATTAGAGTAAAGTTGGTAGATACACATGTTTTTGTGGAATATAAAAACATAGACTAAAGTTACATTTTGCTAGTACAATTAAAAAGTTAATTTTCTCTCTGCTGAGTGAATATAAAATAATTAGGTCAGCAAGTATTTTGAAAAGAAATGTTCTTGTTTGCATTACATAACTCATTTTAATCTGTGCTGTAATTAATTGCTCTATACCCAATAAAAATAAAAACTGTCCCAACCGAGTCTGGATTAAATAGTGTAAGACTAATATGTACATATGGATTATGTGAAGAATGTAGTATGTTCCTTGTTTAGAGCTTCATTACAGTCAAGTGAGACCTCTTATTACTGAAACGTATAATTCAATACCCCCCCCACCACCACCAAGAGTCTCCTTTGAAATATACTTCTGCTACAAGTCACTGTCTAATGTATCACTAAAATGAGCATACTTTTTCAATTTCTTCAATGTGTTTCATTTCTTTTGGACACTGGTTTAACAGATTGATTTCACAGTCTGTATAGTGCTTACATTTTTGTCAGTATAAACATATTAGGACAGTTCAGGACTGTGACCTTGCATGCTTTTAATGGTAAACTGTATTTCCTTTTCCAGAGTTAACTAATCATAAATAAATTGAATTGACAATCTTATAACTGTTATCTGATAGTGAACCATCTACAAAGCTTACATGTATGGTAGTAACATTAACAATGTATTTTACTTGCGTGGTTAATCTAGCCATGCAAGTTGCTTAATAGGTACATTGATGCTTTGCACGTAACTTGGGCAGCTGAGGTTATGGTCATTTAAGTCAAAGAGAATGCAGATGTAGTATTCTTGCTGGATAATTGCTTTGTTAGTAATCTAAAAGGAAAGAATATGCAAGTTTATCTGTTCCTGGCCTGGAAGTCTGTAAATAATATATACAATGGTATTCCATTTTAGTTCAGTGATTTTATTTTTAAAAAGCAGCAGATCTTGTTTGTAGAACTTATTTTATTCAGTCAAATTCATCCAAAAGGAAACCAGCATTTATTCTGCATTAAACTGAGACACCGAGCCCTTGTTCACTAGTCTTTCTGCTTGTACAATTTGTAGGAGTATCAGAATGGGGATGCTGTTTGACTAAATATAAACCTTTGTGACTAACACCTAACTCCTGAATTCTATAAAAGGTCAGGGCTGTTGGACTGTAGCAAGTTATTATGGGCATTGCAAACTGTACCTTAGCAATCATCAAAAACAAAGTGGACTATTATGTGAAATAGTTTTTACCTGAAAAAAAAATGCTTTTTGCAGACATGGCATATCACAACATATGAAAGCACATCACTTTTATCAGTAGCGGCTTTATTTTCTTTTCACATACTTCATTTTAATATTGTGTAACCATTTTATTCACTGGTGTTGCTATTAGCATTCTCATATATGCTGAGAAGATGGACTTATTTTGAACTCCTTTCAGAGTATTTCCCAAAGACACGTTAGATTTAATTTACTACAGCTGTGGTCCTAAAAAATGTCATTTTGAAACTGTTTATATAGCATTTATTGTGGTGAAAATATAGCACTGAATACAATTATTTTACTACTTGCCTTTGATTACTTTTTGAAATGGGAGCCATTCATCTATTATATTTCCTGATGTCATACACTTGTAAGAATTTGGTATGCACTTGAAGCAAATTGAAGTACTGCACTCTGCTCTCAGATTGTGGCGATACTACGCTGCATTATTTTGTGATGTGAAACCTTGCTAAGAATGCACTTAAAGTCAGGATAGAGCAGTATAAGTGCATAATTTTCTTGGTTTGTGATGCCCAGTTGTTACTACTAACATGTAAGACACTTGCTAAGTGTACACTTTATTTCACTTCTTTTGGTTCATGTTGAAAGGCTTGTTATACATGAATAATTTGTGTATTCAGTTATACGTTCCTATTTCCACTGGCTTCCTCTTTAATATGTGTGCTGGACTACAGTTGGATTTGTACTGATGATTACTTAGGCTGTCTAGTAAAACGTGAAGATGTGCAATTCCTGTTTGTTCTGAAGTGACCTGGCTTTTAGTAGGGCTTTACAAAGAAGATGCAAGCTGAATATTACAAAGAAATGCAAACGTGACATCACTTGACAAAATTATTTTTGTAGAAAGTTTGTGTACTGTGGGAAAAGAAGAGGAAAGCATGAATTGTGCGAACACACTTAAGTGTTGCATTCAGTAGTCTCTTACTTAGAAAACTGGAGAACAAAACGATAACCTTATACGTTGTATTTACCATAACGCTAAACTCCAGTTGTTATTGTCATTACTACTGTTGTTTTTATTGTTTTATTTTATGTTTTTAACATTTTAACTATGACTTGGTTCATGGCCATCTTTCTCTATATTAATATCCTGTATCGTTTTCTTGCAGATTTTTTTTTTTGCATTGAATTTTTTAAATGACATGTCTACA
>NC_056737.1:581450750-581500750 GCF_019279795.1 Protopterus annectens
ACTAAAAGAATACAAGGCGTAAACAACATGTCATACATGGACCAACACACCCTGTCATTATACCTGGTATTTTAGAGACTGTTAAAACGTGACCTGTGTCTGACATGCAAGGCATCATATGATCCATTAATGATGGAATACTGCACAAGAGGAAGTCATGTGTCATCGGAAATACTCAGTATAGGGATCTAAACCTCTTATGCAACATTAACAAAGCAGTTTGTAGGGACAGGTGTATATTATAGAGCATACCGCTTCTCTGGAGTAGACTCTTCACCCACATTAAACAAAGTCCATCCCTCCACATTCAAACACAACTTAGATATGTGGGTGGGAATCAAAATATTTACCCAGGAACTGCCCACTGTACTAGTAATTTATTTATTTATTTACATTTGTTTACTGGGTAATTGTCCGACTGGGCAAGAAGTCCATTTTCAGTGAATATCCGGGGAGAAAAGCTCTAGTACATACAAAATAGTAATACAGCATGAAAAAGATATCTTATTTATACAAAACATCTTACTATAGCTAATAAGGAGGAACTGCATCATATTCAGTAACAAATAGGTTCTAAAGAAATAAAATTAATCATAGTACAAATAATAGCTAGCACTATTGATCATTGCACAAGCATATTTTTTTTTCTGAGGAACAAATGACTAAGGAGGTACCAAACGGATAGAAGGTATCATTGCCAAGTTGGCTATGAGAACCAGTTTAAAAAGCATACAAGCAGGCATAGCTGGCCTTAGGCATAGGCCAACTAGGCGGCCGCCTAGGGCGCTGCTCTAGTAGGGGCACTTTTCCGGTATTTATTTGGTATAGGTAGACTAGGATGGGGGCACCGGGTGGTGTGGTGGGGGGCGCCATGGAGACCTTTTACCTAGGGCACCAGTTGACCTAAGGCCGCTCCTGCAAGCAGGAATATTGTATAGAAACAGGTTAGTCTGGAACACATCCAGTGGGTTAAGAAATATTCTTTTAGAGCATGCTTGAAGTCATGTGCATTATTGATGGTTAATATTTGTTGGGGAAGAGAGTTCCAGTATTTAGAGATTATACAACTGTATAAAGAGTCACCAAATGAGTTATGGGATATGGTAACTTTGAATAGTAACACAAACTTGTAGGAAAAACCACCTTTAATAACAAATGCTTTATTCCTTGCATGGGTCCTCTCAAACTATATATGATATGGCCTGATCCCAGTTATTCTTATTAGGGTAATGTAGAATTATTGACCATGGGATATATATGGCCAGTCTGTAATGAAATGGGACAGGTTATTTCAAGCTCAAAAAGGAAAATTGGCTAGGCGTAAAATGGGTTGCAGGGGGAGCTACCCAAGTACTTACCTATGAACTTGAGTGCATATGATTAGCTGCAGTTAGTGTATTGCTGACTTGAAAGTAAGTTATTTTTTATTGGTTGCAGATATCCAGATTTTTTTGGAGGAGGGGCTAGTGGGCTGTGAATGAAAGCAGTTTGACCACTTCATTTTCACATTTTGAACTATGGCTTCACTAGTGTGCTTTTGTGTAAAATAAATTGGAATTCTTTCTTTTTCAATATGCTGGAAGGCAACCAGATTGCAGGGCTAGATCCATTTTGGATGTGTGGATGAAAGTAACATCTCTCTTCATTTGCTTAGTTTGAAGTCTGGCAGTAAGGACTAGTTGTATTTTGTGAAAAATCGTCATAATTATTTTCTCTCTTTTGGGGGGGGTGTGCTTTGGATGAAAGTAACTTGCCTTCACGTGCTCAGTTTAAGTCTGGCATTGAGACTGAGCTCTTGTGCATTTGTGTGAAATAATTGTGAATATTTATTCCCCGATTTTGTGTGGGTAGCTAATTGTGCTGTGTATGAAAGCAACTTGTCCTCTAAATTTGCTCAGTTTAAAGTAATTTGGTCACCGAATTAATTGATTTGGTGTTATCCAATAACTTTTTTATGTTTGAGATGACTTCTATTTACAAAAAGTAGGGGTCGTGATGGGTTCCCCTTGTGGAGCTAGTATAGCGAATTTAGTTATGGCCCACTGGGAATCAGAATTTGTATTTAAGAACAACACATTTTGTGATTCTATGATTTATTATACACATTACCCGGATGACATTTTCATCTTGTTAAAAGGTGATGAGGTAGTTAGCAGGAATGTGTTGAATTATTTTAAACAGAGAACACAATTTTTACAATTTACTTCAACATTTAACACAGAAGCAATAGTGTATTTGGATATTTGGTTAGCTAAAAACCACAACACGGGTCGTTTTGTGGCAAAGATACACAGGAAGAGTACATATTCAAACACATTCCTGCATTTTTCTAGTTTTCACCCGTTGCACCAAAAACAATCAGTTATTAAAGGCCAATTAGTGAGAGCCTCACGAATGGTCAGTCAAGATGAAGACTTTATAGAAGAATGTCAGTTATTGAGAAACATGTTTGTTCAACGTGGTTATCCTGAAATTCTCTTAGATAGTTTAATTAACAAAGTTAGAACTAAGAGATTTAACCAAATTTATACACCAATTTTAGGTGATGAGTATTTAACATTAGAATCTGTTAATACCATTAACACAGAGTCTATCGACAACGGTCTTATTAAAGACTGTGTGGCCAACAATGATTTTGTGTTAAGTTTTATTACCACATACACCAGAGATAGTCATTTTTGTATTGAAATACTTCGGAAAAACTGGGAATTGTTTAAAACCAACTCAAGCCTTTATAATAAAATAGGTGATTCCCCCCCAGAGTAATTTTTAGGAAAGGTAAGAACTTAAAAACCCTTTTGGAACAACAATGTTCTATCAAAGTCCCTAGCTTCAGGATGAACAAGTGCCAAAATTGTAATTATTGTAAGTTTATTGATGTAACTAATCATTTTATTATTAATGGTATACAGTATAAACTCAAAGCGAAGTTTGACTGTAATTCCAGGTTTGTTGTGTACTTGGCCAGGTGCCAATTCTGCCCTGTATTTTATATTGGTAAAACAGAGCTTAGGCTTCGTGAAAGAATATATGAACACCAATACGCTAGTAGCAAGGGCAGATTTGAGAATGCCCTGGCCAAGCACACTTCAATGAATAATGAACACAAATTTAGGTTTTTGGCCATTGACCATGTTATACAGGGTCTTAGGGGTGGCCCTACACCTTTACAATTAGAAGAACTTGAACTATTCTGGCAGGCCAGGCTAAATGCCTATAACTTTCCAGGTCTGAATGAAACTTGTTCCATTTCTAGTATTTTAAAATTAAGAAGTTTACAAAGATAAAGTGCATCAACTGTGCAATCGTACCTTTAACATGAGATTTATAATAATTGTTAGTTGGTTTTAAATAGTGTTCGGTACACGATTAGTAGGTATTTTAAATGTTGAGAAATTTTAGTATAAAGTATTGATGTTTATATGATAGATTTGAGAGCAAAATTTTAACACTGTGTAACTGTATTTGACATCTTAGCACGAGTATCTACCATATAATAGTGTGGTCTCTTTAAGAAGTTAAGACAAATGTAACATTGCATCGTAATTGGTTACTTGGGACCACCTGGTAGTATAAAATGTGAATTTGAATCTTATAATTTGTTTCTGATGAAGTGTGCCAGTTGGGCAAATGAAAAGCGCTTTATATTTCTTGTACCAATAAATTTGGGTATACTTTGATAGTAAGCCGTGTCAGCGTTTATCATCTAGATTATCCCCAGGTTTCCATTAGTTTCCCAAAAAGGAAGTCATAAGCTCTCACAGTTTCCCACAGAACTGACTTTTATTTAAATGGAGTAGGCCCATTTTTTCACAATGGGCAAGGGAACCTATGGTCAAGGTCCTTTGCCTGATTGTAAAACTGATATGTGAATAACAGAATTTTTCTAGACCCCAGAATGTCTGTGAATGCCTCTACATCCATCAGCAGATCAAAATGTTTCTGCTGACTACAGTCTATGACTAACAGTGTGGTGGGAAAACAAATTACAGCTGACCACACACACACCCACCCCAGAGCCTCAATTCCTTCCTTTTGTGTGTGTGTGTGTGTGTGTGTGTGTGTGTGTGTGTGTGTGTGTATTGAAGTTTCTATAACAGTGAACAAAGTTTTTACAAAACAAACTAATAACTATATACATATGCCCACAGCTGAGTAATATGTATGCATAAATACAGATTTTGAGACAATTAATATTTTTCAAGTAAGTCATTAAGTTTAAGCTAAGACTTGTTTGAATGTGCAATATTAATAGTTCTCAACTTTATTGTATGTAGCTTATTTCTGCATACACCTTTTACCAAACCAATAAATTCAGCACATGATGGAATAGTTTTACTTTTCCAGTTCTTGGTTATTACTTTTCTAGCTATTGCTAATAAAGACCAAGCAAGAGGCACTTAAGTAATAAGAATATTGATTTATTTATTTATTTATTTTATTTTACATTTGTTTCAACTGGATACATGTCCATTTTCAGTGGAGGCCCGGGGAGAAAAGCTCCACTGTGTACTACTTAACAATATAAGGATATACATGAATATATAATAATAGGAAAAAACATATGCTTTAACCCTACGAGAGGTTGTATAGACATTTGAATACAATATGAGGCTTAGCAGGGTTAAAAAAAAAAAAAGTAAAAATGATGAACGTAGATACTCTGTTGCAGTTTGTAGTTAAGAAGAAAAAGAAAGGGAGCTAAGGAATCAGATAAAATAGAAGAAAAAAAGAAAAACGGCTAACCAGGGTTATTGCATGAGCATAGCCAGTGGTTGGTTAGGTAGAATTTTAGTTTAGTTTGAAATAGGGGGAGTGAAGTTAGGGTTGTGAGGTCTTGTGGTAGCTGGTTCCATATTTTGTTTCAAGTATCAGGGCATTAAAGAGAACCGATGATTTAGAAATATTTCATCTATCTGACCACAGTGTTCGAGTAGTTATTAATTTCATTCCAAAAGAGAGAGATTACATTACATTCATATATAGCATATTCACCCAATCTGCTATTATATCTGAGTCACATTTCCAGCATTTAATCCTAACTGTTTTGAACATTATTGCAATTTTATTCAGTGTAACAAAAGTTCTATGTAAGACTTTCCAAGTGAAAATTTTCCAGTATAATGAAGATGTGGTTTTATCTGTTGACATTAATACTATTTCCTTATTTTCATCTGTAAAAATGCTGTTATTGATTTTTGTGGAATAATTCCAGTAGGTGATATCTGAGTATAAAAAAGTCAGATCTATGGATTTTATATATTAGTGGTAAGTAAAATTTATTGCTCATTGTTTGTTTTTAATATTAATTAAAATTTTCAAAATTTTAGGGGATGATTTCAAATTTGAATTAAATATCTTACTTATCATTGTAGTAAAATTCTGTACATATATGCAAGATTAACATTTTAGATTCAGGATTATAGCATAACAGCAGGCATTTCACAGTATGAACTTCAGTTGCATTAAGGAATTGATGCCAATAAATTATGTTATTGTGTGCTTTTAGTTCTATCATTCTGTAAGCAATTAGAAATATTGAGAAAATTACATCTTTGATAAAATAATTAGTACATATGAACTTCTGAAAATAAGAAAGAATATAGTTTGTGTAGGGAATTAAATATGAGATATTATTTCCAGGTATACAATAATCTTTTAAAGCCAATCAAAACTATTAGAAACAATTTATGTGTGATGTGTTGCAATATATTTATTGTTTTTGGATAGTATTACCTGGTGTATTTTTTTCATATGATGTATTCATCTACAGTGCAATAACTTTAATAATATTTGATGTGGCATATAGTTCAATATCAGGAAATCTTGTTCCACTATTTTCCCAACCGTTTGTCTGCCAGTTAATAGAAATTGCTGGTTTATGTAGGTGCCAAAGAAATTTGAGTAAGATACTGTGTATCCTTTTCATTAACACTTTTGATGTAGGCAGAATTAATGATTGCATAACAAATATGGTTTTAGGGAGAATCGCCATATTGATTAACATTAGGCATTCATCCATAGTACAGAAAAAAATATTCCAAGTAGCACCTAAATATGTAATTTTATCTGCATCCTGTTTGAAATGAACTAGAATCATATCTTTATTATTGGAAGCATTGGCGATACCAAGATATTTAATATGAATATTGTTCCAGATGAAATCACTATATTTTTACATTATTTTTTTTAACTTCTTATTAATTAATAATGTATTCATTGTATTATGCTTAAATGTTAAATTCAACATTGTTTCAAATTGCTTCATAAAGCTAATTATATGTTCTTATGATGTTTTTACATCTCCTATTGTAAGATGAATGCCATCAGCAAAGAGTTGAATTTTGGAATCAAAATCATCAGCTGTTGAAATATCTGTAATACTTTTATTCGATCTAATCAGATTCTATTACTACTGCAAATAGCAATGGTGATAATCAACAACCTTATTTCATACTGTTTTGTAGCTTAAAATAACTAGAAAAAGGAAAGAAAGAAAGGAGCCTGTTTTAACAAATGCATAAGAAATACTGTAAAACTTAAGATTAATTATATTAGTTCAGTTGAGAGAAGTTATATTCTTTAAGTGTTTTGAAGAGATAATCTAAATCTAAACTAATACTTAAAAGTTCTTTACTGATTTTGTGGGGTCTATTAGTGTGCATAATTTAATTATGTTGTCTTGCACCTGTCTATTCAAATTGAATCCTGTTTGATCATTATTGATTCATTTTGGTAATACTAGATTAATTATATTAGCTAAAATGGACATAAACATAATCAACATTAGAAGGGAAATAGGTTGATCAGAAGAACATTGTGTAGGGCCATTATATTGCTTTTATATAGGCAATATGAGAGAATATTTCCATGATGGGGGAACTTCAGAAATATTTTTTATTTCTCTCAAGGATTTTGTCAATAGATTAACCACATTATCTGGCAATAATTTGTATAGTTCTGGAATGAGACCAGCCATCTTATCATTCTTTAGCTTTTTAATTTGGCTTTTTATTTCTGTTAAAAAAAGGGTCTATCTTTTTTTATTTGTTCATTTGTTAGTTTGGTTTTCATATCTTTCTTTAAAATGCTTCAACCATATCATCACTATCCAAGTCATTATTATTATTTGGATTATCATAACATGTCCTGAAACACTCAAGGATATACTTATCTGTTTTCCTATCTTTTTTGTTATTAATTTGGGAAGAAATTTCTTTGATATGATTTAAATTATACATTTTCTTAGATCTAATAGTGAGTTTATGTAAACTCGGTGGATTTACTGAATATGTTTGAAGTTTTAGTTTTTACAAAATTATTGATACTTTATTTTATTTATTTAGTGTGTAGTATAATTAATTCTTTATCCCATTTTCTTTTTTTACGTATATACCAGTTCTTAATTCTACCATTTAGATAGGCCTTCACTGAATCTCAAAAAATGACATTGGTTACTTCACCATTCATATTTATTTCTAAACAAAATCTAATCTCATTTAAATAGTATTCCTTAAAACTCTTTATTTTAATGCTATATGCCAGTAATCTATTATGATGTGTTAAATTATTAGACTTTAATGTAATGTTGAATGTAATAGCATTGTGGTCAGACACTGGGCTAGATAGCATTGAAACTTCCTTGATATTCGAAAGCAGATTATTGGCAATAAAAACCTTGTCAATGTTATTTTGCATTATATATATATATATATATATATATATATATATATATATATATATAGATATGAATAATATGGGAATTGAAGAGAGTTTGCTGTTTTTAATTCATGTATATCTTTAAGATTCATTAGGTTTACAAAATTTGATAATTGTTTAGCTAATTATATGATTCTAGTTTTTTTGTTAGCAGTGGTGTCTTTATCAGATATACAATTAAAATCACCAGCTATAATAATGTCACCTTTCATATAATAGGCTATAATGTCTAGATAATTTTTTGCAGCTTTAGTTCTGACTTCTGGAATCCATTAAAAGCTTACAAAAGCATATAATTATTTTATTAAATTCAACTACAACAATACTTAACATACCATTTTTATCACTGTAGGTATTAGTAACTTTGGGCATTAACTGGTGAATTCTTCCACAGAATAAGAGTGCCTCTTATTTTAGATTTAAAACAAAAACCTGCTAAGATTGAATAGTCTTTTACAAATAATTTATTAACATCCTTATTAAGCAATGGAGTTTCTTGTAAAAATACCATTTGAGCTCTATTCAACTTCAAGTATTTAAGTAGACTACCTCTATTTAATGGATTGTTTAAACCATTGATATTAATAGACAAACATTTGGAAAATATCATTTATAGCATAACACATTACTAAAAATATATATGAAAAACAGTTCAAAAATAGTAGTGTAAACATACAGCTATTGGCAAACCCTAAAATATGTAAGAATCTGTCTAATGATTTATCATTACTTCATGCTGATGAAGTCAAAGTACTTCTCTCTTTGCCATCGAGTGTCTTTATTTTAGTTTATAAGAAAGAAGTTTGTGTGTGTGTATGTGTGTGTGTGTGTGTGTGTTATAATATAATGAAACTATCTTAAACAGGTCCCTTCTTTATATAACCAAGGAAAAAAGAGAACAACACAGAGACATAAAACCTGTTTCATTTGTAGTAGCTAGATTAGTTGCAACTATGCCTACCTTTACCCTATTGGAAATACCTAGTTTTTGTTCCTGTACTTATTACATTAATAATCAAGTAGTTGCATATTATTATTTTCTATACTATGTTTAGATGTATGTACACCACAAACTAATAACTGTATACATATATATCTACCCGTGTATCCCTTTCTGTTTCTACTTGTATGGTCTGTCCTGTTTTCTATTTTAATCTAAGTAGATATTGCTAGCTATACTTCAGGTGTGACATATTATTAAAGCAGGAGCTGTACACTTTGCAAGTGTATATGCAAAACTTTATTTAAAGAATTCACCCTAAAATCTGCTCAATATCTAAGTTGTATTTATTAATCTGTAAGTATTTGTCCTAGCATCTATTTTATTTTAAACAAAATCTTTCAGTTGTAATCTATATTTATGAGTTAAGTCACAAACGATTGAGACAGTTATAAAGCAGTTTAGTCTTGCATCTAACACCAGAAGTTTTAAACAATTTTAGAAAACACTCTTTAGCTTTTAATTAACTATAATTTGCAGGCAAAATTTGTAATTTATGAATAAAATTAATAATAAGAGTTAGATTTGTTTATATATGTTTAATTTAGCTAGTTTGTATCTGTTTTAATATAAGATCAACACTGCACATTCTGTTTTAGCATTCTAATATGTCACTTCCGGTTTAGAGGCTAAGTTGAAAGGTCAACTCTTTAAGATGACGAAGAAAAACTTTTATGCAGAAAATCCCTCTTAAAACTGCATGTGATGCATATATGTATCAGTTTTAACCAAGTGCATGTTCATGGAGAGAAAATAATCTAGTATCCTAAAACTGTATATTAGGAAATGCTTGCGGCATCCCTGAGTGAGTATAACACAAATCCATTTTGAGTTCAGTACCTCCAGTACCAGAAAAACAATCTAATATTGCATACAGTTAAATATTTAGTTTTATTTAATAAATACAGCTTTTTAACAAGTCCTCATATGCAAACACAAATGTGGCAATCACGAGAGAACATATTTAGCACAGATTTTTATTTAAAGATGTACCAAGTCATTTATCCTAGATATAATGACTCAGTTTTGTAAATTAGTTAATAATAAAGCCCATTTAGAAAGAAAACATTGCTTTTAGCACCTCATAAGCAGAAATATCCTCTGGTTTTCATGCATTGTTTTAAGTGAAGCAACCTGTCATTATTTAAATGAAGCATAGCATTTAAGTATTTCACAGAAGAATGACAGATGTGTGTGACTAAAATTTGACTTAAAGGAGTCTCAGAAGTGCATTAATTATTTAGCACCATTCCAATATTATTTTTTGTATGTGATAACAGCTCATATTGTTTATATATATATATATATATATATATATATATATATATATATATATATATATATATATATATATATATATATATATATATATATATATATATATATATAAAACATGCTTATTACTATTTTTTCTAGTGATATGAGATATTAATCATGACTTATTTAGCTGTTACTTTTTATAGCTTCAAATACTGTGCTTAGTAGCACATCAGTAGATCATATTAACGGCTTTTAGATAGGGAATTATTACACAAGCTTCATAATGTGAATAGTTAACTTCATATAAGCATATTATGACTAATTAGTCACTACGTGGATTTATTTAGCTCCATCATCTATTTATAGGTTGTGTTTTTTTTCTTGTCATATTAGAGAAGCAACAAGTAATAAATAAAAAGAAATTAAAAATGTTTTACCTTGTTAAATGTGACATTTAGTATCTGTTCCTTATATTACATATAAATCTTTATGGAATTGAAGATATATTACAATTAAAATAGTTTAAGTTTTCATTTGTCCTTCAGTTTTTTACTGATTTTATCTGTAACTGACCATTTATTTCTTATTGCATTTCTATTCAAGGAGGATGAACTCCAGTCTATTTTTTCTGTCTTTTTTTCTAATATTCTTTTATAAATTCTCCAAGTATTTTGGTTTCCTAATACCATGATTGGAATTGGCCCCATTCCTAAGTCAAAGTATGATTAAAGTTTATGAAATTAGTATTGGTTCAGTCTTTGATGTTGGCCAGACGTGATCTTCACAGCACCCACAATGTGCCCAGTAATGACTCTCCTGCAATTCTTTTTTTTAATTTCTCCAAGTCTTTTGGATTCCTAATACCTTGATGGGAATGGACCCCATTCCTAAGTCAAAGTATGATTAAAGTTCATGAAATTAGTATTGTTTCAGTCCTTGATGTCAGACAAAAGTGCTATTTGCAGCACCCGTAATATGCCTAGTAATGACTCCTTCTGCAATTCGTATTGAGTTACAGTACATGTATTGGTAACATATCTAAATATGATTGTAGATTCTTTTTTATAAGACCCATTGAATTAGTATTGGAACTGCCTGGGTATCTTTCTTCCACATTGCTCTCATTCCTGCCTGCAAATCCTGATATTTTATAACTTTGTGTCTGTCTGTACGCAAGATACTGTAGTCACTGAGTGTAGCAATTTCAATGATTAGTGCTACTTTTGTCTTCTTTTCATGGACTGCTATATCTGGTTTTCTCGCATCTGTCTTTTGAACTGTTGGTAATGGGTGATCCCATGTGATGTAGAATTCATCATTTTCTCTGATGCTTTGTGGCTCATGTTTCCAGTGTTTTTCAGCCACTTCAGTACAATAATGGTTGCACAACCTCTCTTGCCACATTATTTTGCCTTTCAGTGTACAGTGCTTCTGCCATTAGTATGTCACAGCCATCAACAAGGTGTGTGACAGTTTCCAATTTTGTTTTACAAAACATACACTTGTCTCTTTCTCCTGCATGTTCATTGGACTTTGTAAATCAACGTGCATGTAGCCTACTATCTTGGGCCGTCAGTATTAACCTTTCATCTTTTGGTTTAAATTCACCTCTCCTTAACCATTCCAGCATTGGATCCTGATCAACATGAGGTTTTTCCAGAGGTTTTCTATACTTGCAACTATATTTATGCATTTACCACATTTCTTGCCTTCTCATCTAATCCTTCACCTTATATTCTTTCTTTAGTTTTTTGGCACATTTAGTTGCTGCCTGATTTTTATCTACTTCTGGTTTGATTTCCATTCCTGCTTGATGCTGAAGCAGGGAAGCCATCTTTGATTTATTCTCCTCATGTTTCAAAACTTTCACTATGCTTGGGTCATGTGAGGTCAGCAGATATGTGTGCAGTCCCACAATTGCAGATCTATGCATGTACTCAATTTCAAGGAGGCCCATGCCTTCTTCAGAACAGGGAATATATAATCTTGGTATGCACTGATTGTTATAAATCATTTGATGAGCAAGAAGCATCCTTGTTTTCCTATCTAATCTATCTAACACCCAGTCAGTCAATCCACAACTGTATATTTGGACAGGAAGAGCAAATTGGTTTGTAGCTTGAATTTTGTTCCTGGATGTCAATGCTGTTTTCAGAATTAATGTAAGTCTTATAAAATATTCCTTACCAAGTTTTATTTGCAGTTGTTCATGTTTTATTGTTGATCCTTCATCAGTTCCCAAATATTTATACACTCCCTCTTGCTCAAGTTCATTTATATCACATTCTTGTCCCAAACTGATGTTGTTTGGTGCTGCAGTTTTCCTGGGTTGTTTTTGCACATTTATCAAGACCAAATGACATTCTTATATCACATGAAAAAGTTTGAACTACTTGTAGTTGTGCTTTCAGTTCCTCATCTGATTTGCTATACAGTTTTAAATAATCAACAATGAGAAGATGAGAAGTCTTTACACTTAGTTTTTTTCTAGGAGACAAATTACAGCCATGGCCTAATCTGTTATGTAGATGGCTTAATGGGTTAAGGGTGAGATAGAATAGCAGCAGTGACAGGAAGTCACCCTGGAATATCTCCCTTTGAATTTTTATCTCAAGATTAATGATTTGTCCTTTTTCATGGCTTAATTGCAAAGTTGTCTGCCACTGTTTCATGGTCACTGTAATGTAATCGATGAGTGTAGGATGTATCTTATACATTTTAAGCACTCTTTTGTCCGTGAATGTGGGATATTGTCAATGCTTTTTATAGTCAATCCATGCCATACTTAGATTCTTTCCCTTTTTACAGTTCTCCATTATGATTTTCTTTAGCAATAGATTTATTTATTTATTTTACATTTGTTAACCGGGAGAGTCCGACTGGATACATGTCCATTTTCAGCGGAGGCCCGGGGAGAAAAGCTCCAGGTACATAACAGACATATGAACATTGTTAATGCAAAAAAGGAAGATAGTTGAGTTCTAAATACAATATAAAGATACATCACATCTTGGGAAAAAAATAACAGCAGTATATAAAAAAAAAAACATAGGTCAGTTACAAAGGCGAGGTGCCTTGTTAAAAAGCGGTTAAGGATAGTGATGTAAGAGAAGGGTAAATGATAGTGGTTAATCAGGTTTGAAACAGGGTCATTGCCAGAGAGTATTGAGATGGGGATTAAGCTTTTTTTTGAATTGTAGGAGTGAAGGTTCTGAGGTGAGCATGGTCGGTAGGGAGTTCCACATTTTACCTACAAAGTTTGAGAACAGAGAATCCCCAGTAGAATTATTGGCTTTGGTAGTTTGAGCTAAGATCTTATCGGAGGAGCGTAAAGATTGCAGGTTAATATAGGGGTGAATGATGTTTTTCAGAGCTGGTGTTTTCTCTGGGTGATACAGTATCTGGTGAGCCATTTTGAGTTGGTTGAAATGGAGTTGGCTGGAAAACTCTAACCACCCTAGTTGCTTCAAGTTAATGCAGTGGTGCGTTCTAAAGGTGGAATTTGTGGCAAATCTAGCTATGTGATTGTAACAAAAAGCAAGTTTGTTAAGGGTTGTCTTGTTTAGGTTTGTAAAAAGGGGGGAGGCATAGAAAAGAGTTAATAGCAGGTGTGTGCTGGCAATTGTAATTTTACCGTGAGGAGTGAGAAAGTGTTTTACTTTATAGAGAGAGCCAAGCTTTTTATTAATGGTTTTGATGGTTAGATTGAAATGGGTGTCAAATTTAAGGGAGTTATCAATGGTAACACCTAATAGCTTTGTGTGAGCTTCTGGTGATATAGTGATTCCATTGGAGGATGTAATAGAGAAGGTGGGGGGAAGAGTCTTGTTAGTGGGTGAGAAAGTAAGTAGTTTTGTTTTGTTGGGGTTGAGAACTAGTTGATGACTTGAGAACCATTTTTCTATTAGGTTGAAGGTGTTTTGGGTTGAAGCAGTGAGGTCTGCCAGGTTGGAGGCAGTGCTGATGATAGTCGAATCATCTGCATATTGAATGCATGTGGCATGGGGGGTGATTGTGGGCAGGTCATTAACAAAGATGGTGAAGAGAAGAGGGTCAAGAATAGATCCTTGGGGAACTCCAAGTGTAACAGGTAGGCATGTGGATAATTTGTCCTGCCATAGAACAGCCTGTTGCCTATTGGACAGGTAGGACTGGAACCATCTCAGCGTGGAATTGCTGAGTGATAGTTTTTTTAATGTATGGAGGAGTTGAATGTGGTTCACCATATCAAAGGCCTTGGAGAGGTCTAAGAAAAGAGCAGATGATAGTTTATTATTGTTTCTGAAGTTATTGATGGTATTAGAAAAGGATAGTAGGGCTGATGTGGTACTGTGATTTGGCCTGAAGCCATGTTGGGAGTTGGCTAGAATTTTATTTTTGGTGAGGTGTTCCATCAGTTGATTGTGGACACACTTTTCCATAATTTTAGCCAGGGGTGAGAGTATAGCTATAGGTCTGTAGTTGGTTAGCTCTAGTGAGCTACCACCTTTATGGAGAGGAATAATGTGGGACATTTTCCATATGGAGGGGATGAAGGCTTCTGACAAGGTACGGTTTATGATTTTGGAGACGGGATAGGAAATGGCCTTAGCTGCTTTTTGCAGAAACTCAGCTGGGAGAAGGTCAGCTGCTAGCTTAGTGGGTTTTAGTTTTTTAAGAAGAAATGTTATAGAGGATATGGGTACTGGATCGAAGGTAAATAGATGATATGATGTAGTTGTAGTATTCTGCTGGCATGGGTAGTGGAGTGGGCTGGTTGTTTGTTTGAATTGTGTGGCCAGGGATTGTATAGCTTCTGTGAAGAAACTATTGAATGTGTTAACAATGTTTACAGGGCACTGTTGTTTGCAAGTTGTTGGAGTGGGGGTGGTTGCCTGGCCTGGGTGCAGGAGCTTGTTTAAGCTTGCCCAGAATGTTTGTGGATTATTAAGGTGTTTGTGTTGGAGGTAGAGAAAGAAGTTTTTTTTATCATTTAAGATCATTCTTTTAGTTTCATTTCTAAGTTGCCGGAAGGTTTGGTGGGAGTGTGGGTCTTTAGAGGTACGCCATGTGACCCACATCTTGTTTCTAGATAGCATTTTGGATTTTGTTTCCTTAGAGAGCCATGGTGCGGTTTTGGTTTTAGTTCTAATGGACCGTATTGGAGCATGGGAATCTAGAATCTTGAGGAAAGTAGATAACTGCCTCTTCAAGAGGAAGAGATTTGAGTATTGTCCAGTTGTGGGCTTTAAGTTCAGTTTGAAAAATGGAGGCATTGAATTTATTATTGTTCCTGATTTTTTTTTTATGGTTGTAAGAAGGGGGGTGATTTTCTTGAATTTGATAACATAGGTGAGTAAGTGATCACTCATGTCCTCTGGGTGAGTACCTGCTGAGTACTGGTCAGGATCTTTATTAGTAAGGATCCAGTCCAGGATGCTGTCTTTGTTTTGGGGTTTACATAGTCTGGTAGGAGTGGATATGAGCTGAGAAAAGCCATGTAGATTTATGCTGCTAGATGGGGAGCTAGATGAGAAGGAATTCCAATTGATGTTGAAGTCACCTAACACTATGGATTCCTGGGGGTGAGTTTGAGTTAACCAGTGGAGAAAGTCCTCTAAGGTTTTGTTATTATTGTTGCCTGGGGGGATGTAAATACATGCTATATTTATGCTTTTATGTTTGTTTGGTTGAAGTTTTACAAGTAGAATTTCGGCATTGTTTGTTAGGAGGGGTTGTGGAGAGGCAAGGGAGATTTGTAATGTATTTTTGTAGAGTATGGCTATTCGATCCAGTACCCACCTTTACGAGTTATTCGGTCTGCTCTTAGTATATCATACCCTGGTGGGATTATCTGTGTGTCTTCGTACTTGGTTTAAGCCAGGTTTCTGTGAGACATAGTAGGTCTGGGGAACAAGTAGCTAAAAGGGCATGTAGGTTGTGAATCTTATTGTTTACACTTCTGATGTTTAGATGACAGGTCAGAAGAGAGTTAAAGGGTCTAGAGTTTAGATTGAGAAGCGGACCGGAGGATAGGGTGGAATTAGAATTCAGTGGCGGGAAGGGCCAGGGTTGGGGTGGATATCACCATCTGTGGCTAGTCTGTGATTCAGAGTGGTAATGAATTTGAGGGCTTTGAGTAGAAGTTTGTAGTAATGTTTATCATGTGGCCTAATATTGGTAGGTTTGATAATTACATAGCGTTCGAGTTCTAACAAGGAGGGTGAGTAGGGAGTTGAGTCATGGCCTCTGTTGTTAATTATGGGGAGGGTTGGTTTGGTAGCCTGGGTGGTGGAAGCCTATGTGAGACCAGGTTTCATTTAGGGTAGCTAGGTAAGGGACAAGTAGGAGGGGAAAAAGAGTTAGTATGATAAGCTTCCTGGGTGGTGTCATATTCCGTTTGATCTTAGAGGGCGGTAGTGAGATACAGGAAGTTAGTGGACAGTAGGGGGAGTGGTTTGAGGTTATAAAAGTATGAGTACTGGGGGCGGGTGGGAATAGGGGGCAGGGCGGGGAGCGGCTGGCGGAGCGGGGTTTACACTAAGCCACTAGAGCCCAGGTTTCAAGATTTAACTCCTGAATAATTAACTTGCAGGTGAGTAATCTCATCTAAACAAACATCAGGTTCAATTCCTATGCTTTGGGAGCTTGTTTTTAAAATTTTATAGCTGTTTGCCTTAGTTTTAGAGTGTGTTCTGTAGTTTAAGTGGAGTATATGCAAACAAGCTTGGATTTTTTGTTTGGGTAAGCCTAGGGAGATTCGTGCTAGTGCTGAGGACCCTTAAATAATACTTTACTTTAAAGTCTATACTAAAATGACCAGATAATGACCTGTTTTGTTTTACAGGTTGTGGGCAATAGTAGAGTAGTCGCCGAAAAGGCGAAGTTCTTTTCTGCCTCACGCTGTGCAGGGGAAGACCTGGGAGGGATAGAGAGAGAGCTTGATTTCAGAGGCAGTCAGAAGCAGCTGTGTAGCTTAAACAACATTAGACTACCCGAGGAAACCCTAAACTATGTTAGTAAAATCTTTACATATCTTTACATATAGCATAAATCATTATAACACATTAGCATTTTACTGCAACAGTGCCTTATGACTGAGAGTCAAAGAATGTTGAATATTGAATATCCTGCTTCTCAAAAAATATACAGAAGGCTCCCAATTTTCACTCTAATGAACAGCCCTGCAAAGAGCTTGTCATACTAAAGTGTGGTTACCAAACACATTTAGCTTTAGAGACACACCTTAGCTTTAAAAAAACAAGTAGCTACAATATTCATGCCATTCAATAGTGCATTATGTAACTATGTAGCAAAAAAGAGTTACATCAGTTACTATTAAATCACACAATTCAACTTAAATACATTTAACAGTCTATTAGGAACAATGAATAACAGCTTAATACATACCTCAGGAGGTAGAGGCCAGTAACAAGGTCCTACAGCACTAGGGATTTGAAATTAAAGCACCAGACAAGGGTTATTTCAAACCTTTGTAACAGGGATAGAATGGGGGTGGGGGGTTACACTAAGCCACTAGAACCCAGGTTTCAAGATGTAACTCCTGAATAATTAACTTGCAGGTGAGTAATCTCGTCTAAACAAACAAATGATTGTTCCATATGACTTTCTTGTATTACCCTTTTGTTCTTTTGCTGTGATTGAATTTTCTTCTAAATGATTATAAAGTCTGTCGGCATCAATTGCAGTGTATAGTTCATAGGTCATCGGAAGACAAGTTATTTGTCTATAATTTGTAAGATAACGTGCAGGTTCACTCTTAAGTAGGAGCATTGTTTTTCCTGTTGTTAACCAGATTGGCCTTTGCTCGGGGTGCACATATAAATAGTTCTTACTCATGGCTAAATATTCGTGCAGAGATGTTAATACTTTTAGCCAGAAGTTAGGTACTGTATCTGGGCCCAGGGTTTTCCATTTGGAGGCTTTTCATGACTTTATTTCAATCTCTGTGGCCGTTACTTCATTCCATTAAATATCCTGTACCTTTGAACTTCTTATTCTTTCTTTTACTTCTTCTATCCATTTAGCATTTTTGTGATGTTCCACAGGATCTCCATAGATATTTCTCGAAAATGTATCTATTTCTCCTTTTTTTGGGTGGTCTTTCAATTCCTTTTGCCTTGTTTCCCAATTCTCTATAGAACTTTTTGGGGTTGTTAGATCAGGGTTTTTTATTTTACAGACAGGCTAAATAATAAAATAAGCTGAAATGGTGTTTTATTTATGCATACAATTTAGAAAGCAAAAACAGTCTTCCACTGATTGCTGACCTTGCTGAAATAACAGTTTGTCAAGGGAAGATTGCAGACGGTACTTGTTATGTTCTTTTCTCAAAGAAAGAATCAAGAGATAAATTAAGCTAAAAACAAGACGTAGTCTAAGGATCAAGGATTAGGAGGTGGATATAGTTAATAAAGGAAAATTACTGAAAAGGAAACTATAATATGCTGTGTGCAAGTTAGCAGGCAGTTAAGTTTAGTGATTTCATTTGACCTGTTACTTCAGAGAAGATGTCTAACACTCGAGCATGAGTACAGAAAACAGGTCATCTAGGGACTATGTCAGTTTACGTTGTTTAGGACAATCAGAATGACGTACAGCAACTTGAACTGTTAATCAGAACTGTTAATGGAGACAGTATTTCAGATATTGTGAACATCTAATAAAACCTTATTAAATGAACTACAGTGTGTGGAGAATTCATGCTGAACAGTGCATAAGACTTGGTTCATAAGGGAGAGACTGACACCTATTGAAGCATGAGCTTGGGTAATTAAGACTTGCGTTTCTCAGTCTCATGACATACAGTGTTTCCAGCTAACTACTGTAAAGTACCTTCATATCAAATCTTACAGCGGTCATCAATAAATTGCTTATTTTGTAATTTTCCTTTATATTTATGTGTGTATCTTCTAAGTTTTGATGCGTGTTCTGAGATTTTTAATTTATTTGCAACAGTGCAAGATAGATCCTGACCTGTTATAATAGTGCACATTGCTGTTATCACTTCTATCTTTCTTAGTGTTTTTGTTGATCTGTTGCCGCTTCTATACTCTTCTAACAGTGATATTTCTTGTCTTAATTGTTTTATAGTTTTCTCTATTTAATACTTCCATGATGGTATTCGATTTCTCCCCTTCCTTGCCATTACTACCCTGTGTTCTTGTGGTAGGATTTTATCTGTTATTAATTTAGCTGCACAGTAATATATCTTGTTTACTTCTGTTATATCGCATGGATCTCTTTGGACAGTCCTAATTACTGTTCAATTTGCAGCAAAGGACCCCAAGCCAGTAGGGAAAAATCACAAAAATTACCACTCAAAGGATCCCAGATAAGTTTCAATATCCAAAAAATTGACTTTGTGACCTGCATAACCTAATGTAAAGGACAAGAACTCAGAAGTACTATTTAAACTACCCATGAAAGCTTCAACATTAAATTGACCCTTTATAATAAAAAACAGGTCATCTACAAAATAAAATGTCCATGTAACCTAGAATACTTGGTAAATGTTTTGACAGTAATATTTTTAGAAAAGAAACTTTTTCTAATAGCTACTTACATTGGACTAGCAACCATTCTATTTATATGAAACGTAACATTCATAGAGGGCAATTTGTAAGGGCATCATGGATGATTAGTAATGATAGTGTCTTCCAAACAGAATTGAAGTTTATTACTCAATTATTTCTGGAAAGGGGATACCCTCTAGAACCATTACATCAGGCTGCCATTGAAGTCTCCAGTAAAAGGAAGACTCTGTTTCCACCTATGTTAAAGAATGGATTACCGAGCAAATTAAATGAAGTGGATATTCCCAGAGATTTTCCTCTGTGTTGTTTGGAAATGTCAATAGACACGTGTAACATCCGGAATATTGTAACACAAAACTGCCGGATTATTAACAGTCATAGAGAGTTAAGTCAGGCTTTGAGAAATAAACTACCATTTGTTAATATTAAAACACGTAATATTAAACAAATGCTTGAAAAATCAGATACTAGAATTCCCATTGCTTTTAGTAGTAAAAACAAAGGGACATACAAGTGTAATGGTTGTTCCAGCTGTAGATTCATACACAAAGGTGCTTTTGTGATTTTGCCCCATTTAAATTACAACATATATTTTAAGGAAAGGTATAGTTGTAATACCTCTGGAATGGTTTATCTTGCCCTGTACTCAACCTGTGATTCATTCTATGTAGGTATGAGTACAAGAAGGCTGAGAGACAGGATTCAAGAACATGTAAGGGCTGTTAAGAATAAGGATGTAAACAATGCACTTTACAAGCACTCAGAAGTATGTAAGAATTTTAGTAAGTTCTTGTTTACAGTTCTTGAAAAAGTAACAATAGATAGAAGAGGGGGTAACTTCAGAAATGAAATTGAAACTAAAGAAGTATGTTGGGCAAATAAGTGTGTGTGCTGAAGTTCCCCCTGGTTTGAATGAACATGTTAACATAAAATGTTTTTTAGCAAGAAGGAAACTTCTTCTTCTTCCTGCAGCATGTCTTTGAGGCAGCAATGCTAACCACTGCACCACCGTGGCCGCCCTTTTAGCAAGAAGGAAACTAAGGGGTTAAAATAGTTGATTGTTTTTAACTATGGTTAATTGATTAATATATATAAACCAGTTGTATTGTTTGAGCCGATTTTTCTGATGAAGTATTTGTATGAAAGCGGAGATTAAAACATTTTTTTCACTAATACAGCTTGGGGTCCTTTGTTGCAAAGTGAACTATTTTTGTTTTTATTTGATTTATGTTCACTGGTTCCTAAAGTGATTTTTGTAGTCCTAATTACTGTGTTCATTTGTTTTAGCAAATTTCTGACTTTTTGGGTTTTATTGACCATTTACAATTTATTTATTTTATTGATCCGGTTTCCTCCCACATCCCAAAGACATGCTGCAGGTGGATTGGACACTATATATATATATGTGTGTGTGTGTGTTAAATCATGCAACTCTTCTCTTAGCTCATTTTCTTCTAAACTGAGGGCACATTTTTTGTTCTCCCATTTCCTGCAGACATTCTATAGAAAGCTCTACAGTATCTTCCTGTGGCACATTCTCTTCAATTCCATCTTGTGTCATTGGTTGCTCTGTCATATGGGAACTCACAGGCCTATCACTCCTCAACATTAACTGTGTCAGAGTTGCCACAGTTTCCTGTTCCTTTCCTTGCTGTCCAGCTCCAAGTGAATGTTTATACCAGTTTCCTGTGGAAGGCTCCAAATTATGGCAACTGACCAATTGCTTTCTGTTCCCCTGGTTTCTCCTTAATTTGGATGTCCATTGCTCTATCCTGCTGTGGTGCTTTCTTAGTTAGATTTTCTACAGTGAATCCTTCCCTTCGCAGGTACTCCATAACCTCAGTTTCTATTTATTTATCGTCTCCATTACTAATCTTTTTGTCTACTTTTCATCTTTGTCTTCTTATTTTCTTATATTGTAATGTTTTCCTTGTCTGGATTCCTTTGCCTATATTTCTTTTCAAATATCTTTGGTGCTGCTCCTTTTTGTATTGGTTACTTTTGCTTCCTCCTTTCTGTATTTTGAAGATTCTATACTGTCATTTTTTCCAGTCCTGGTGCCAGTGTGCTTACCAGGATTGGACATTTTTTTTTTTATCCTGGGTGTTGCACCCAGCTATCTTTTTTCAATTTTTGACCTACATCTGTACATGATATATGCTACATAAAATACAGTCTATATATCAATGTCATCTTGTTGAGATTTTGTGAAAAACAGGGTCCACCTCATGAAGGTACTCCCCAAGACCTGAGGATGAATTCAGTTTTAGAAATACTTCTCTCATTGGTTTGCTGGCTTATCATCTCTCTATTCAGACTCCTACTGTATGGTGTATTTTATGGCATTAAAGTCTTCGGTCCGTATGGGTGATAAATCTTTATTTTTGCAGGAAACAAAAGCTGTTTTTAATAAGAGCCATACAGGCTTTTCTCCTTGTCATAACTGGTGATGAATAATCATTGTCAAATCTTACAATATTTTCTTTTGTTCTGACTGGATAGTTTACTCATGCTGATTTTAAGATTAGGTTTTTGTCTTGACTGGATAAACATTTTACAATCACTGACCTTGGTGAAAGAGGACTTTTCTTTAATGAAATGTTGTAAAGTGATCTGTGTGCCCTCTCTATATTGAAAGAAAGTGCTTCAGGTAGGTTTAATGTCCTAGGCAGCCAGGTGTTTAGAAACTGAGTAATGTTGTCACCTTTTATTTCTCAAGGATGCCATAACTCGTAATGTTTCTTCTTTATCAGTTTTCTAAGTCCTCTGTTTTTTTCGCAGAATAAATTATTTTGTTTCAGAACAAATTCCATATTATTCTCACTTTCAATTATTCTTCCATCTAGATCATTCATTGCCCCTTCAATACTCAAGATTTGTGAAGATTGTTGTTTAAGAGCTTCATTTAGCATGTCTACCTGTTTTTTTTTATATTCATCTTTGAAGTTATTCATTTTTATTTCCAGTTTATACATCTTCAGAGAAGTTCATTAATGTTGCTGAGTATACACTCTATTTCTTCATTGTATAATCCTGCACACCGGGCTTAGAATGGCTCATTCTGAGGCAATTAGATCTTTTTAGCTTTTCTTGATAAGAAAAAGTGATGCAAAAAGTTTCAACTTATTTTTTTATGGAGACTTTTTTTTACAAGTTGTTTAACTACACATCCATCTAATTTTGGAATGTTTTCTTTATTTTTGTGTATAAATATCCTGTCAGAATTATTAAAAAAGACGCAGAGCAAAAGTTAAGTGCTTACTGTTCACCATCCTCAGATCCTCAGTTTCTTAATCACTGGCAGCATGAGTTTTCTCTTGACTAAAGTGAGGTCCTAGAGTTTGAGATGATGCACACATTGAAACCAGCCAGCTGCATATTATTACCCTCTCCTTGGCCTTTTGAAAAGATCAAGTCACAAACCCTAACTTTAGAAGCCAAAATGTAAAGTGCCTATGCATGTGCTGATGTTGTTCTGTGATGTAACCCTGTGGGGACTTTGCCCCTGGAGATTACTCAGCTTCCTTGACATGAATGATATGGGTGCCCCTCTTCCTCTCATTCTGGCAGTGCAGCTACTCAGAGATTATTTCTCCTGCTATAATTTGCAAAATCATCTGGCTTGAGCTGCAGGTTATGAGCAGAGTGTTGTAGCAGGCAGATACTTTGCATATGGAATTTTAGGACATCCCCATGCTCCTGTATAATCCACTGGTCTACAATAAGCTGGTCAGCAATTCCTTGAGGGTAGCAATAACCAAAGTTACCTAATACATGCAGTAAGAGTAGAGATGCACTCCTGGATGGTTACATAGTGACGCCAGTCAACTCAGGGGCAGAAGCCACGAATAAAGACTCCCACCACATGTAATCTCACTAATGTCAACAGAATTAGCAGTTAACTCTGTCTGATGGTAGAATGGTCCCACTTTCCCAGATATGAATGAAGTCAGTAGACAATAAGCTTTTGATTATGAAGAATATAGGACCCTCTTTTCTTCGGACTTTTATTAGAATTTAATACAACTCCCTTGTAATGCTTATGGAGCATATCAATGTGCTCTTCTGTGCATACAGACCCGAGTACATCCCAGCTCATAACCAATGCTATATTTTGTGTGGAAGACAGGCAGACTTACCTAGATCCCTAAGTATAATCACTATAAACCTATATGAGCATAAGGGAAGTTAAAATTGAGGAAACTGTTAGATTTAGGAATGCGTGGGCACAACTGTTGCAGAAGCAATAACCATTAATGGTCTGGCCTTAAAATATGTTGGTTAACATGCTCTGTCACAAGATCTAGGAAACGTAGGTATCTTGCCACTTTAAGTGCTCACACAGATACTTTTATATTCCTGTTCAGATGCATCACATTCCCCAAGGCATCAGACACAGAGTGGAGATGTAGCCATTTGGACAGAGTTTCAAGGGAATGTATATTTTGGAGATTCAAGACTTTAGAGAATGTGAAAACCAAGATTCCCAATGATGAGGTTTCTAACAAGGAATGGGATGCTGGGAACTGTGGGAATGTGACAGAAAGATGTGGATAAATGGAAACCATAGTTTCATGTCTTTAGTAAAAGGAGTGGTGTTAATCAAATAAACATTCCTTGGTTCTGTCTTGCCTTTTCTTTTACTGTGACTTTTGTTACCATATTGTGACCAATTATAGAGAAATTAAGTCATTAATATGTGATGAGGGGCTTCAGCTGGGTATTTTAGACAAGCACAATGTCTCAGATTAGGATATCTAGGAAAGCTGAATCTGTCTCTAACCTGAATTGCTCCTATGATCACTTGTTCCTTCTGTCTGTATAAGAAGTTAATTCTCTTGTGACATCAAATTTAACAGTTGAAGTACTTGCATTAATACTGTAGGTACACTCATTTATTACTGTAATTGGCTTGTTCTGTGTTTTTTTTATATGTCATATAATAAAATTGGGGAAAAAGAATCATGTTGAGGGCAAAGTCCTTATACTGCAGTATAGAAAAGTAGAGCAAATTTTGAAAATGTTTTTGATATTATGATCCCTAGCAAGCTAACAAGACTGAGAATTTTCACCTGAAAAAGGCCAGTGATTCAGCGGGACTTCACATTTAGTACGCACAAGGCATAAATAGCTTACTATCATGTTAGATAAATGTCTTTCAAAGACATGGTCATGAGTTAATTTTGTACAGCTGTAGATGGAGAAAGAGAGCGAGAAAGAGAGAAAGTGTATGCAGTAACACACATTCTTCCTTCTTGGTTTATTTCCTAAAGCCAGAATAACCTAGATAAATCTGGAAAGAATTATGAATGCGTGTATAAAGAAGGATATTCCTTGTTGACAGAGTAGTGCATACCTTCATTAACACCATGCAAAGTAATAATGCAATCATGAAAAAATAATGTAAGCATTTATTTTTCGAATACTATGCTCTCATTGTTGTATCACCAACTAATATAATACCTTTTGACACTTACATTTAAGACGTAATAGTCCATTTTAAAGGAAAACTTCTGGAAGTCACTGTGCTCTGTTTGCTCACTATCCCATACTGGGAATATCAATATTTTCCAGAGTAAATATTGCTTACTCTTATCTGCAGCTTGGGCATTCATTGTACTGCATGGCATAACCTGAGCAAAATATTCCATGCATCAGTTGTCTTCTGGGCTGTTTTTAACAAGGCACATAGTTGTGAACATATTGCCTCTTTGCCAATACTGTGTATAACACCAAACTCTGCCTTGCATCACATGTTCTGCAGCCTGTTCCTCTTGCAGATCTGTGCCTGCCACTTCCTGCTCTGCTTCTACAACACATATCTTCAGCAGTACTGCTGTGGGCCTGCTTGTGTACATCTATGTTATGTAACATGAGTAGTTGGCTGTGGGTTCCCAGTGCATACTCTAGTGCCAAATGTATACAAGCTACAGAACCGTCTGTCCATGAATGCAAGCACATCACTTAAAATGTTCTGTGCCTGTGAATGCTTAGGTTGTAAGCCATCGCAGCCATAGTCTGGTGGTTTTATATCAAGGTCATTATCCGTGAAATCCAGCATCACCTATAGCACATAACAGGCACCATTATATATGGACTGCTGACTGTTTGAATGACAACTGGTTATATTTGCATATATAGCCACCTAAGTATGTACCAAACAACTATATGACCCTGTCTAAAGTCACCCAACAAGAAACATTAGTACAGGTCAGATATGTGACAGAAATGGAAATCAAAGGAACTGCCCAAGTGGTGCATAGGCATACTGCATATGATACCATGTGCATTGCACTGACATGGCAATTGATGGAGAGGAAGGCATGCTTGCTGATGTACAGGACAGTGTGTGGAGCAGCTGGGTATCTTGCTAGTGATATGTGTTCAATCAAAGGCTCCCAGTACCACAGAAGAATGGATGATGCTGTAAAATGGCCAGATGGTATTGGTCCTCACCTGTGCTGCCCATGGAAACAACATATGCTTCTCTACATGCTATAGCAGCAGCACATCAAGGAGCTAGGGCAGGATCCATGATGCTGATGTCTATAAACTTCTGGCATGTCCCTTGTAGGATGCTGAGTGGTCTCTGTAGCATGGATGGTTAATGCCTATCCATAATTCCATGTCCTCAGGGATGGGCTATGAATGCATCCACCTTAGGTATATGTGTGGGCAACACAAGTCTACTAATTTCCATATTGTTTCCCAGTCCCCGTGGTAGTTTTCAACACTGTTCTGGTCAAGGAGGTGATCTTTTAGGTGCTAGCAAAATTGCTTGTGCTGTGAAGAGTGATGATAGACAGTGCCATAGTTCACGGCTCTGAAGGTAGCCTCTTCCATTTGTTCAGCTTGCAGCTAATGCTGCTGTTGATCACTAACCTAGCTCCGGTACACCAAAGATTTCTGGTATTCAGAAGGGATAAACATCTTTGCACATATTTGAATAACTCCACTATGTTTTCCTTCATGATTTGCATACATAATAAGGCACATTTTCATATAGGTTCTCATTTGCATACTACTATGTAGTCAATTGCTTACATTGGATACTGCACCATTTCCCCAACAGTACAGGACTGCTTGCATTAATGAATTGTCTTTCTGTATGTTTCACCAGTCTTTATGCTATTTCACTTAACATTAATGTTTCTGAATGTCTGAGACTACAACATTCTAGAGTGTACACTGAACTCTTAAGCACATTAGTCACAGGGTTGAAATAAATAAACAAATATATAAATAGCAGACGTGGAGGGCATGATTGCACCACTGCATAAGAAGCACAACTCCTGCAAAAACACATCATTAGTCAGCAAAATATGCTTGTTAAGTACAGCATTCTTATCTAGGTATAAGGTTTGAACATAATCAGAATAATTCCTTTCAAAATAACCTTGTGAAAACTTGGTCAAATATTGAACATGACCTGGATAGATGGAAAAACAAGAAGCTTCCTGTCCTGTGCAGAGTAGCAGTAATTAAAATTAATATCTTTCCCAAAGTTTTATACCAATTAAATGCAACCAACTCTATTATTCCTATGAACTTTTATAAGAAAATCAATAAAACCTTAACTAAATTTATCTGGTTCCCCAAAACCCCTAGAATTCCTCTATCAAAACTAATACTCTCAAAAAATAAAGGTGGCCTGGGTCTATCAGACTTCAAGTTATATTACAACATAATATGTGCCAATCGAATCCTTTTAATTGCTGACCATAACCCAAATATCCTAACTCAAATTCCGCAATGGGTCAAACTATGGTCTATTCATGTCAAAATACATAACACAAATTCTGAATCTTTACCTTTCCTGGATAAAGTCATACTAAAGACATTAAAATACACAATCTAATCAAACATAAAATCAAAACATTTCAAAATGTTTTCTCCTCCTTACATTTAGATGCACTTGTCCTTCTACAGCCCATCCGTCTAAACCCAAATCTGAAGTTAGGCAATAAAATGCTAAACTTGAACCAGTTTCCCCAAAGCAAAAGCTATGCTGTCTGAGACTTCTATAGACTAAAGGACAACTCTCTAAGGTATATCAAAATAAATCTTAACCTAAGTAACGAATATACCATTATTCTGAGGCAAATTAAAGAACTGGTGTCTTCTATTAGAAGCATCCCAGATGGTGTAGAGGAAGATGTAAATCTTGCACAATCTCTAATGAAATTCTTAAAACTTAAAAACAAGATGTTATTGACTTTATACAAGCTAATTATTAAATACCAATCTTCTCTTACATATGCAAACTATTGGAAAAACAAAAATTCCAATTTAACTGATGTTCAACTCGCTGCTGCTTTGAGTAACAAAAACAAATTCTACCCCTTCAACAAGTTTGTATATATCCATTTAATTATAAAGAGTAACACCTACTATGCACCAGAATGGCTAAATACATTTTTCCCAAGCATCTTTTTTTTTGCCCTTTTTGTCCATCGCAGCTGACTGACCTTTTGCATATTCTCTGGTACTGCAAATATGCACAAAACCTATGGAACTCATTAAGGATCAAACTTTCGAAAATGGGCTATGAGAATTCTACCCTAGCTTCGGAATTTGCTATATTGCATGGGACTTCCAGTGTTATGCCCAGTTCTGACTTCAGTGTCCTGATAGCTCTATTTGCATTAGTCAAATTGTACATCACCCAAAACTGGCTTGACAGGTTAAAAATAGAGTGGAAGGGTTTTATTAACATGATCTCTAAATATATAATATCTTGCAAACTTTTTATAGGTAAGACAAAGAAGGACATGAATGGTCTCAATTTTTGGAATCTTATCCTAGAACACATTATGAAATAAGCTATACTAAAAACACATCTATCAACCTGTCCTCATATTGATTCTGGAAGTCTTTTCCTCATAAGATTTGAACAGATAGTAATCTCTGATAATTTTATCTCTGTCTTTCAATGTAATGAAGTAATCGCTCACTAACTTCAAAACTTGTAGCATTATATGTAAATAGTTGTATATATTATGTGTAAATGAACCCTGCTATTTACCACTTATTTCTAATTTTATGCCTGTATTACTCCAAACATTCAATTTAATTGCATAACTGAACCAATCTGTTTAGATACTAGAACGTTTGTTATCTCAAGGCGAGAAGTTAAAAGGCATTATTTTGTTAACTGCCAAATCAAGGTTAACTGTTCATAAAAGAATCTCATGTTGTATATTTTTACATATTAAATGTTGAAAAATACAATAAAATAAAAGTTTGAAAAAAAAGTACAGCATTCTGTATCTAAGTTCTGTATATAACAACATGTAACTATTTTGCTTGCAGTTTGGACATACTGCCCTAAACTGCAAACTCAAAAGTAAAAGTGAACCAAAAAGAAGACGCTGAGTGAATAAAAATAAGAAAGACCTGACAGCATCATACAAATAAAGAAGAATAGCAGGAAACAGTGAAACAAATGTGTATTTTGAAAAAAAAAACAGAGAGAAAAGAAAAGAACTGAAGAACTGAAGAAATTCTAAATGAAAATTATCAAAAGGAAACAATTCATGACCATCTTAAAAAAAAACCCAAGAGTGGAAAAAAAAAAGAAGAAAAGAAATCCAGAGGTGGCTTGTGGTAGTATATGTTGGTCTGCCCCCCCCCCATTAAGAAAACAAATTGGGCTATATTCTTAAAGCTGATCATTCCTTTTAAATTAAAAATAATAACCAACATGTTTGTTTCCAGGTGCTTACAGCTATGTGCACAGATTTCTGAAGTGATCCAAAGCAAAACAAAACAAAAAATCATCTTAATTCACTTGGAGCCAGGCACAAACCTAACATTATGTCAGATTTCTTGAGAATGTCTAAAATGCCATCCAATGAGCATCTAACCATGTTGCTGCATGAGGCAAAGAAGAACTCTTCTTATTGGCTCAGGATGCCTCAGGTGACTCGGACATCCTGACTAAATGTAAGGAATAAGGGTAACATACTTGCAAAGGCACAAACATGGGAGTACATTTCTTTTGTTATAGTATATATACATAGGTAGATGGATAAACTGACAGAGATAGAGACAGATATAGGTATAGATGTATATTTTTACAGGGATTATGCCAACTACTGCCAGCATCATGTAGGAAAGTGAGCACTTCATTTAAGTGTGTGTGTGTGTGTGTGTGTGTGTGTGTGTGTGTGTGTGTGTGTGTGTGTGTGTGTGTGTGTGTGTATCAATCTGTCTGTCCCTCTTTCTTTGTGTATTTTTGTGTATATGTATATTTACAAGATGTGTGGGGGCATGGTAGTGGCATATAATCACTTTCCTGTGTTTGTGAGGGTACTGGTGTAATGTTGTTTCCATTTTCCTCTTTAATATGAAATCTTTACTTTACAAGCATGTCACTGGTTTGTCAATAGCAAATAATTACTTCACATTTGAGTTTCAGACCTAACAGCCTTCAGACAATAGCATGCCAATGCAAAGCTTGTTATTCTAGCATTTTTTAAGTATTTGAAGGCAATATATGTCAATTGATTTTGGTCCAGTGTCACCTGTTATTTTTTCAACTTTCTCTTTAATTCTTTAGAATTAGAAAAATTAGAAACGTCTTTATTAAATTATCACTTATGACATAGGCAATGATACATTTATAGAAATGAAAACAAACCATACTGACCTACTTTCAGTGGCAAACATTATACATGACTTATAATCTATCCAGTCGCTGTCAGTCGAACATTACATCACTCATTCAGTTCCTGCCATCCCTTAAATCTCATTCCTCCTCCAAAACATTGTTCTGCTTGTTTTCTTCTCACAATTCCCATTTTTTCTTTGTAACTTGCTTCTACCCTCATCTAAAGATTCCACTTCCAGTTGTTTTATCTTTCTTACTATATTCACTATTTCAAGTACAGTTGGTTTAGACTTTGATTTCCATTTTCTAGTAATTGCTTTTTTGGCAGCAACCAGAATTAAACTCAACAAAACCACATATATGCAATTCTAATTATGTATCACAGCTCAAAAAAATTTAAGTAATTTCTTTGGTTACACTAATTTGCTCACCCAGTATATCTGATAGAGTAATCTGAGGGATTTTTTAAAATTCTCCCTACTCATTACACTCCCAGAAATATGTTCTGAATTATCTCTTTCCTCCCCACTACATTTCCAACATTTGCAATGTACCTGAGGAAAAATTCTTCAGAGTTTGTTTGGGGTATAAAAATACCTATGCAAACACTTTCAAGCAATGATCCTAAATCTTCTACACTTTGTTTTAAGAGCCATACATATATCCTGCCATTGTTTATTTGTGAATTGCTTTTCCATTCACTCTTCCCAATCCTTTTTAACCTCCTCTGATTGGTTCTTATAGTTATCATGCAATATTTGATATGGCCTACTAATTATCCATTTTTAACAGCAGCTTCTGCTCTAGATTCTACTGAAACCTCTACCAGTGCTAGGCTTTTGTTTAGGATCGCCCTTATCTCTTTCTCTTTGCCTATACTCTGATATCAATCCTTGATAGGGAAGACAATCTCTAGACTGCAATCCAAACTAATTCATGGCATCTTCCCCTTCTGTTACTTTTCCCTGCCTAATTATTCGCTCCCAGTACTGTGGTTCTTTTGCCAGTTTTCTTCAGTAAATTCCAGCATCCACTTGACTGTTACCTGTACCCCCTAATTGCACTCATCCCAATTGCCAGAATCTCCTTTCTCCAGATCTGTTTTGGCTTAGTTCTTAGAATACTTTCTGCTATTTTATTAATACAATGTTCTTGAGCTAAGACATTGACAGGTATTGGTGGTATTACAGAAAGATGCAGACTGCATTCTGACAGTAGTGAGCTGAACTGAGAAGGTAAGTTCTTATGTGGCAGTTATTTATCCATTTATTTGATGCAAGTTATACTTTAGTTATGCAGTCACAGTAATGTAAGTGGGTATACTCATTCATGCACATAGGTGGGTATGTTTAGGAGAAGCAGATGCTGTTTTCTGTCTCTTATTTTGCTGAATGTCTCTAATTTTTATATCACATTTTCATATGTTTCTCTCGACGTTTGTGTTTTTTTTTGTATGATTTTGTTGATTGTAGTCAGTAAATAATGATGACAGCCTTTAAAAATACTAATGCAAAGCCTATTATTCTAACAAGATTCTAAGTATAAAAAAAGTGATAGCGCTCACTAATTTTGATCTTTTTTCCCATCATTATTTTTAGCTTTTCCCTTGATTCTTGAGCTAACTTGTTGAGAGACATTTGTGAGGGATTACAGTAGGTTGTACACTTCATTCTGACAGAAATGAGCTAAGAAGATAAATTCATGTGTTGCAGTTATTTATGTGTTTGGATGCATCAAATGAATGAGTAAACACTTAAAGTTTACATTCATGCATTGTGTGGTTTATGGGTTTTTTTTCCTAGCAAATCTTTGATGATTTCAGACAGTAAGTAGTGATGACAGCCATGCCATTTGAGATTCAGATTTAATGGCTTTCAAAAATTATGTTACTGCAAAGTCTGTTATCCTGCAAGGATTCTAAGTATAAAAAGACAAAAGCTGTCCCTGATTTTGGTCCTTTGTCCACAATTACTTTTAGCTTTCTTATTCATTCTTGACATAAGAGGTTGAGATGTTTGTGCACCGTATTCTGACAACAGTGAACTGAGAAGGTACATTTCTGAGATGTTATTAATGTATTTATTCACTCATACTGTTATTTATGTCATATTTTGGTCTATTCCTCATAAAGTTGCTTTACCAGGCAAATCGATGAGGATTATAGTTAATAAATAATGATGACAGATACTTGACTTTCAGATGTAATAGCCTTCAAAAATGTACTGTAATGCAAAGCATTTTACTCTAGACAAGTTTGTAAGTGTATAATGGTAGTAGTTGTCCCTGATTGTGGGCAACTGTCTACCATTATTTTTGTTTTTCTCCTTGTCTGTTGAAGTAATAGTTTGAAACCTATGTGGGGTGGGGGTTGCATGCTGCACTTTAACAGCAGAGAGCAGAGAAGATACATTTCTGTGTATTTAAAGGTAACAAGTTGGCCTTTTCTTGTTCACTTTCTGCCACATTCAAACACCAACATTATACACAATAAGTGGCTGTCTGTGGCAGCATGGTTTAGGGTGTGTATGATAACAGTGATAATTGGCAGAGTAATCACAGTGAGTCATGTCGCTGACTAACAGCAGTTTGTTCTCTGGTTGAGTTTTTGACTGGGGCTTCTTCTGTATGAAGTCTACATATACATATTGCTTCTCTGTGAGGGTCATGCATGTGCTTTGTTTTATTCTCCCTGACCTTCAGCTGTTTTATATATGCATCTGGCAATTTATACTTTTATTTTTATTCTAATCTAATATGAGAGGGCTATGCAGAAGATAACCATCTCTCTTTGGTGGGTCACGAAAGCAGAGACTGTTCCCAGATAGGATTTGTTTATCCTTGCATTTGTGTTTTCAGTTTTTGGGGGAACTAGTATTTCATTAGCTTTGATTATTAAGAGTTAGATGTAACTTATTTTTCTTTGATAGAAAAAATAGGGCCAAGTATCTTTCCTTAGTCTTGATTTTTTTGTTCAGGCTATCATTAAATCAAAAATTTGTCAAAAATCTCCTAGATACACCTCAGATCATTTAGAATCATTTGACTACAGGAAGCCTAGTGGTCTACAGCCCCCTGGCATGATTCACTTGAATCTTCCAGACTTAGAAATCTACCCAGATGTCAAGTTGTCAAGTTTTGCTTTCCAAACAGTGATTTACCCCTCCACCCATAATTCACCACTGCAAACATCACTTACAGAAAAGGCATCATCAGTTAATTGTTCCATTTGTTTTATGCTTGAACATATTTATACTTGCCTTTCTTTCCTGCATTTTTCTCATCATCTGTTACATCATGAAGGTTATTAAGAGTGGCAGACTATTAGGTTAGAGCACTTATTCCAGCTACAGAGCCATTAAGAGTATAATGGCTCTTAAACAGTGGCATTTAAATGTGTCTTATTAGTCACAGATTGCCAGCATCAAATCTTAGATAAAGTATAGCCTGGAGTCTGAACAAAAGCAAGAATTTCAGGCTTAGTTTTCAGATAAAAAATATAAAAACTCATTTTTAGTTTATCTGTTTACAAACTACCTGTCTTTCCCTTTAATCAAACTTTGAGTGCCACAAAGGAAGACAGTATTTTCATCTTATTGTTCCTATTTTCTATCATTTGATTTTAAAATTTTCTACATTGTATTTTCTATAGAAGTACTTGCTTCTTCTGGTGTTTTGTTACATTTTTCCATTGCATACAGTGTTTTGTTGAGACAGGTCAGAGAGTTGGAGAAAAAACATTAACATTAAATACTCTGATACAAGCTCCAATATTAAAATCAGTGAATGCAACACAAACTATCTCAACCCAGGTAATACCTACTAATCACAGGGGTCAGATTTCTTAAACTTCAATATTGAACTTAATTTTTTCTTTGATAAGAATGATTAGCTTAACTACATTTTCAAGCCTGTCATTCAAACATTTCTTAAATTGTTGTAGCAGAAATTACACTAATGATAATCCAAGGAAACAAAGTGATGACAAATTTAAACTGATGTTGACAGTCAAAAGTATGCAGTTTTAGTACTGTTGTAACCGTTTGTGAGAAAAACACATGATCTTCACATGTCTGTCCCTCTAAAATGACATCAGGAAAAGTAAAGGTACTGACCGTTGATCAAAATCATAAATCATGGTACCAATTGCAGCTCCCTTTTAGGGATTTTTGTGGTATAATAAGTCAGAAAAAAAAAAACAGAGAAACTAGTGGTCTTAAAACATTGATGATGAGCTCATTCACAATAATTTATAAAACTCATGAAACCCATGTAGTATTCCAAAGCAACAAGCCTTTATCCATCACAGACAAGAGATCCTTAGTAACAAAACATTCAGAAATATTTTAAGAATGTTCAACATATCAGCTTTTAAATACTTAGAAGTAGGTGTGGAAAATATACATATTGTTTAATTTTTAACCAGCCTATTTATGGCAAACAATATAAACAAGGCTATAAAAGTGCATTTTCGAACAGTAAGTACCCACCTCCCTACACTACTACTGATTAGATCAAATTAAATTCTAACATCCTAACTATGTATCTACTTGAAACTCACATTCCAAGATCCAGTATTAAGAAAAGCATAATATATATATATATATATATATATATATATATATATATATATATATATACATACACACACACACACACACACACATATATATATATATATATATATATATATATATATATATATATATATATATATATGCGCACATAAAAAGACTTTTAACTAAAATTGATTTTGGCTAGCTAATGCAATAAAGCCTTCATCAGGTCTGTGGCAAGAACAAAAATCAAGAAAAAAACACATATTTATCTAACCATAAGCATAATCAAGCTAAAATGGTCTAAATGTAAAAATACATCTAAGACCCCAAATGTAAAAATGGCTAAGGAAATACATACTCTGAGGTGAAAATGACTCAATAAGATATAACAAAAAGCTATAAACACACAGTAAAACATTTGCTGAACAAACATACAACTTGTATGACTTGTATGAATAAAACAATAACATTTAATAAAATGTATTTATTTATTTATTTATTTCCAGTTTGATAACCGGGGAGGTCCACTGGGCTCATGGAGCCCGTTTTTAGTGGAGGCCTGGGGAGAAAAGCTCTATATTACATAAAAATAATACATCAACAGAAGACTAATGTTACTTTTGCCTTTTTTCTTGGACTGCTATGTCTAGTTTTCTTGCCTCTGTTTTCTGAACTGTTGGTATCAGGTGACTCCATATGATCCAACTTCATCATTGTCGGTAATGCTTTGAGGTTCATGATTCCCAGCTACTTCTTTATTGTAGTGTGTGCACAATGCCCATTGTAACAGTCTTGCCACATTATTATGCTTGTCCATATATAGACTTACAGCCACAAGTGTATCACAACCAGAAACAAGATGTATAGCTATTTCCAGTTCTTTTTTACTGAATATGCATTTGTCTGTCTTTCTCAATTTTCCTATAGACTTTGCAAACCATTGTAAACATAGCCCACTCTCTTGGGCCACCATTGTTATCCTTTTTTGTTTTGGTTTAAATTCACTTTTTTGTAACCATTGCAGTATCACATCTTGGTCAACATGTGGTTATTCTAGACGTTTTCTATACTTGCCACTATATTTGTGGGCTTTTCAATGTTCTTTCCTTTTCTTTATATTCCTTCTATTGTTTAGTAGCAGTTTCACTTACTATTTTGTTTGAGTTCCATTCCCACTTCTTTTCAAAATGTTTCTGCTAAACTAAACAAAGATGTCATCTTAGACTTCTAATCATCATGCTTTAGAACTTTCACTATTTTGAGATCTGATGATGCCATCAAAAATGTATGCAGTCTTACAGCTGCACACCTATACATGTAATCTGTTTCAAGGAGGCCCATATGTTCTTCAGAGCAAGAAATGTTTAGGTTTGGCATACACTGCTTTTTATATATTATTTGATAGGCATGAAGCATGTTTCCTTGTCCAGCCGATTCAATGCTGTCCGGGGCCAGTCAGTAGCATCAGAGCTGTAAGTTAGATCAGGAAGAGCAAATTTATTTAAAGCTTGAACTGTACTCCTAGATGTCAAGGCAGTTTTTAATATTAGCTTTAATCTTCTGAAGTATTATGTGCTAAGTTTTGTTCTCATTTGTTCATTTTTTGTTTTCAGCCCTTCACCTATTCTGAAATATTTCTACTCACCCTTCTGTTTAACTTCCTTTAGGTTATATTGCAGTCCCAAGTTGATGCTTTCTTGTCATTGCAGCTTTCCTTTTATAAAAATGCGATGTTAGCAAATTTAAGACCAAATGCCATGCTTATATCATCTGAATAGATTTGTAGCTGTGTTTTTACATCCTCATCAGACAAACCTAACAGTTTTAAATCATCCACAATAAGTAGATGTGATGCCTTTTTGAACAAGGTTGGTTTCTGGAAGTTGAGCTGTAACCACAGAGTAGTCACCCTGAAATATTCCTCTTTGAATTTTATTCCCGGGATAATAGTTTGCCCTTTATCTTGGCTCAGTTCTAAACTAGTTTGGTACTGTTTCATAGTCATTACAATGCTATCAATCAACGAAGGTGGAATCTTTCACAACTGTAAGCATTTCATAATCCATGAATGTGGCATAGGGTTGATTTTATTTATTTATTTATTTGGGAATATTTCCATATATACTTAGATTCTTCCACTTTTTACAGCTCTCTAGTATGGTTTTGTGCAACAATAAATGATCCTTTGATCCATATGACTTTATTGTATTATCTTTTTGTTCTATTATCATAATATATTTTTTTAAGTATGTAATTTATAGATTGTTGGAAGGTAAGTTGTAGGCTTTTAATACATAAGTTGATTTGCAGCTTCACTCTTAAGGAACAGTATGGCGTTTTTAAAACGTTTGGTGTTTGTTCAGGATGTGCATGTAAGTAATTTGTATTCAGGGCTAAATCTTTGTCTAAAGATATTAAAACCTTTAGCCAGAAGATAGGTACTATACTTATACACGTGTTTTTTTCATTTAGGATCTTTCTTAATTTTGTTTCAAGTTCTTTGGCTGTTACTCCCATTAACTCTTCTGTTGATGATCTGGCATGTTTGTTATGTTCAACAGGGTCTTCATATCTTCATAACTGTTTTTCCAAAATGTACGTGTGTCTGTGTTTCCATGGTGACGTTCTCCTTGTCCCTTTCCTTTTCCCTTCCCTATTTGTTATTAGTTTAGTTGCACACTAGTATATCCTGTTTGTTTCTGTTAAATGAAATGAATTTCTCTTAATAGCATAAATTACTGTGCTCATTTGTTATACCAGTCTTCTAAATTTGGGTGTTTTACTTTCTGTAAGCTATGTCTTTCACCTGCCTTATTATGTCCATTTATATTAAATTAAGCATGTCTTCCTTTATAGCATTTCCTTCTGAATTTAGAGCATCCCTTTTCCTCTTAGTTTCCTGCTTTTTCCTTTGCTATGTAGTTATTGCATGAAGTAAGTCTTTTACAGAAGGTTCCAGAATATTGCCCTATGACATATCTTCATCAGATGCAACCTACTCCTCTAAATGGGGCCTCATGCTGCACTATTGCCTTGTCATAGTTTGCATTCTGCCCTGTTCTTTCTGTTTGCCATGTATTACTCTCTGGACTTACATGTGAGTCTCATACAGACAGAAAGTTTCAGAACATTACTCTGTGTCATATCTACTTCAGTTGCATCCTGCTTCATTTACTGAGCCTCCATTTGGGGACTCATGGGCCCATCATGTTATGATATTGCATTTGTTGGATTCTACACACTGAATTCTTCACTTCACAGATGAACAATTCAATTTCTATTTGTCTAATTTCCAACTTGCTTAACCTTTTCTTTCAATTACATTTCCACTATGTGAACTTTATTTTTATTGTAAAATTCTGGGTGTCTTTGCCTGTACTTCTCTTCAAATATTTTGAAGCTGCACTTTTTTATTGATTAGTTTAGCCTTTTTCTCTGCATAAATACCACAATATATCAGATATATTTTTCTTTCACTGTGTCTATGCTGCATTTGTTTACCTCTCCGTAACCTCTGTGTTATGTTCCTTGTCTTGTCTCATTTCCTTCATCACATCCTTCTTCAGGTGGCCCAATGTTTCTTCATAGTGGTAATGTTTTCACCTGATTGGGTGTATTAAGAATCTCAAATTATTAGTTGTGTTTTTAACAGTATTTTTGAGCAAGTATTTTTCTTTCTTGTAGCTTTGTCTTGCTATATATCATATATCTTGAAATTAATTTTTGTGCATAATAATGAAAACGCATAATCTATTCTGTATCAATACTCTACTTCATTGTTTATATGCCACTTGTTTAGCATGTCAGTTTCTTTGACTTTTTTGTGGAGTACCTACATCTACCATAGTGGTGGCCACCCTTGACCTTAGCCTGTTCTATCTCTGTAGCAGGAATGCTTCCATGTTGGATTTTGCTCTGCCTTTCTTTTTCACTCCTGGCTCCAATGCATAACTAGGAGTGGGCACAGTTTTATTCTGACACCTGTTCACCCACTCTTCTTTTTTATTTTTTTGTCCTACCTTTCTCCATTGTATACAAAAACAGTCAATATGTCATTGTTGTCCTGGTGAGATTTTGTAAAAACAGAGTCCATCGTATGAAGATACTTACAAAGACTTGAGAATGAATTCATTTCAAGCAATACTACTCTCTCTTTCTCTTGCTGATTACATCTCTGCATTAGGAGTCCATCTTCCAAGTAAAGACAATTTAATGGCATATATGACAAAGGAAATATGCACATTGCAGTAACCTAAAAAAAGAGCATACATGTTACAGACCAGGAGGTATGTGGAGAATAGTATAAATGTCAGAACATTCATGTGAAACAAAGCAAAATCATTTAAGTGAGACTGGGAACAGTGAATGCGCATAACGTTAGATACTGATGTCTGATAAGGAACAGCATTAACGTTAACAGAATGAAGTACAAAAAAGGCAGGTAAATACTACATTAATATGAAAAGGACTGGTTTAACTAGTCCTGATACAATTAAGAAAATAATTCTAAAAATCAAGCTATTATTAATTTCATCAAGCAAGGGACGCATTTACTACATAAACACTCAGCAGTGTTAACTGGGGTTGGGTGATGAGGACTGAGACAATATTCAAATGCCAGACAGCTGATAAAGAAAATTAGTAAAGCATATGTAATTAGTTTTAATAGCAAATAGCACCAAGGAAGAACATAACCATGAATATTAATCTTACTAATAGATAAAGGAGGGGATAAATAAATATATATTAAGATCTATTGTAAGATCAGATTGGGTGAAAGCATAGAAGTAATCAAGTGATGTAAATATATTTGGCATGCCACTTCTTTTCACTACTGATGACTCTTTTCCTGTTATGTCTGCAAGTCTTGAGCTTTGCTAAAACTGAGGACCACTGCTGAAAGCAATAACATTTAGTATTTATTGCTTCTTAGCCACTGCAAAAATCTGTCCCTCAGTGGTTTAGAAAGTTCACTCCAAATTCATTGTATATATTCATCCTCATGAGCTATGACACTTTCCCCAAGAAACTGATCCTTTTCATGCAGTATGAATCTTCTGCCTTTCACTTAAGTCTTGGAAAATGCTCCTGCATATGTGTTATCATCATAATAATCATTATCACCTATTCAATATATGTTTATCTTAATAACTAGCACTTGTAAAGGAGTACTACTGAAATAAAACCAATCACACATGTCAAACACAGAAATTAAATGTAATAAATTCAAATTTTGAACAAAAAAAAAACAAGAAAGTAAAAGGAAAGAAACAACATAACTAATCATTCAGAAAATGCCACAGCAGGCAAAACAACCTAAACTAAAAAATATACACTACAGTAAATGAAACTGCCCAAGTAAATAAATAGTCTGTAATGGCATAAAGTAATAAAATAACCATAATTAAACTATTAAATCATAACCCAAGAATTGATAAAACCAGTTAGCCACTTAAAGCCTACCTCAGAGCTAGAGTAGAAACCTAACCCTGAGACCACCTCTTCCAAAAATCTTCATCATGTATACAAAACCATATTTAGCAGAGAAAGAATATAGTTTCTGCACCTCTGTGAAATTAATAGAACACAGGAACCCAAACTAAAAGAATTACGGAAAAAATAATTAAATTATATGCAGTATGTTTCTACGGTAAGTGAAATATCAGGTGTTATAAGATTAAAGAACTGTGTTCTTAATTTATAGCTTTACTACTCATTGTGAAACTTGTTCCCTAAACCTTCAGTAAATGGTGTTTCATTTATTACGCAGCACACTGCCACATATTCCATGTATGTACTGTAAATATAAAATGAGAAGTCTGTACAACCAGTATGTATGCTGATAGTAAAATTACAAAGAAACAAAGCATGTCCATTGATAATTGCCTAAGGTCATCATGAAACAAACACGATATTATCAGCACTTTCTGCATATTTTCTTATCCCTTGGAACCCCACACAGCTGTACCTTTCAGAAATGCAGAAAACAATTAATTTCAAACAGATTCTGCAATTGTCTTTTTATTTCTTATACATTGCTGTAATACAGTAAGCTGCAGTTCTGCTTTAAAATGGCAAGTCGGTCAGTGCAATGAAGAGATTGGCAGAGGTCCCACATCATGACTGGGACATTGCTCCTTTTCATGTCCATGCTGTCTCCCAAAAATGATTTTTAAATCTCTCCTAGTTGACAGAACTTCATGTTGCATCTGCAACTGACAGTGTAGAGTAGCTCCTTGTCAAGAAATACATGCTGTTCACATGTGACTGTCAAAATGACAGGATTTGAGGTTGCCATGGCAACACCATGGTGATACTATGATGAGAAGAAAAGGATGACATGCTCTGGAATTTTAATGTCGGCTATTGGAACAGAGCACTGTCGCACTGTCATATTAACTTCCTTAAACGTTTACTTGTATGGATTCCTTCCTAAATCCTCCAAGGCACAGTTTTGCTGATGAGATATTTTAAATACTTTTAAGGTTTTGATCTATATTTCATTATATGTAACTTGCAAAGTATGAGAAAGGAGATGTGTTCAATAGGACAAATTATAAAAATCCATGTCTGCCCTGCTTAATCATAGTGGCAAGAGAAAGGATTTCTGAAGACCAGGTTCAGTTTCCATTCATGCATATGATTTCTTCCTAGACACATTTTCTTTTCTAAATCACTCTGCAGTAGTTAATCTTGGCTAAAAGCCTTTTATACAGCAGCTTCATATGCAAATCATTTCCCGAGATAAGATCACACATTTCCAATAAATTGGGCTTTTAAAGTCGTTCATTTCCTGTACTAAAGATGGAAATGTCACTAAAGTATGCTAAATAAGTGATGTGTGCAACATATAACATCTGTGACTGGCAAGTATATGTCACACGTCATGGATAACTGAAACACTGTCAATTCCTACTGCTATCAATAAATGGATTGTGTTGGTGAAACTCTGATAACATGCAACATTATTTGTTTCTTCAGAACATTACTTATTGTCCTTGATGTTGTTTACTTCTGCTTGATTTTTATAACTGTAGTTGATGTTTAACTGCAGAGTTAGAAAGCTTCAAGTGATGACACAGACATCCTCTGTGCCCCATGCATTCCATTTCTTTGCTGTCAAATAATTTCCACCTGAACAAGATACATTTTCATCACATCTGTCAAGCAAAATCCAAAGAAAACCTACTCTTCTTGCATGGAGATGAGAGGATATACCTTGCTGAAAGAAGAGTATATTTTAATATTAATGAAGACTAAACAGAAACTGGGGAAAATTATGTTAAAACTAAAATGAATGGAATTTCCATCACTGAAAGCATACTGATAACAGTGTTAGGATAGTAAGCAGTTATTAGAACTAGAAAACAGCAAAATCTAGGGAGAGATCCAACCTCCCTTTCATTTATTTACAAGTAAAGTTGGAAGGACTTGTGTTTTATTACTGTTTTCAAAAGTAAAGAGGCTTCAGTTTATCTTTATTATTTGAAAGTTTTTTGAGAGGGGTAGTCTTGTGGTACATAGTGCCACTTTAGGACAAACATTTAATGACCTTTTCAAATTCTGTAGAAAATATGAAGTACTTAAAGGGCTATTTATAGGAGAAAATAAAACTAGGCCTAATGAAATGTTGACCATTGCAATAACATTAGACAATATTTTATCTCTAACACTTTCAGATATTCTCTTAGTAGTGCTATGTTGATCTCATTGTAACTGAATGTAGCATCTGCTTGTATTTTAAATCAGAATGGCAGATTTGCATATTGGGAATTGTGATGATGTGAGGTTGTGCCAGCAGTACCAGAGAGAGTAGGGCAATGCACATGTAACATATACCAGCATAGCTAGCTGGAGTTTTGTAAAGAATTGTATGTCATTTAAATATCAAACTGATTTGTACAGATCTGTGCGTTAAAAATGCATTTGCAAAGTTGCTTGTGTTAAAACTGTATCAACAGTGGGTCCTGCTTGACAGAAAAGAAAATAAATATACATTTATATCAGAGTGTACAGTTGTAACTGAGGAAATGTATATAATTTAACAGAGGATGCTACCAGGGAAGTGGTTACCCTTAAGAAAAATAGCCTGAAATTAGATGACTTGGTTTAGGCCATAATTTTATCTCACAGGTCTGAATGCAGCAGAGACACAATGTCTGAGTTGGGACCCTCCTCTTATTATCCTTAGTGGTGAACTAATTGCTACCATAGGGTACCAGAGAACAGCTGTTTCTGCAGGAAAGGTGGAAGTGTTCTAATTATTTTACAGTCTCTAGATGTTGTAATAAGCCTTAACAAAGTTCTAGGTGTGTATTGTGACACATTTGTACCAGATCCTGGCTCAAGTTTCTAGTGAAGAGGTAGTGTGGGAACTACAGTGTCAGGTGACGAGATGTGATGTCATCCTGTAGCGAGCACTGAAATTGTGTTTAGATACTAGTGAGAGACGTGACAGATGACACTCAGCACTCTGTTTTGGAACCAACAAGACCACTCATTCACTTCATCTTGCCTTGCTTTAGTAAATAACTTAACTAGGGAACAATAATTCTTCATTCAGTTAGGAAAGTATAGTGAGATTAGCTAAAAGTGGTGTTTTCTGTATCTGTCCGAGTCTTTGCATATGTGTTATTTTTTTATATGTCCTGTGAAATTAAATTCTGGTGTCTATTGTAAAGAGATACTCAGGATTCCTCATATTTTGTTTATTATTTATTATTAAATATATCTAAATCTTTTATTGTGGGTGGTCTTTTAGAAAATATTTTAACCCTTGGTAGTGCTTGCATTTATGTAATGGCACTATAGCATCATGCTCCTGATGGCACGGCAGCGTCACACTCCTGAAAGTCTTGCCAGTTGGTAACACTACTATTTGTATAAGTATTAATTTTAATAAGAGTAATTGGGTACCCTGGTAAGAGCCTTAAAGTAGCTGGCTGGTGGCAGTGAATCTACCTTATAGCGTGGGTGGAGGTGGCATAGCAGATAAATCTGTGCTAGCCTTTCCCAGGTGTGTGTGTGTGTGTGTGTGTCTGTGTGTCTGTGTGTGTGTGTGTGTCTGTCTGTCTGTCTGTGTGTGTGTGTCTGTGTGTGTGTGTGTGTGTGTGTGTGTGTGTGTGTGTGTGTGTGTGTGTGTGTGTGTGTGTGTGTGTATCTCAGCTACCTGGAACAGGGACACAGGGTACTGATTTCTTCAGAGACAAAGGTAGAGTCTTATATGGGGCCTGGAGAGGAATTCTAGCCCCAAGACTGGAGTGTGCTCCATGTGTACTCTTAAGAGATATTGTGCTTGGTACCACAGATAGGCCACAGCTTTCCAGTGTAGTGAAGTAAAAGGAAGGTGCACTACCAGGGTCTGTTAGGCCTTCAGTGCTGGAAAATAGCATTGGACAGCATGCTTCTTCACACATTTATTCACATGAAAATACTGTATCAATTTTTGTTCTAAGTGAATGTTCCCTATTAGTGTCAGTGCTAAGGATTGAGGCTCCTTGATTACTGGCCCAGAGGAGGGATGTCACAGGAATATATGCCGGTCCAAAAGCTAGTTTCAGCTGTAGGGCTCCCTGGCTAAAAATCTTCTCTCTGACTTGAATATGACTTTTAGTGCAGTCAGTAGTCTAGCATAGGTCTTGGGACTAAGGAGTCCTCAAAATGCACTCTCTCGAGGCACTCCTAAAAATGGAGAACATCGATATCTGTGCAGTAACTCAGACCTGATTCAAGGCTCCAGAGAGCACCCCTGCAATACCAGGATACAACTCCTACCACACTTTTCGGCCACCAAACCAGGACTGAAACACTAAAGGTGGAGGAATGTCAATATTCACACCACTAGGCTAGTTGCCCAGCACAATGCGTCTGAAATTCTCCAGGTGCAACTAACACTAGGTAAGACTGCAATCCAAACTGTAGCTTGCTACAGATCCCCCACCATACCCAAAGATTCTCACTACACCTTTCAAAACATACTGGAAAATGTTAAGATAGAACCAAACACCCTAATACTGGGTGATTTTACTACCCTGCTATTAACTGGGAAAACTACTCATGTGCCAACACCTTTGCCCAACGGTTCTTGGAATTCATAAATTCCAACGCCCTGGATCAACTAATCCATAGTCCCACCAGGGGCTCCAATATCCTAGACCTGGTCATTACTAACATGGGAAATCAATGCTCCACACCCATAGTCACCCCCTCGTTAGTCAGGTCTGACCATAAGCTAATCACCCTTAACATCCACATCCCACCCCCACCCCCCAGTAAGGAAATCTCCATAAAAAAACTTCTCCAAAGCCAACTTCATGCTACTAAAGTCATAAGTGACAAACTTCATGACACCCATGCAGATCGGAACTGAAAGTTCAACTGCTGAATCCCTACACTAAGCCACTGTACGAGCACATCCACTCATGCATGAATCGGACCATCCCAAATAGAACCAAGATGCTCTCATCCAAAAAAATGAAGCCAAACTGGTGGTCCCCTGCCATAAACAAACTTTACAACAAAAGGAAGAAACTGTTGCAGAAAAGAGGAAAATTCCAGGATGCAAAAAACTCTCTTACCAGCCTCAGTAAGAAACTGAGATCCCTCATAAAATCCTCCAAAGCTAGTTACGAAAATAAAATTGCCAAAGATTCCAAAGACAACCGCAAGGCATTCTATAACTATGTCAAGAATCTAAATGGCAATGCTCAGATCTGCTCTGAGCTAAAACAGAATGGCATTAAATATACTGATCCCAAGAATATTGCCAATATCCTGGTAGATCGATTCAGTGCCAAATTCACCCCCCCCTCACCCCTAAATGGCCCATCTCAATACCGGAAGATTGCCAAACTCCGGTAATAACGGCCACACAGGTAAATAAATGCACTCTCCAAAGCTAAGAATACAGCATCCATGGGACCAGATGACATCCCGGGCTGTGTACTACATGAACTACAATATGAACTGGCACCTCACCTAAGTGTCATGTTTAATCATAGCCTCACCTCAGGTTTCATGCCCACTGAGTGGTGCTGAGCTACAGTTATCCCACTCCACAAGGGGTATCCAACTTGGATCCTGGAAACTACCGTCCCATCAGTCTGACGAGCCTTATCTGTAAGGCCATGGAGTGTATTATCATGGAACTTATAAACAAAGACATTGGCAACCTTCAAACACTGGGCCCCACCCAGTTTGGGTTTGTGAAGTGCCGATCTTGTCTCCTAAACCTGATTGACTTATTCAAATCAGTCTCCAGAGCCATAGACAAGGGTAAGGTGGTCCACACAGCCTATCTAGACCTTGCCAAGGCCTTTGACACCATCCCCCACTCTGGAATCATAGATAAACTTACTAAGCTGGGCATTAATCCCTACATCACCCAATGGGTTGCTAACTGGCTTACTGATAGAACCCACACTGTTAAAGTAGCCGACCCCAAATCCAGCTCCAGACAAGTGACAAGTGGAGTATCTCAGGGTATAGTCCTGGGACCGCTCTTGTTTGGCATCTACTTCTCTGAAGTACAGGCCAGCACTAAGGGACTCTGGCTAACAAAGTTCGCAGATGACTGCAAACTGGGAGCCATTATTGAATCCCCAGATGATGTGGATACTCTACAAAAGGGCCTTACAGAAACAGATGCTTGGTGCCAGAGCCATGGGTTCAAGCTCAATGCCAAGAAATGTATAGTTATCCCCTTTGGGAAAAAAACATGTACTCGTGAATTACCATATAGGTGGCAGTACACTAAACACCGAAAGTGTGATAACAGACTTAGGGACACAGGTGGACAGTGGTCTCACCTTCGATAACTATATCGCCACAACAGTTAGGAAATCCTTCTATATGGCACACCTCATCAGTAAGGGCTTTTCATCCAGAAAAAAGGAGGTCATTGTCCCACTGTACTCATCCCTCATTAGACCCATTATAGAATACTACACCCCGTTTGGTATGTACCTCTCAAGACATCTGCAACAACTGGAAAGGCCACAGAAATACCTCACTAAAAGAATCACAGGCCTAAAGCAGATACCCTACACTGACCGCCTTAAAAAACCCCAGCTATACTCTGTCACATATCGTCTACTCAGAGGCGATCTCTGCTTAACATACAAGGCCATGTCAAACCCAGAGCTGTTGGACATGCTACACTTAAAGAAATCCCAATCCCTCAGAGCCACACGCTCCAGGGATCTAAACCTTGTCATCTCAATAAACAAAACATGCTGGAGGGATAGGTTCCTGACCCAGAGACTCCCCAGACACTGGAATAGATTACCCATACATGTCAAGCAGAGTGTCTCTTTGGCCCTCTTCAAAAGGAACCTTGACAATTGGATGGGAGAAAGGAAATTCACCCCAGGGATCATGTCAGTCGCCCTGCTAGACAGGGGTACAGGGAAGTAAATAGTGTGGGAAGAAATAGCCAGGGAATTGTTATGGCTAGGCTTGTATAGGCCCTAGGGCTGATAGCCTAGTACCAACCTATGAACCTATGAGTTCCTTTTTAAATGTGCAGAACAGCGAGCTGCACAAAACATCATTCAATTTAGTAGGCATAAATACAGGGACTGAAAGGTCTGGAGATCTACTGGCCTGTTTGTAACATTTAAGTTATAATCAATATTATTACTATTTTTTTTCATTAAAATGTTTTACTCTCTTATTTTGCATTCTATTTGTTTCCAATTATCCATTTCATTCAGTTTAGGATTATAGGGAAGTTAGAACCTATCTCTGAGTTTGGCATGCACAAGGCAAAGAGAAACTAATACCAGAGAACATGCCAGTCTGTGACAGATAGATAAACATATGCGAGCATGCAGACCTGCACACACACACACACACACACACACACACACACACACACACACACACACACACTCTCACACACCATATATCACTTTGGAGTATTACCATTTGATCTTTGCCATGCTTTTAGAATAACAGAAGAAAGTTGACACTTGCTGTTAACCCACACAACTACAAGAACTTGCAAAGTCCAAAGACACTCTAGCAAAGAACTAACCCCCAGAATTAATTACTATGGAGCCATGGCACTAAACACTGCACCATTGTCCACCCCACCCTCTGTTTATTTTGGCCCTGTATATATCACTTTTCCACTGCATGTTTTTTATTTACATATTCAAATCCTTAATTGCCCTGCATGGAATGCATCATCCTCAAACTGATCAAAATTGAGATTATTTAGTGCATATTTAGTAGTCAAACTAATCAGTTCACTTCTTTTCTTTTCTCCATGTTACAGTGCAAATTAGTTGTAGTAATTGAGCCTTGTAAGAAAAAGAATTAGGTAGCAAAATGGTAATTGTTTATTATTTAAACTGAATCATACCTCTGAACTGTACCGAATTCCTTGAAATTTCTCAGTTTTGAGGTTAAAATAGTGGGGTGCCACGAATTAACAAGTGGCCCTTTCAAATCACGATTTTTTTTCTTTGTTTACAAGTGTAAGAGAGCTTTAAAAAAAGAGTTGTTTATGGCGACAAGCCCACCCCTTACTTGTGGCAATGAGTCAACATCAGTCATGTCACAATAGTCACATCAAGAGTAGTACAAGCTATAGCAGTATTCTGTTGAGAAAGGTGATTATGCTGCTAATGTTTGAGGCAGCAGTACACCATCCTGAAGAAGTAGCATTCCTCTGCACTTGTTAAGTAATAACTGCCGATTGCCGACAAAAATCCAGAAAATTATATCTAACCATAGCTAGCTTTTCATATAACTAGCTGCAGATTAATGGTTTTGATTTTTTTTAATTAAATCCAATTTGTTTGGAATGTAACTTTCATCAACTTGTGTTTGAAAAGAATTTATTATTTGGTTTTGAAAGTGTTGTAAAGTTAGATTTTTGTAAGTTGGTTTCAAATTTCCACATTGGGAATGTTTTCCTGGGCTAAGAGCTAACAGTATTTTAATGTGTTGGGCAGTAAGTATTTTGACAGCAGAATAAAGCCTGGGATTATATCAAGTCTGATGTGCTGTGAATTAGTTCAAATAACCTTCTGATTTATTTCTGAGATGATTAACCAAAGCAGTAACTGTGTGGGAGTGTGAGTGAGTATGCATGTGGTGGTAGGGGTGAGATTGTGTTCAGTACTTGCTTCTGTTGCACATAGGTGTCCTTTTTGATGCTGATTGCATTGGACTGTCTGCAAAAAATAAAACAAAAGCAAAAATAAAAAAAAGCTGTATTTTAGTGGTGGTTGCAGAATTGAGTACAGAACCAGGGAAAAGTTTTTAGCATTTACTGCTGTGATGTAAGAAAGTATATAAAACCTGTATTTGGTCACAGTGTACATTTGAAGTTGTAGAGTATGCTTATTAGCTACAAATATAGTGTTTGCTTTTAGGTGGATGTAGTGAGATGTGAGGCTGCAGGCACTAAGCAGTACTTGTATTATTTTAGTTGTATATATGTTTGAACGTTTAAATTATTGATATTTCCGATACGGTTTAATATGCCATTTACAGAAAGTGCATGCTCATTTTTATTGTTTTTTGAGAACAGTTGTTCATTAGATATATCTTGGCAGACTACCATTAGTTTTCTTTGGATTCCTTACTTGTATTGCAGTTTCTATCCCTGAAATTAATAAACAGGAAAATAATGGTTATCCTGTAGCTTCACTTCCAAGTTTGCAGAGCTGAAATTTTGCAGTCGTTCCTCTTTTGCACAGTTGTAATGACCAAAAGCTTTTCTAAATGGGGTGTAAATGAAGTGCTGTAAAAGAAAGTACCATCAGTGAATATTTAAAACCTGTGACCGGCAGTTATTTGTATTAACTTTGGATTAGCTGATTTATTTTATCACCGTATTAATGTTTTCCAGTGACTTCTCCATAATAAGCTATGGGATCAGTTAGATTAGCTAATGTCTGTGCACAAGCGGGACATGTAAATTCTGGGAATTGTACTAATAAGAATGAAGCACCCGGGGAGGAAGGATAGTGGGCATGGGCATGGTGATGACCCTAAATTATTGTCTGAGCTATCGTATTTAGAAATGTGCTGGTGATTACTGCAATAACATGATTCCAGCATTATCAGTCTGTAACATACTCTTTATTACTTCACTAGCATGTGCAGATCTGGTTTTGGGGCTCATTGTGGTGCCTTTGTGCAGCAGCATGGCTATGCGAAAATCTTGGAAGTTTGGCAATTTCTGGTTTGAATTCTGGACTTCTGTGGATGTGATTTGCATGAATAATAATATGGAGAACCTATGTGTAATCACCATTGATGGGTTTGTGGCCATCACCTCACCATTCAGGTAACGACCAAGT